>NC_140943.1:141214350-141329350 GCF_014529385.1 Adiantum capillus-veneris
GAAACATCCAGCAATCCAATGGAATGCCTTCGAAGATGCTTTGAGAAAGCTGAAAAATACAAGGAGACACTACCTGATGAAGCCACCTTCCAAGCAATAAGACAAAGCCTAAGACCATCGAAAAGTAACAAAGAAGTGGAGGATTGGTTTAACCATTCAGGTCAGGGGTCAACTACATCTGTAGACCTGTGGCAAGAAAACCTCTTTCTGCAGGATGAGAGCTTCATGGTAACTCTCTCTCTCTCTCTCTCTCTCTCTCTCTCTCTCTCTCTCTCTCTCTCTCTCTCTCTCTCTCTCTCTCTCTCTCTCTCTGTTTGTGTCATTTCTGACATTGTATGTGCAGTCTTGGATTGCTGACAAGGATGACTTCCTTCGGCGCCGGACAAGAGAGTATCGAGGAAGGGATGCTGCCCTAGCACAGTACCTTTCAAAGCTCTGCGAGTCGCCGATAGTAGTTTTTCACAATTCCATGTCACAAGAGGGTTCAATAGCAACTTACACATTCAAGACACTATCACGCTTCTTGGGTGGACCGGTGCTGCCCAAAAGTGCAGATAAAGTCATTCTTGTTGACAAAGTGTTTGCTAGAGATTGTTTTGGTTACTGCCCAGGCTATACAGGTGGTCGGGCAGCGTATTACTACACCTACACAGCAATGGCACTAGCTCTTGGTAGACAAAACCCAGATGAACTTTTAGAGTATGGCAAACATCTCATGATTCGTTACAAGGGTGACGTGCCAAAAAACAAAATTGAACCTGCAAAATCTTGATACACTTCAAGGACCAATTGTATAAGATCATGTATTACATAAATTTTGTACAATGCCATCCACTCAGAGTATCTTTCTCCACTTGTGATTCACATACACCATTGTCTCTCTCCACCTTCGTTGACTTTCACGAGCTCCGGAGTTGTTGTATGCCATTGATCTTTTAGCTTTTTGTTGTTGTAAATGTCTGATGGCTTGTGCTGTTGCTGAATTTGCCAAGACTTCTTTTGGCTGCATTCGATGAATGATTCTACGATAGAACCATTCAAATAGTTCTCTCAAACTGTTAGCCTTGATTCGAGAGCCACCATGTCGTGTGTGCCTGAAATAAGCATTTCTCGCCATGTAATGAGACTTTTCCATCCCTTGGGTATTCCATATTGCCGGGTTCTCATACTTCTGTATAAAATATGGCAAATGATTGAAGATGATGTGCTGGATATGAAAACAGATTAGTTAGAATGTTTTACACTCACATATTTGCACATAAGAGAGAAAGAAATACATGATAATACCATGTAGTGAGTAATCTGGGTGTCTGTCCATGCTGTCTTGAATGATTTTTTCAGAAGGTTGAGATTTTCCTTGAACTTGTTCATATCACCTTGTGACCAGTCATCTTTGTCGCACATCAAAAATAGGATGTCTATTGATCGCCAAACCTCAGCCTTCGCGTTACGAGTAGTTGGTTCGTGGTCTTTGACTGCAATATGTAGCTTTTTCCAGCTCTGATACTCTACCTTGCTAACATAAGATGTGTTATATATTTTTCCATGTTTTGTTAGCTTTGGATCTCTTGTACCTTGGGGCTTAGATAAAAACCTCCGTGCCTTCACCCCACCGATGGATGGTTTGCATGGGACATCCTTCTCAGCTATACAATCCACATGGGACTCTGCCAATGTTTGTGGATAAAAACCTCCGTGCCTTGTCGATGGTAGTAATCCACAAACATTGGCAGTGTTGGTGGGGAATCATCATAAACTAAGCACACTATCACTCTAAAAAAAGACCATTCTACATATAAAACCCACAGTAAGATTCATGTCTGTGTTGCAAGCTATGCAAGCTTGTTTGTATGGAAATTTGCAATCATTGGCACCATTTTTTTGAGAATTTGCATAAACTAGACACCCTATCACTTCCAAAACATACCATTCTACACTTGAAACCCTTGGTTGACTGTTGTTAGGTATCTCGGCATGTGGGAATGCACTCTAGTTACCCATCTGCTCATGTGGCTTAAAATGAGCTAATGTGGCTCATTCTTCACCTAGCATCATTCTCTATCTATCCACCATATATTATTAGCCTTTGTATCACTTTTGAAAAAACAATAAGCAATCTACTATTGTGGACAATTCATGGTTATCACCCTCTCTCTCACTGTTCGGGGCACCCTATCCCTCCTATCACTGCATGTGCACAGCTAAGCATGTATGCTAATTTAAACATGGTATCAAAGCAAGGGGCTACCATAAAAAGTGCATGATCGGTTAGGGAGTGAACCTAGCCACCGTACTCCAATTGTTGATGTTTGGTCAAAACTCAAAGGAATTGAATCGAGTTTGCAAGCATTTGCATGGAATGAAAAAAATGATCATGCAATAGCAATCATAGGTCTTAGACATGGGTTCTTCTCAATAGCTTGGATAATCGTGAAGAATATGCAAAAGTCTTAAGCAATCTTTACACAGCACAAGAAATACACTTGTAATAGACTATATATTTTTATGCCTTTGTACTTTTGCCTTCTCTCTTGAAGGGGGTTTGTTAGATGTGGGAATGTACTTTAAATCCCCATTTGCTCATGTGCCTCATCCTCCTCCTAGCATCATTCTCTATCTATCCATAAATAAACCCTTTATATCACTTTTGTCAGAAAATGAGAAGCATTCTTCTTTTGTGGACACTTTAATGTGTTTGTCACTCTCTGTCATTCTTTGGAGGCACCCTATCTCTCTTGTCTCTTTAACAGTAGCATAGTGTAACATTAGTTAGATTTTAAAAGAGAATAGAGTCTAGCTACTATATAGTTAGTTTAAATTTTGGTTTTTATGCTGTTTATTAGTAGTCTAGGGTAGTTGATGCACCCCCCGAAACAAAAAAAATTCAAAAGATGTAGACTTTCTAAACGGGCATCAATCGGAAGCCGTCAAGTAATATTAAATTGAGTAGAAAATTTAGCCTAAAACATTAGTAAAAAAGTGTTGTCAGGTACAAATTTAGGGGGTTTTTATTCAAGTTGCAAGGTTAAATAGAGCATTTTATAGGTGCTAGAGAATCTATAGATCAAATGTTGCAGTGTGTAACACTTATAGAGTTCATCTTTGTTAGAAGCTGTCCACATCACACTTGCATCATCTTTAGGTCTCCTACACTGTTAGAAAAAACACGGGTTCAGTGTATTTTAACCGGCTGAAATCGCAAAATCTCGGTTAGATTTCGAGCTTGCCTTGAAGAAAACCGGGCAATTTTCACAAGTTTTAGTGTAATTACCGGCAAAAGCTTCAACTTTCGCCCTAAAAACCGGGGGAATTTGAAGTTAGCCCTTATTTTCTTCGGCTAGGAAAAATGTTTTTTTCTAGCCCTGGTCTCCTACATGGTGCATAAATGCTAAAATACCATTTTCAACTTGATGTTAAAGTACTTTTGTCATCACAAAATACTTGTGCATCACTAATCAAATACTAAAATTGCTGCTACATTTTAGATTTGACATCAACCTCCACGCACGTTGGAGAACAAGTACATCAAATCGCTTAGCAAATCTCCAAAAAAACATGTAGGTGTTATGCTCTAAACACTTTTAAAACAAAATTACATCAAAATTCTTGGCAAGTAGTGTCGACATAGTGTATAAAACCATTGGGCATAGTCATTGGTCAAACGTGACTACATTTTGCATGCAAAAAACACTATTTTAGTGGATGCAGACACCTAAAATTCGAAACGTTTATCAAATTGTGTGCATAAGACTAATTTACCTTACAAGCTATGATTGGAATCTTAGGCATTCGGAATCACACACCAAAAGTTTATGTCATAAAATCTCAATGAAAGTGTTGCATTGTGCAGCACCCAAAGTGGTCAAACTAGAATTTCCTCTTACGGGTGGTATCCTCTCATCATTCTACCCGACTTCCTCGACCGTCAAAAGGTCAAATTCTCAAATGATTGATTAAAAACACTTGGGTCAACTCTTAAACTATTTAAGCAATTTAGATTGACCAAACAATTTGCTTAATCTATGGGTATTGAATCGTAATACTACCTTGATGGTACTGAAGACTATAATATGACCATAATTTAAGTTGAAACTTGGTTTTGCTATTTGACTACTTGTCGCAGACACTGTAAGCCTCAAGGCTTTGTTGAGTTTTGTAGTTAAATGATAATCAAGCTAACAATTAGAGCCAAATTGTAAATATCTTAGAGAGTATACTATTCATTAGCATGAAAAAGGGATCAAGAGACATTAACTATCTCACTTGCTCGAGCAACTTTGGTGTAGGTATGGTAATAATAGTCTTTTTGCACTCAACTTCTTTAATACTAGTGACGAGAACTCACCACCTTTTTGAAGCAATTCCAGCTAGAGAGAAGCCTTTTTTGAGATCATATATCAATGCTGCTTCCCTTTGATGCATGATGAAGTGCATGGGTGTTGTGGACTCCCAGTTTTCCAATAGGCATATTACCAAACCAGCGTAGTCTTAGTTGAGATGTCCAAAATTGGCATGCCACAACTTGAAAACATGAGATAGCGTAAGGTAGAGGGATCAAGTTTGAGTGTCTTGCAGCTTGTAGAGACCATGATCACTCTATTGTTCATAGATTACAGCTTGAGATTCCTTATTATGTATCCAAAAATGATATTTTCAAAACTCCACCATAAGTCCAAACTTACAAATGTGGGATGGTTATAGTAGATGGAATCAAAGACCAGGCACATAGAGTACTTGAGAGGTATAGAAGCCCAATTTCCCATTAGATATAAGTTGCATCTTGCCAATGCCATGGATGAGTGTATTGCTATTATCATTGATGAAAACCTAACCATGTCAAAGATAAAGGTTCTCTAATCCATCAGAGATGGGATTCATATGCTATGATGCTCCACCATCCACCACCCATGTCCTAGATCCTTGTAGTATTGATTTCCATCTAGCCTCACTAGACAAGGAAGGATCCAAATCCTCAACCTCTACCATATGCATAAAGGCACTCTTGGCTCTGGCCACTAAACTAGAAGAGGCGTTTCCCTTCTTCTTATCTAGAAAATCTTGTCAGTATGGTCTATCTTGTCACAAATGTAGCACTTTTGCTCCTTCTTCTTGTTGTTGGAAGATTGGCCCTTCCCATCCTTTGCTCGCGACCATTTTTTGCTATTGGGCTTGCTTTCCCTATTGCTTCTTCTTCTTTCTTCATGGTAATCACTTTTTACAAATGTTTCTTGCTTTGCATTACCACCACTATAATGCTTTTGGTATTTCTCCTCGTCTATCATTGTGGGCACAAGAGAGGACAATATCTTAATTTGAAGCTATCAACAAAGAATAGAAAGAACTATGTAGCTTGAGTACATGAAAAAAAGTGTGATTGCCATGTCCTTGGAGCTGATGATCTTCTTGGACACCAACACCTCTATTTGCATGGATTGCAATGTGTTGGTATGCTCTGTGAAAAAAGATCCATCCTTTGGTTTGAGGTTCCTCATAGACATCCTCTTCATGGGCTTCATCTAATGGTATATTGCCTTAGGTCATAGGATAATTTGCCATGCTCTTTGCATATGCTTTATATGCTCAATCATTACACATGAGAACAACTAGGAAAGAAGAAGGATTGGATCCTTGTATTCAACCAATCCCAAAGTGTTTGCTCCTTCCCTAGGCGTGCTTGAGTCCACCACATGCTACTTGGCTTAGTTCCATCTGACTGTGAGCAGTCCTTTGCTACCATGTAGAGAATGTCATGGGTCTCAAGTATTGACTCCATCAATACTCTCCATATCCCAGCAACACTATATCTGATGAAAATTGTGGAAGAATTGGTATCTTCCAATCCAAAAATCTCATGCCTCAAGGTATTTCCATCCCCTCTTTCAGCCCTATCAATATTTGAAGCATTGTCCATGGGGGCCTGCCCCTTGCGATTTGCCGCTTCCTCTATCATCTATGCAAAGAAGCCTTTAAAAAAATAAATGTGTGCCAAAGATATGATACTTGACGCTAAAGATGGATCACTTTTCCTCCTCTGGGACAGCAAGCCAACCCCAAACATGTGTATGTGTGACTCTGTCTATGGCCTCACAAATTGGTGAAGATCGCAACTCTCAATAGCATTGGAGTCCAATGCCATCCAATGAAAGAGACACCCCTTGGGCAACCTCTAGGCACCACCAAGCATCCAAATCACCTTCAAAAGTCAAGATGCTAAGCTTTGAAAGAAATCTACGAATCTGAATCTCAAACTAGTGTGAAGGTGTGTGCAAGGATTTCATTAACGTGATCATGTTAATAACATTGAGTGATCATATTTCAAAATAAGTGATCACGTTAAATATTCACATGACTTTCCCTTAACCTATAGAAATTGTCCACTTTGGTAAGCCCATTAGGATTTTTTCATTGCTTGGTGTGCTCGGTTTAATGTTATTAACTTCTTATAGTTTCCCAATGGGTTTGTCAGGAAAAACACATACCCCGACGGGGTTTTGGAGGGTTGCCACATCACCACTTATCAGATTTTTTTAATCACGTTAATTGTGATTATGTGAATGTGATAATAGACATTGTGATCACAAAAAATTTCACGTGATCACGTGCATATTAAATCCCTGGACGTGTGCAATTAACCAATAGGACATTGTATATCATGAGATAGATGAGTGTCATGAAAATTAATTTCTAACATTTTAAAAGTATTTTCTAGCCTAAATTGTCCATTTATGTGTGGAGAAAATAAAAGGAATCCAGAGAAGTTAATTTAAGTGCTTTTAAACTATTTTGGTCAAAGGCTTAGGACCAAGGGAATAGCCTATAGAAGAGCTAGGATAATTGATAGATAACTAACTCCAACCCAAGGTACAAGATCAAAGGAGAGTACGTCTACCAAGGGCAAAGGATTTTCCAATAGATGACCTTGATCAAAGGTACACGGCTTAGGGGGGTCAATCATGCAAATAAATATATATATATATATATATTCAGAGTCAAAAAACCTAGACTCCAAGTAAAAATCTTGGGAGCCTTTGGGCAAGCTAAAAATTACAAGAGATAGTCCAAAAATAGTAGGCCCAAAAATAGCATGTTTTGACATAGTCCTGAGACCCGCTTTGTAAAGCCTCCAGAGAGAGGTACAAAAGTTTTGTACATGAGCTGAAGCTCCAAAGGTTAAGGGTGAGTTTTATATTTTCTCGTCTATCCTAAATTAGCAAGGTCTAAATTAGAAAGGTGATTCTAGTTCGGGGGTGAGCTGTTGGTATCTCAAATATTTTGTGTAAAGGTTTGGTGCATAGTCTAGTTAGGTTTGAGGAAGGAGTCAGGTTTTTGATTCAATTAATTAGAATGGTAAAAGGCTAAGGTTGGCTCAGCCCTTCTTATTTAAGAAGGTTGACTCTTGTCCTCCCTTTGCTAAAATGGACTAGCCACATGTCACAATGTGCACTCACTTGCCTATTCAACGAGGGTGAATAGGCAAGTGAGTGCATGGTGAGGGGCCAACTCAAAAGAGGGTACGGGGGATGGGAAAACTCGAGTTTTTTAGCATTTAGAAGGCTGGGCAAACCTACTCCATTGAGTTGCTAGCACTTGATTGGCCCCATCTAGGTGACAACCAATCACATGTTAGCTAGAGTAAAAGAGAAGGTATACATGGAAGAAAGGTGCCTTTTTTCCCTTATCTCTCATGCTCTCAAAGTAAAAAAGTGAATCAAGGAACACAATCTCTCTCTCTCCCTCTCTCTTGGGAAGCATAGAGTACTTCATCTTGTTCACTAGCTTGGCTATGGATGTAGATCCAACCAAGTGAGCATCCAAATAATTTCTCTCACCTCTACTCTTTAATGAGCATGAAAAGCTTGGATATGGTGCTGATCTTGTATCATGCATGCATATGTGCAATCGATCATATTGCGGCTATAGGATCATGAGGCTTCCATCCTCATTGGTTCGAGGAGTCTGCAAGCATGCATATGTATTGAAAGAAAGAGTATCTTCTTGTGACCTTATTATACAAAAACCCTTTGGAGGGGGAGCCGGATCCAAGCAGTCCGGTCCTCATTGTGTTGTCTTGTTTAATTGTGTTGTTTTTGGCCTGCCCCAAAGGGGGGAGGCCTTAGTGATGGTTTCCCTTTTTGCTAATGAAAAAGGGAAGATTATTTTGTTAAAATACATAATTTTTTATTGGTTGAAATCGATAGAAAATACTTATTACAAAGCTTAGAGAGTAGGTGGTGATATGTTTAGAGGATGAGGACTCGGGAGCACTCAAGAGTCAGCACTTCTCGATCTCCCAAGACTCCCCACTTCCAAGGCTTATTTGAGTGATCGGATCTCTCTTAGATTTTTTTAGTGGCCTCTCTCTCTCTCTCTCTCTCTCTCTCTCTCTCTCTCTTCTTGCCCTTGCATCCTACCATGTTGTGTGTCTGTTTGGGGTTGCGTTGTCTTGTTCTTTTTTGGAGAGAGAGAGAGATGCAGAGTGGTACAATGCCAGTTCTGCACGCAAGAAGTGTTGAGCAAGGACGGGATTGCAAAGCGCATAGGCGGAGAGCTATGAATTGAGGGGCAATAAGAAGCTTATTGCTATCCATGGAGGCTGCTGAAGGGCACCGCAGGAGGCTGCCTGCGAGCATGTGGCTTGATGCTTAGCATGGTAGGGACTCGTTATGGGGAGTTGATGGGTGGAGAAGAGTCGAGACCCTGGCTATGGTGTGGTAAAGAAATGAGGTGGGAAGGAAAAGCAGGAGGGGCACATGTATAGGAGAGAGAGAGAGAGAGAGAGAGAGAGAGAGAGAGAGAGAGAGAGAGAGAGAGAGAAGATAATCGTGTGGCAGAGAGAGCAATTGGTCTAGTGACCTCTAGTCGGAAAACAAGCGAGAAAGGCAGGAGGGAGAGGGGAAAAGTTCAAAAGGGTAGAGAGAGAGGGTGGGACAGAGATGGAGGTGTTGTCGTGCAGCGTACAGCTTGCTCACCTTTTGAGTCCTTACCCTATCTTGTTGAGATTTTTGTTCACTTCATCCGCTTCCTCACCTTCAAAGCCATAACAGTATCTACTGCATCATGATCAGCTTCTGCGGATCCGTTGTCCCTTCCAGGCTTCTAGATTCGTCGTCACCTTCCAAGCGCTAACACTATCTCAGTGAGCTTTCTCCTCACTGCATCATAACCTTCCTCGCCTTCGAATCTCGCAGATCTTTCTCTTCACTGCATCGTCTCATCAATTTGTGCAGATCAGTCGTCCCTCTATGAGCCACGGGAAGGGCAAGAACGTTTTTTTTTATAAAAAAAAAAGCTTAGGGTCCGGTATGTAGAGCATATGCTTCTTGGCTATGAAATGGCTTTTCTTAGAGGAATGTTCATGATTGTGCTCAAAATCGAATGCCATAATGTGAGTTTTTTGAGAGCTCGAAGTTGGTTCTAGCTATTTTTTACACTAAAAGGCGAGCAGACCTTTGAAAGTTGCAACATAGAGATGACTTTTTAAATCTACTTTGTGGATCATCATGCCCATGGGTAATAGTTTGTGAAATATGCATTGACGGTTTTATTGGATTTGCTTCTTGCCAGATTGCATGCCATGTTGCTCAAAAATTCACAGATGATGCCAAAAACTGTTTTCTGTATATTAATCATGATGTGGGATGTTCACCTAGGTTCTTCATCAAGGATTACATGCTTCACCATTTAATATGGTATTGCTCTGTTGGAATGAGTTATATTAACAATGGTCAATTTTCTAGCTAACGCCAAGCCCTTAACTGAATTGAGGTTGTTGTTCCCTAACGTCATCTTATAAGACAAGCTTTTCATTACTGGAGGTTATTCTAAAATGTGGACTTGATATCGCATTGGTGCATTAGCATATATAAGAAGGTTTTGGCTTTCTTGCCCTATCAAATAATGTGCACCATCTAAAATTTTCTGAGAGATGTCAATAGGAAATGTTTTGAAAGTGTGTGTGAATGAACTTTTGGTTGTAATATTTGTGTCGATTTTCTCTCTCTCTCTCTCTCTCTCTCTCTCTCTCGTGCCTTGCATCTTGCCACTGTGTAGTGTCCATTGCTTCACATTGGGTGAAAGGTTGTTAGTTGTATAGATGGGTGGGCTGTGATTGTGCCCAATGGGATATATTTAGGCATAAAATGATAGTGGTTGATGGAATAGTGTGGCGCACTCAAAGATGGAAAACCTTTTGTGGTACTTATAGCAAGGTTGTGCCTTAGCACTCGTTGAGAGCCATGATACAAGGATCGCCAATTGTAGTGCATCATGCATGTGTCAATGCTATTGTAGGAAGCCATTGTTCTAGGCGTGTTATATCTACAGATATGTCGGCCTAGGTCGGCCATGGTGGATTCTAAATGTTATCTACTACTGTCACCCATCTTACTTCTAGCCATTGCAAACCCCACCATTTGTGGAGGGGGAGAACCATTCAATCGTGAACATTAATCTATGGTATATACTCTTGGTTTGTGGATTACAAAACTGTTTCCGCCTGTTTTTTAGAGTTCTTATAGGGAACAATCTCCACCTATTGAACACTTTTGCTCACCTTGGCAGGCCTCGTGATTTTATCACTTGTTATTCTCTTGATTATGCCAAAAGCTATAAAGTTTATGGTGTTTAAGTAATGTTATGATTAAAGGGACATTTATTGGGTCTAACGTGATTTCATTAATTAATTTTTTTAGCAGATTTCCGTAGACCTTAACTATTGAATCCAATGTCTCACCTGGATCCTATGCACACGCCAAGTCATCTGTTTTCTATCCCTCCCTCTCTGCATGGGGCTCCTGCCACCTTTGCTCTCTGTGCCCCCTAGCCCATCTCCATCTCCCAGTCCTGCACTCGCCAGCAGTCACCTGCTTGAGTTTCGAGCCTGCGACCTCTCTCATGTGCATGCTCTCGCCCCTATGTCCTCTACAACTTGTGGCCGTACCCCCTGCGGCTCTTTCTCCTTCTGCTGGCCTGCGTTCCATCAGGATGCATTCCAACAAACATTATACTTGCGCACATACCTGCAGATTTCCGGCTCAAAACCAGAGAGAGAGAGAGAGAGAGGCTTGCACGTCCATCTCTGCATGCATTGCCCTGCGACGTCCTCGTGCTAGCATGAATACCCATCCAATCGGCACCGCTCCTTGCCTCCACTTTCTCTGCCTGAACGTGATAGTGCAGCGACAACAAAATATCTCTCTCTGATCTCTCTCTCTCTCTCTCTCTCTCTCTCTCTCTCTCTCCTACATCTTGGCCGACACACATATGCCTTTTTCTCTCTCGTCTGCGTGGCAGTTCCCCACTTTTTCACTTCCAAGTGATGGAACGGATCTCCGAAGATCCCCCTTAATTCAGCTGCTTCGCAAAATTAGACAGACATGCACACTCTTAGAAACCTCTCAAATGAACCTCTCTTAAAGGATTAAACTATATGGTAAATCCACTTTGGCAAATGTAAGATTCCCAAATTTTGAGATATTTAAATCTTTAGGTTTTTTTCCAAACTATAAAAATTGGTTCGCGAACGTGCTGCAAAGAAACACGTCTTGTCCGTCGCACAGCATGCTTGCATTGATTACAAGGACATAAGACCCTCGTTGAGAGATAGGTGTTTCGGTTGGACGGTCCCACATCCTCGTCGCTACTCATAATGAGGATAAAAAACTTATAACCTGGACAACAAATTTAATATTCTATTGGCATTCTTCGTCTTATCTCTCTCTCTCTCTCTCTCTCTCTCTCTCTGTCTGTCTCTCTCTCTCTCTCTCTCTCTCTCTCTCTCTCTCTCTCTCTCTCTTTACCTCACATTCTCTAGTCATGTCCAATCCCCGCACACCTCGGTCTAGAGGTGCACGGAGATCAGAACCACCAGGTTATAATCTCGTCTTTATTGGTCAATACCTATATTTGTGGGTACAAGAAATCTACACACCCACGTCTACATGATACTGCATGTAGTGGACAAAACCCCTTTGCCTCTTCTCTAGCTGTAGCACTTCACAGCATCTTAACATCTTTTCACAGTAGATCTTTTCACTGTTCGTCTAACTCTAAACCCTAAACCGTAAGTAATTCTTGCGTGGACTCGATCTAACGTAAATAAGCGTAAATCTAAATAAACGTAAATCTAACTAAAAATAAACCTAAATCTAATTTAACGTAAGTCTACATCTAACCTAATCTTTAACGTCTTTTGGGATAGTTTCCTACGACGTTAAAACTCTCTTCTTCTTGTGTGTGTGTGTGTGTGTGTGTGTGGGGGTAAACCTAAATAAACCTAAGTCTAATCTAATATAACATAAATCTAAATCTAACGTAAATTATGTTATATTAAAAACAAAGAACTAAACTAACAGGGATTATAAGAACCTTAAAACTGATTTAACACATAATTTTTCACATAACTCGGCAAGAGTTGGCATTCTCATCACTAAAGATGTGAGAGTTAACTTCCGGCGGTGACGCTGCCTCATCTCTATCCACATCTGACGACAGCAATTGGCCCTTTAGACCGTTCTTGCTCTTGTTACTAACTTTGAAGTTGCTGTTGAATGACTAGAGGTTGTCTAGATAGTCATTGTGTCGGGGATGTAGTGACTCTTGCCGCCCTGAAGATCCACCTTCTTCCCTATCTTCTGAAGACATTTCACCAGTACTTTTGGATCGACGGAGCCCACCATGAGTGAAGGCAGCAATACCCTATATTCCATTGAGGGATTTCTTCACCCGCTTCATGCAGGCATCGCAGTCTATGGAGACCTAAATCTAATCTAATATAACGTAAATCTAAATCTAGCGTAAATAAACGTAAATCTAGTTAAAAATAAACCTAAATCTAATTTAATGTAAGTCTATATATAACCTAATCTTTAACGTCTTTTAAGATAGTTTCCTACGACGTTATAACTCTCTTCTTCTTGTGTGTGTGCGCGTGTGTGGATGTGTGTGCCAATAAAAAGAGATAAATGGTATAACCTTTCTATCACCCATGCCAAGTATGATAGATTGATTATGCCATTTCCCTCTTGAATAATAGGTCTTGAGTTCAACTCCTCGTCGGCTAGATCTTTAGGTCTTTTAATTTTAATTAGTTTCCTACGACGTTAAATTAGTTTCTCTCTCTTTCTCTCTCAATGTGTGTGCGTTTTTTTGGATCGTATGCATGTTTTCTCTCTCTCTTTTCCTCTCTCAATGTGTGCGTTTTTTGTTTATGCATATTCTCTCTCTCTTTTCCTCTCTCAATGCGTGCGTTTTTTGTTTATGCATGCTCTCTCTCTCTTTTTCTCTCTCAATGTGTGTGTGCATTCTTTGTTTATGTATGTGTGTGTGCGTTTTTGTTTTTGTTTGTACTCTCTCTCTCTCTCTCTCTCTCTCAAAAACACTATGTGTGTGTGTGTATGTGTGTGTGTGAGAGAGAGAGAGAGAGAGAGGGAGAGAGAAAGAGGGGAAGGGAACATGAGAATGAGGAGAGGGAAGGAGCATACCTGGCTCTCCTTCCTCTCCTCGTGTGTGTGTGTGTGTGTGTGTGTGTGTGTGGAGAAGAAAAAGAGAGAGAGAGAGAGTGAGGGAGAGCGTTACCTGCTCCTTGCTTGAGGGCGCCGAAAAACTCAGATCTGAGATCTGAGTTTTTGGGCGCGCTCGGTTATTTTTTTAGCCCAGCCGGCGTCGCTATGAGCGTCGCAAATTTCTTTGTAAATTTGCGACGCTCATAGCGACGCCGAGAAATTTTTTTTCGAGCGTCGCTGTGTGAGCGTCGCTAATATGAATAGCCTCTTGTAGTGATTCATACCATTGGTTGGGTATTATGAATCCTCTGGAAGCTCTTGATCCCATGGAGGGAGATGTAGCAACCCCATTTGTAGTGTGGCATGAGGTTGGGTGTTCTAGCTTATTTCCATGGAAGTGGGGACATCTTTGACCATAGCTGAGTGGGTGGATGGGTAGACCGGTCGATCCCACAGGGGTCGGTGTTCATGCTGTACAACCACTCACAAATTTTGTTTGATTTGTATTGTTTTGAGTAGACATTTATATGATTGATTGATACTATGTAAAACTTGAGAACTCTTAATAGTGAAATTCCCTGATTGTTTGATTTATATAAAAGGGTGTATTGCATCAAATGTTTTCTTTATTGTCTCCAATCATCTAAGGGTAACGTGAATCATCTAGCGAGTGTGCCCTGGCGCGCGACAGCAGTGGACAAACACTGCACGAAGAGAGAGAAAGAGAGAGACGACGCTCCGTACTACCCTCGCGTGACACACACACACACACACAGAGTGCGAGAGAGACGAGTGGCTTGAGGCCTTTGACGGCGCTACGCAGCAGACGGCACCACTGATTTGTGGAAATTCCCAAAATACCCCTTAAATTTCATTGCCCTTCAAATTTTCCAGAGTTCCCAACATACCCATAGTTGTGAGATTAAGCTTTGGAGCAGTGCTCGAAAAAAACTTTTTTCCAAAAACTTGGCAAACCTATACATATGTGAAACAACAGTGGTAAATTGACAAAATTTGAAGGGTTTTACACCAAACACGCTAATTTTTTCAAAATTTTGTAGGTTTTCTCACCTTCAAATATAAAATCTAGAGGTAAATTTAAAATTTTGTAGGTGGGATTACAATATACCTAGGTTTTTTTCGAGCACTGCTTTGGAGATGAATTACTTCATTTCATTATTTTTAGACATAATTACATGCTAATCACTCAAAAGTGGATCTCGACTATAGATAAAAGGGGAGGGGATTCCGGCTCCCCCCCCCCGCGACATGTGTCATAACATAAATCATCCGGCGAGTGTACCTTGGCGCGCGATAGCAGTGGACAGACAGTGCACGAAGAGAGAGAAAGAGAGAGATGGCGCTCCATACTACCCTCGCGCGACACACACACACACACACACACACAGAGACGAGTGGCCTGAGGCCTCTGTCGGCGCTACGCAGAACAGGCGCCCACTGATTTGTGGAAATTCCCAAAATACCCCTTAAATTTCATTGCCCTTCAAATTTTCCAGAGTTCCCAACATACCCATAGTTGTGAGATTAAGCTTTGGAAGTTTGGAGATGAATTACTTCATTTAATTATTTTTAGACATAATTACATGCTAATCACTCAAAAGCGGATCTCGAATCTCAAAAGGGGAGGGGATTCCGGCTCCCCCCCGACACGTGTCGTAACGTAAATCATCCGGCGAGTGTGCCTGGCGCGCGACATCAGTGGACAGACACTGCACGAAGAGAGAGAAAGAGAGAGACGGCGCTCTGTACTACCCTCGGTCAAAAAGTTGACAACAGATACGACCACGGTTCGGCTATCATAAGCATACCTTTGTGTCTCTTGCCAACGGGAGTTGAACCACTTGGCACGAGATTGAGTGTTTGGATAGGCATCATCACTAACAAATATATTTAAAATGTCTTCATACGTTGTTGTGGATGGGTATATCATACATCTCCACAATGCTCTGATTTTTGCAAGATGCATTCCACGGCCTTGGTAAGGAGTTATCCAACATGATGATGGGTAGTAATTCCCACTCTTCAACATTACATGTAGTGTAGACAGAAAGTCGTTTCCTGCTGGATGTCGAAGCTTAAATTTCCAATACATTAGCTCTCTATCAAAGATGTTTGATGGTGTTAGGCAAACCCTGTTCTTCAATTGATCAACACCATATAAGCTATACAATTCTACACCGGCATTCACATCGTCACTAGTTATATTGTGGACAACCTTTTGAAAGTGTGGTTCATCTTGGTCTTTCAGACAATACCCCACCATGCCTTCAAACGTATGCATCTTGTGCTGCTTTAGGCCACGGCAAAAAACCATTGCACCTGCAGGTGCCGATTTAGCCCAACCTAAGTACGCTTTTATCTTCCTGTTGACAGCAATCAATGAAGTTGCCCAAATACGGATAATCATTTGTAGGTGAAGGTGCAGTAGCGCTCCTCCTCTCTCCAATGCACATAGTCCTGCTAAAGTTTCTCTTTCAAGAAACAACCGCATGCACCCCAGCAATCCTACATCTATATCACCACCGCCAACAAATATGGTGACACTGACTTCCATTACTCTCGCCTCCGGTTTCTTTAGTTTTGACGAATCGGCATTACAACCCTCAGTATTCATGACAGGTTCCTTCCTTTTGCCCCGCGCCTCAGACTTTAGCCTGGCCATTCTCAAGCCACCTACTATGTGGATACTGTCAGACACAAAGTGGCTTCAGCAGCGGCCCCATCAAATCCACATCAGCAAACTATACAGAGCATCTAAATACAGGCTGTGATAGCTCTCTGTAAACAAATACTACTGCAACCTGCACAGAGCATCTAAATACAGGTTGTGATAGCTCAGTGCAAACAAATACTACTCACTGTGTGTACCCAATAGGTTGATATTTTCCCTCATTGCGTACCACTGACATCTCGTACCATGTCCAGCAAACAATGCATGGCGTATGCAGCTAAACACAGAACCAAACAATCACCAGCTGGTGTCGAGACCAGCAGAACAACACAACAGAGGTCAGCGCATTACCTGTGTGTGTCACGACGACTCGGAGAGAAGTCCAGCGAGGAGCAGCTCTGAGGCACACTGCGAGCACGCTGTGAAACACGCTCCAAAAAAATCCAGTCGTGCCTCTCTGGAGCCTACCCGCAACGCGTCACCCGTGACGAATCAGCCCTGCATGGACGTGTCAGCCCTGCATGGACGTGTCAGCCCTGCATGGATTAATCGAGGCAACATCTCACTATTCCAGCTGCTTCCCAAAATTGGGGCGCCATACTTGTGAGATTAAGCTTTGGAAGTTTGGAGATGAATTACTTCATTTCATTATTTTTAGACATAATTACATGCTAATCACTCAAAAGCGGATCTCGCCTCTCAAAAGGGGAAAAATATTAGGAAATCTTGAACAATTCGACCAAAATACATACAAAGGTATTTTGGGAATTTCCACAAATTAGTGGAGTATTTTGGCAATTTTCTATACTAATAGATAATGGGAGAGGGGATTCCGGCTCCCCCCCCTCCTCCCCCCCCCCCCCCCCCCCCCCCCCCAACACACACACACGCGTGATCAACAGCATGCTCCGGCAACTTCAGGCGATCTGCTGCGAGAGGCTGCGTGAAATTCAAGCGCCCGACAGAGGACACAGACTGCACGAAGAGAGAGAGTTTGAGAGAGAGACTGCACAAAGCACGAAGCCTTGCGCCAGTGTGCAGCCCACAGTGCCGCCCGACAATTGAAAGAGAGAGAGAGAGAGAGAGAGAGAGAGAGAGAGAGAGAGAGAGAGAGAGTGCAAAGGGAGGGCTGGCAGAGAGAGGGAGAGAGAGAGCTCATTTTTCCAAACATACAAAATTCCGTTCCTTGAAATTTGCCAAGAGGAAATTTTGGCAAATTAGGCTACGTTATATGAGAGAGAGAGAGAGAGAGAGAGAGAGAGAGAGAGATCATTTTTCCAAACATACAAAATTCCGTTCCTTGAATTTGCCAAGAGAAAATTTTAGAAAATTAGGCTACGTTATATTTTGGCAATTTTCTATACTAATAGATAATGGGGGAGGGGATTCCAGCTCCCCCCCCCCCCCGCCCCCGACACGCGTCATCAGCAGCATGCTCCGGCAACTTTAGGCGATCTGGTGCGAGAGGCTGCGTGAAATTCAAGCGGTGTGCCCTGGCGCCCGACAGCGGACACAGACTGCACGAAGAGAGAGAGAGTTTGAGAGAGAGACTGCACAAAGCACGAAGCCCCGCGCCAGTGTGCAGCCCTCAGTGCCGCTCGACAATTGAAAGAGAGATAGACAGAGCTCATTTTTCCAAAAATACAAAATTCCGTTCCTTGAATTTGCCAAGAGGAAATTTTAGAAAATTAGGCTACGTTTTAGGTTTTTACATTATTATTCTCTATTATGGGGCATAATTTCTCCTTTTCCCCTTGCCGTGAACCGGCATTTTGGAAATTGAAAACGGTACGATATTGAGCTGAGACACATTTTTCCCTAACACTGGTGCTTACGCTCAATAGAGAGAGAGAGAGAGAGAGAGAGAGAGAGAGAGAGAGAGAGAGAGAGAGAGAGAGAGAGAGAGAGAGAGAGCAGACTCAGTGTAGCTTGCACTTGCGCTCTCAAAAAGAGAGAGACAGGTCACACGGACTGCCTGCACGTGCGTGCTCAGAGAGAGAGAGAGAGAGAGAGAGAGAGAGAGAGAGAGAGAGAGAGAGAGAGAGAGAGCAAACTTAGAGGTCGGATTCGGGCGGTGTTCTCTGCACAGCAAGAGAGAAAGCGAGAGAGAGAGAGAGAGAGAGAGAGAGAGAGAGAGAGAGAGAGAGAGAGAGAGAGAGAGAGCCCCAACCGAGCGCACTCGCTCTGTCCTACCAGTATTCTCTCCCCCCTCGCCTTCGCTACATGTTGTTCGCTCGCAATCGTTGGCGCAAACGCAGCTATAGAGAGAGTACCATTAAATCCAATGACCTGCTCACCTTGCCTTCATCTTCGTTACCTTGTCACGGAGAGAGAGAGAGAGAGAGAGAGAGAGTTTTTTTCGAGCACTGGCAAGGAGGTCCGGGGGGGGGGTTGTTATTGTTGCTGGAGATCTTGCCTCGAACAACCTGGAGAAAGAGAGAGAGAGAGAGCGAGGGGCAGTGCTCGAAAAAACCCTAGGTTTAGTGTAGTCCCACCTACAAATTTTGAAATTTACCTCTAAATTTTTTATTTGAAGGTAAGAAAACCTTCAAATAAAAAATTTACCTCTGTGGTTTCACATGTGTAGGTTTGCCAAGTTTCTGGAAAAAAGTTTTTTTCGAGCACTGGTGAGGAGGTCCGGCCCGGGGGGGGGTTGTCATTGTTGGAGATGGCCTTCTGCCTTTATGTTGCACAACAACCAAGTGCACAAAATCATGGATGCAAGTGCAGCCTGCCTCAAACGACCTAGAGAGAGAGAGAGAGAGAGAGAGAGAGAGAGAGAGAGAGAGAGAGAGAGAGAGAGAAAGAATTGAATTGAAATGAAATGTTATGTTAACCTCTTCTAAATGCCATATTGACCTGAAAAGAGAGAGAGAGAGAGAGAGAGAGAGAGAGCGAGAGAGCCACAAAGCAAGTTTGCTTAGAGCTGGTTGGTGGCAGTGCGTATACCCCCCCCTCTCTCTCTCTCTCTCTCTCTCTCTCTCTCTCTGGGGAGATTAATTATAGGTGTAGCTTTTTGGGAGCTACAAATCCATACATAGTAGCAAAAACCAATTTGGGTGGCTTTGAGGAGTAAGTTGAGGGCGAGTGCAACTTGCCGACAAGGGGGTAAAGAGGGGCCATGCCGTCGCCAAAGGGAGCGTCGTTTTACTAGTGTTTTGATAATAGCTAAAAAGGGTAGGAACGCATGCATACTTGCATTAATATTTGAATGGTACCTTTTCATGAAAGAATTTCTTCTTGTTTGTGGAGGGTAAACTAAAACTACAAACTCAAAATATGTCCCCCTAATTCATTTTACATTAGTTTCTGAGGAATCTACAAGAGATCCTTTTTAAAACAAAAAGGAAAAAGGGGGGCAAAGGAGGAGGATTGACACGTGGAGAGGGGAGAGTAAAAGAGAGAGATAATTTTAGGTGTCTTGGGATAGTTTTTTGCGACGTTAAAATTCGCTTCTTCTTCTTCTCTCACTGTGTCGAGGACAAAGTGATGGCCGTGGGCAAAGCAAGGTGACGAGCTCGCTCACGATCTGAGCATGGGTGGCAAGGCCTGTGCATGGCGTCAGTTTTGATGAGAAGCCAGGCTTGCCGTTTCTAGTCCACAGAGGAGAAGGGGACGATGAGGCCTCTCTCTCTCTCTCTCTCTCTGTGTCGTCATTTCAGTCCGCACAGGAAACGAGGCAACAGGGGCCATCTTCAGCGTTGGGAGAGCGGGCAACCTATCTCCAGGGTTGACTGCTCTGCAGGCTGCAGGTGTGTGCAGGTAAAATTATCTCTCTCTTTTACTCTCCCCTTCTCCACGTGTCAATCCTCCTCCTTTGCCCCCCTTTTTCCTTTTTGTTTTCAAAAGGATCTCTTGTAGATTCCTCAGAAACTAATGTAAAATGAATTAGGGGGACATACCTAGTACCCAACAATTACATTGCTTGGGAAGCTTATGTCGATGCTCAGCCTGAATATGTTGAGAGACCCAAGATGAAGTTGTCAACTAGGAAATATCAGTGGTGGCTAGTCAAGAAACTCCATAAAGGAAAGATCAGAGTTTCAACGAAGGTCCTTTATATTGACTAGCAAAACGGCGCCGCCTTCGGCGGCAGCACGGCCCTCTTACCCTCAAGCTCCTCATTCTTGACAAGTTTCACAGAAGAAGATCAATAAAATTACTCTCTCTCATTAGAATATAGATATATTGCAGTTCACTTCCCACACTCATCGCGAGAGAGAGAGAGAGAGAGAGAAAGAGAGAGAGAGAGAGAGAGAGAGAGAGAGAGAGAAAGAGATGAACACGTAGCTGAGAACCCTCACGAAAAGAAGCGTTGTTGAAAAGCTCTCACTCGCTAGAGTAGCACTGAGACAGAGAAAGAGAAAGAGGCCTTGAGGCCTTGAAATGGCTTTAATTGGAGAGCAAAGGTGGATACATTGGCTCTCTCTCTCTCTCTCTCTCTCTCTCTCTCTCTCTCTCTCTCTCTCTCTGAAGCATCCTAGATCAACCGTGAAGGGGCAGCGCAAGGAGGGGGGCGGGTTGTTTGCTATGGCGGCAGGTCTCAAGGAGCAAGGTGGGGATCCTTATCAAATGAATTCTTTAAACATGAGTTCTTCTTCTTGCAAGCTCCTATTAGCCCGTTGCCCTCTCTTGGAAATCCCTGTAGCAGCTGGAGGGAGGAAGCTCGTTGATTGAGCTAAGATAAGAGAGAGAGAGAGAGAGAGAAGAGAGAATTTTAACGTCGTAGGAAACTATCCCAAGAGACCTTAAAGATCTATCGGATGAGGAGAGTTGAACTCAAGACCAATTATTCAAAGGGCATGCAAGGAAGGAAGGAGAAGGAGAGAGAGAGAGAGAGAGAGAGAGAGAGAGAGAGAGAGAGAGAGAGAGAGAGAGAGAGAAACGTCTTTATTTCAAATGGCTTTATTTTCCCCTATAATAAAAGGGGTAGAGATTCCGGCTCCCCCCTAACAAGTGGCAATCACTCCTTACTCCGACCACTGTAATTTTGAGTTCAGCCACGCACGTAGAGTGCGCACATGAGAGAGAGAGAGAGAGAGAGAGAGAGAGAGAGAGAGAGAGAGAGAGAGAGAGAGAGAGAGACATTTTTTCAGTGATTGGGAACAAGTTTGAAATTATATATGTTGTGTGTGTGTTAATGAATGGCGTGCGAGCAGGGTAGCTGACCACACATCCCATCACCGCAACTATGCAAGATAGAGAGAGCCCTCACATCAACCGGGCTGACCACATTAGGTCCTCTTTTCCCCATATATTCAGCCATGATCTCTCTCTACATACCTTCCTCTCCCAACCACGATGTGGACTCTCTATTGCGACGCTCATTTCAGCCATTTTTGAGCATCGAGAGTCACTTATGAACTCCACTCACACCACGTGACATGTTCATTTGGTCCCATAGGTCATATTTGACCTCCCAAGACGATAATCCAACTCTCTCTCTCTCTCTCTCTCTCTCTCTCTCTCTCTCTCTCTCTCTCTCTCTCTCGACTTGCATGTCCTTTGCTTTGCCTTCATGAACCTCTTGGTGAGTTCCACATGGCGGATTGTGAGCCACCGACTGAAATTGTAAAATCCCAGCTAGGTTTTTAGCTTGCCTTCAAGAAAACCATAAAATTCCCACAGGTTTTAGTGTAGTTACCGGCAAAAGCTTCAAAATTTGATTTAAAACCCGGGAGAATTTAAAGTTTGACTGGTTGAGAATGAGAAAAATGTATTTGCTAGCCCTGGCGGCTCGCACATGCAGTCAGGCATTCGTTTTGTCTGCACTTGAAACAGCTTTTGAACCCCCCCCCCCCCATCCCATTCGAGTGTCGTTCAAGAGGAAGGAAAGGAGCTGCTATACGCCTGGCAAAACCTTTTCTCCTGCACTGCAGCTTTTTGCATTGGTGGGCGATCGGAGAGGGATGACCTCATGCATGTGCGCAAGCTATTGATCAATGGCGACGATGGATATGGTGGCCGACTGATCGTTTTTTTTGATGCATGTGTGTGCTCTCTCTATGTAGCACACGAATTTGTCTCAGATCCTTGCATAGAGATCCACCATGAGTATATGCATAGCAAAATTCTCGACTGATCTTCATCTACATCATCATCACCAGCATCGTCGTTTTCATCATCATCACCCTCATCATTGTCCTCAAATACAATCGGGTGTCCCTCTCTGTGTCCATAATCAGGTGTTGAAGGTGAGGCTCGAGAAGGAGGTGCTCGTGAAGTTTTTATCGCATCCTCTCCCTTCTCTCTCTCTCTCTCTCTCTCTCTCTCTCTCTCTCTCTCTCTCGTCCGCACAGTGTACGATGATTGTTCTTGCGTGTCCACTCGGCACTGTGTCACATTACGCAGGGCACACTGGCCTGAATTTTGAAACCTACCGGGTGAAGGTCGTACTGACACATGAGTAGGGGGAGGGGCCGGAATCCCTTCCCCTACTCTTTAAAGTTCAAGCTCATCTCTCCAATCATGAGAGCCCAAAAGTGTGAGAAGTTAGAACCTCGCGTGGCCAGTCGACCGGCTCTCAGGTTCAGCTACAGCTCGCTCTTCAAGCTGCCTCACATAGAAACCCTCTACAAGCTAGATTCTAGATGCACGTTACATGATACACCTCTCCCAAAAAAAAAAAACCGCGAGCGGACATCTTCAGGATGCAGGGCCCATGGGACCCGGGTCACGCAGCTCGCCAGCTTGATCAGTACTCGCCACTCTTTCCCCTACTCTTTAAAGTTCAAGCTCATCTCTCCAATCATGAGAGCCCAAAAGTGTGAGAATTTAGAACCTCACGTGGCCGGTCGACCGGCGCTCAAGTTCAACTACATCTCGCTCATCAAGCTGCCTCACATAGAAATCCTCTACAGTCTAGATTCTAGATGCACGTTACATGATACACCTCTCCCCAAAAAAAAAAACCGTGAGCGAACATTTTCAGGACGCAAGGGCCCATGGGACCCGGGTCACGCAGCTCGCCAGCTTGATCAGTACTCGCCACTCTGAGCTCTTTATTCTCGAGTCTCCTTTTCGACAATTGAGATTCATTTTTGAGTGCTTAGCACGTAATTGTCACAAATTACCTCGCAAAAGAAAGGCAATTATGTCTAAAAATAACGAAGCAATTCATCTCCGAAACCTATATGACCAAGTACTTTATGACCAACTACTTTTAGCATTGAAAAGTCTTCTTATGAAAAGCTATAAATCTCACAACCTGGGAGATTTGAAAGGCACTTTGGGAATTTTTGAAATTTGAGGGGTATTTTGGGAATTTCCACGAATTATTAGAGGGGTTTCTAATGTCGAGACGCAACTTAGAGACAAATGGAGGGTGGGGATGTTGAGGGCATCAAGGGCGGTGTAGTAGGAGAGGCGAAAGGTTTAAAGAGCAGGTTTTGAGGGTGGGAGCTCCATTAATGGCAGCCTGCACAGGACAGCCTGGACACTGGCGCTTGATCCATTTATTTATCCTTTTTGGTGGTGTGCGGTTTGGTCGGTTCTGGCTCTATTACGGCATGGTGCTGGCGATCCTCTCTCTCTCTCTCTCTCTCTCTCTCTCTCTCTCTCTCTCTCTCTCTCTCTCTCTCTCTCCCAGGTGTGCGCAGCAGCCACGCTGTTCCTCTGTTTTCACCGGAACTGCAGGGCACACACACCGGTTGAAGGTGCTCACGACATGTGTCCGGGGGGAGGGGCCGGAAACCCTTCCCCCATTATACTTAGTATAGATAGTGTCTTGTGTTACCAACAGAATGGTGGCTCTCACTCTCTATACCTCCAACCCCTCAAGTTTGAGGGCAACATTGACAACCACCTTCGAGCCAACTTTTCATTATCAGATGTAGGATTTGTATGTTCAGTGAGCTACAGAGAAAAAACATCACTATGCTAGAAAAAGGTAAGCGCGTCCCCATATTCCCAAAAGGACCCATCACTCAATTGGCACACTGGTACCACCCTTTTGGCCTTTATAAGTTTCTAAATTTCCTTGGGTTTTAGCTTGTAGCTTTGACTTGTTGACACATGTGTAGCGGCGTCACTTTGCCATTATATAGATTATAGGAAAACTAAAGATAGAGATCATCGTGACTTGTTTGGACTCGCTTGTTCTCTTTCTCGTCTCTCTCCCCAATAATATCGAACCCTTCTACCATGCTCTATTTAGTTCGCGCCTCCTACTCTGCATTTTTTAAGGACTTACTTTACTCCTCATCTATCATCGCTCTAATTGCAAGTTTCTTGGCCTAGAGGACCCTCTCTCTCTCTCTCTCTCTCTCTCTCTCTCTCTCATAATAGGTCTTGAGTTCAACTCTCCTCGTCGGATAGATCTTTAAGGTCTCTTGGGATAGTTTCCTACGACATTAAATTCTCTTCTTCTTCTTCTTCTTCTTCTTTGCTCTCTCTCTCTCTCTCTCTCTCTCTCTCTCTCTCTCTCTCTTGCAAAGCTAAATAGCATATGGTAGTTTTAATTACAAAAGCAATAGCATGAGGATAATCGGAGAAAAAAACTACTTCTAGTTGTAGACTTAAGATCGCAATTCCTACCGAGCACATAAAAAAGATACAATAAGTGCACTAATTACATAACTAACACATTTGTTTTTACTGAGTCCTATATTTTGAGTCTCTGCTAGACTCCTCCATGTTGGAGAGCCCACCCTTCTTTCCCATTCTCGTATCCTTCCGTCCCTATCTGCTCTTTTAATGTGTTACACCCTTTTGCAAGGTAAGCTCTTGCCTCTAATGCCTCTGGGAACAACCATCTGATCTCTGGCATAGGCCCTGCCTATTGTCAAACTCCTTGTTGCAAGATGCCATTGTCTTCGACGATGTGGATTCTGTTAAAAACGCACATAATAAAATGGTGAATAGGTCTCTCTCTCTCTCTCTCTCTCTCTCTCTCTCTCTCTCTCTCTCTCTCTGTGTGTGTGTGTGTGTGTGTGTGCGCGCGCGCGCGCGCGGGCCAAGCTTGTGCCATTTTACTATTCGAGGCCGAGCTTGCGCTTTGGAGCTGAAGACCCTGACGGGCGGGGTTTGCAATACTGCATGAAATTGATGGATTTGTGGTCGATAACATGTAGATAATCAATGGTGGGTCCACAAAAAAGAGGAGCCTATTTTTATCCATTGCCCCGCGAAATTGCCCATCCACCTTTGCCCATGGCACGATTCACTCACAGTTTAGCTATACATGCTCCCTATGACCTGTGAGCCTTGAATTGACAATGTCACCATCATTTAACTCTTATGGGTTCACATGCAAAGGCAAAAAACCTATTGCAGGCTAGAAGAGACCTACCAATGCTTCCAACACTCTCGTGGTCAATGCACGCGCACGCGCACACACGCGCACACACACACACACGCATTGAGGCCGAAAGAGTTGCATTGTGTATGCATGTTGAGGGCGACGTGCTGAGCGCAAAAAGTGTATGGCACCACACAAACATACTCATCGATTGATATATCCGCGCCTTTCTATCATGCAAAAGGTAAATTCATATAAGGAGTTGAAAGTTTTTTTTGTAGTCTCGCTCAAGCTTTGAATATTATTGTTGCATGCCTATGAAAAGAGAGTAACACACAAAGAGAATAAAAATTTGATGCGATCTATACACTTCCTACCAAAACCTACATTTAGAGGCATGCAAAGAATTGAGTAAAAGGAAGCTAAAGATAAACAAAAAGTTATATCACTCGACCAAATTCGGCTTTACATGTCAATTGCATCGTAGGTTTACACCAATTTCATCTTGTTCAATCTTTCACTAGATGATATAAAATCAGATTTGATTTACAATTCAAAGGGCATGCTATTGTATATTGCCTCATGGTTTTCATTGGAAAGTTCGAACACTTCTCCTATGCCATCGAGCACTATAGGATCCATAGGGTACTTTATTTCCCTGATCAAGTGGGAATATATGAAAACTACTGGCTTGTTATCCCACAGCTCAAACAAGTTTGCTTGTAGGGATTTATACCAATGGCCCGTGACCATATGAGTATGCTTCTCTATCTTGTTGCCCCATGCATCAATTTGCTCGTTAGTTGTTAGTCCCTTAGCTACTACACACTTCAAAATGTAGAAGTCAAAAGCCTCCTCATTATTCTCTTCAGAAGTGACAGCAAAATTGTCTCCAGGTGTGAGAGCATCGCTTAAGGAGTCATAATGACCTGCATAAGTGGCACCATGGAACTCCTCATCGTCTGAGTCTCCGTATGACTGGGAATCATTAGCAAGTGGCTCCAAAGTGTGATATTGCCACGTCTCCACATGTGATCTGTTCATACACTTTCTCCAATGGCCAAGCCTGCAAGGAAAACAAAATCATGACAACCGTTTTGATCGCAATGCACAAGTGTTGTTCTCAGAATACCCATTCACACAGTGCATTGCTCTTGAGCCCTCCAATGGTTTGCAGTCCCATTGATGGGATCGTTGAAAATCGCCTAGCTTGACCTCCCAGAACACCCTACTAACCTCCCTCTTTTGCTTGTCATACATAGTAGTTGCTCCAGTACTAAGATGCATTCTCAAAAAAGAGACAACTTCAACTGCACAAGTCAACCGCACGCTATTTTGCTTCAATTGCTCATGAGTTAAAGCCCTTTTAATGACAGCCCAAACCCCATCATGTTATCCCTTTCCATGTCCTGAGCAAAAAACATTCCTATTCATTTCCATGCCAGTAAGGCTCCAATATCTAGCAACAAAGTAAAACGGTCACTTTGCTTTAAATTGTGAAACTGCGCCATGTGACCAAACCCAATGTTTTTTAAAGCTTAGCCCTTGATCTCTCAACCATTGAGCATGTAAGAGAAAAGCATGCTGCACATGTTGTTTATCATCTGAGACAAAAAAGTGCATGGTCTTATTTATTGCACCTGATGCGATGCGGAAATAAGTAATCAGGACAAAGATAGTGACCTGCTTAGTGTACCAATGCATTGAATGGATCTCATTTTGCTCCTTGAAGGAGTAGTTCTCTGCAAAGTCAACGACGGAGACAACCACATCATCTAGAAACATAGAAATGCAGCCCTTGAACTGTTCTGCTTGCCACCTAAATATAAAATTGTGAGTGACATACTTCTTCAAGTGATCTTGGTACACTCGCAAAAGTTCTATAGGCAGCATTTTCTTGTGGACAATGTCTTTCACAGTGCTCTTTCTAGCTTCATTGTTTAATCCAGTAGCACCCACTATATTTTCAAAAAAATTCACAAATACTTGCTTACTCTGCTCAACTTCTTCTCTTGGACAGATCTGAATATTACCTACACCGCATGCATTGCATGTTCCCATTAAGGATTGGTAGCTATGGAAACTATGTTTTTCAAGTATAGGGCAGAGTATAGACTCCAATAGTGAAGTGGTACTCATACTTGCATTTTTGTATGCAAGACATCCATGGTTGACAACTTCATGATGATGAAAGCATATAGGGCAGCTGCACATGCAACAAGAACCATGAAGATCAAAACTTCGAGTCTACCTGTGATTTACTGCCTCTTTAAGGAAAATCATTTGTACATGCACAATACAACAACAAGTGTAGCGATCCCTCAATTTTCGGACAAAGAACGGTTTCATAGACTCGAAGCAACGTTGCGAAATCTGAATATCTGCATACTTTGTCTTGAATCTTAAATAAAGCTCCACCTGCAATATACATGTATACAAATGTTAAAAATAAACTTAGCACTCAAAACTGGTTAAATTGTTTCGAAACATTAAAAAGTGATTCTATATCACTAAAAAATGGTGTGCACCACTAAAAACTAGTAATGATACATTCAGTAGTATTGTTTTACTTGTGAAAATAACGAACCACAAATACAAATTAGTGTAGAAACTAGTAACCATACAAAAAGGTAGAATATTAAGAGGTTGTGTGAGGACAACTTAATAGTGGTGAGAAACCGCATTCAGCGTAACTAAAAAGTGGTTTGGCACGACTTAAAAGTGAATTCAAACCACTTGATGGTGATGAACCGTCAATAAAAGATGGTGTGCACTGCTTGAATATGGTGGGCAACGATTAAAAAGTGGTGAGTAAGGACATGAAATTTCCAGGGAAGTTCAGATCTAGCACTTAAAAAGTAGCTGGGGGGGACAAAATACTAGGCGACAGACCAGCATTAGCACTAGATAGTAGTCCAACACAACTTGAAAGTGGAGGAGCTCTTGCGAAAAGTGTTTGATGACCACTTTAGAGTGGTGAGCGACTAGTTCAAAGTGGCCAGTCACCAATTAAAATCTAGCACTTAAAAAGTAGCTGGGAGGAACAAAATACTAGGCGACATACCAGCATCAGAACTAGATAGTGGTCCAACACAACTTGGAAGTGGAGGAGCTCTTGTGAAAAGTGCTTCATGACCACTTGAGAGTGGTGAGCAACTACTTCAAAGTGGGCAGTCACCACTTGAACGCGGATTCTGGTCACTTGAATGCGGTTTTTGGCCACTTGAAAGCGGGAACTTGCCGCTTGATTGCAGTGATAAGGTTTTAGCTACCACTTGAAAGTGGTGTCTTGCCACTTGGGAGTGGTGCCTCATCACTTGCATGGAGTGATGACTGACGTAGTGACTTAGCACATGAAAGTGGTGTCTCACCACTTGATGACCACTTGAAATTAGTAAGCAACTACTTCAAAGTGGGCAGTCACGACTTGAACGCTGATTCTGGTCACTTGAATGCGGTGTCTGGCCACTTGAAAGCGGGAGCTTTCCGCTTGATTGCAGTGACCAGGTTTAAGCTATCACTTGAAAGTGGTATCTCACCACTTGATGACCACTTGAGAATGGTGAGAAACTAGTTCAAAGTGGGCAGTCACCACTTGAACGCGGATTCAAGTCATTGGAATGCCGTGTTCGGCCACTTGTCACCACTTGCATGGAGTGATGACTAACGTAGTACTTTGCACATGAAAGTGGTGTCTCACCACTTGATGACCACTTGAGAGTGGTGAGAAACTAATTCAAAGTGGGCAGTCACCACTTTAACGCGTTTTCTTGTCACTTGAATGCGGTGTCTGGCCACTTGAAAGCGGGAACTTTCCGCTTGATTGCAGTGATAAGGTTTTAGTTACTACTTGAAAGTGGTGTCACACCACTTGGGCGTGGTGCCTCACCACTTGCATGGAGTGATGGACTGACGTAGTGACTTAGCACATGAAAGTTGCTTCTCACCACTTGAATGCGGTCAGACACCACGTGAAAGTGGTTTTTATACGTGTAAGTGTTGTGAGAATCGCTTCATTGTGGTGTGACAGCACTTGTAAGTGTTTACTAACAAAATGTGTTCAAACTCCACTAATATGGTTTTGGTTACCATCATAAGGTGGTGGGCACCATTCATGCAGCAGCAGTAAAAAGTCTATGGCACTACTATTACTGTTGCACCATCACTAAAAGCTGCTACATCACTTGGAAAAAGTGAGTTGCACCACCAAAAACCTTTGCACCTGTAACACCCCTACGAGTTTGTAAAACACGTTGTGACGTGTTTTGGCGAAATGGTGCGGACCACCCCAAAGTCTTTGCGAGATGTTTTTTGGTTCTCTCAGACCTCTTGGATGTAAATAAAGCATGCTTGTACAAAGTGTACAAAGGCGGTGTGTGCTAGCTGTCTCTACGCATGCGGGCCAGTTGTGCGGGATACATAGTTTTGCTGTTTTTGTACATAGAAGTGTCGAGACTTCAAAGTGTGAGTTAGTGCTTTAAAAATATGAAGAAAAGCTGAGTTTTTATCAGCTTGGGGTCGTGAGTGAGTGGGAGTTTTTAGCTGTGAAGAAGAAAGCCTCTCTTGCTGCAGTCTGTGGTGGTGCGTGGGGGTTGTGTAGTGGAGGTGCCCGTGTGTGTGTGCGAGGGCCTGGAGCCTTGATTGGAGAGTGTGTCTCTCATCAAGAAGGCCCTGAACATGGGTGGTGAGCTCTGCACTTTCACCCCTCTTCTCTATTTTTGGTGATGGAAGCTGCGTGAAGCGAAGCTTTCTTGTACGCGTGTGCCTGCTACTCAGGTTTGGTAGTGAAAGCCCCTTGCTATTGTTGTGAATGGGAGGTTGTTTCCCCATGTTTTCCATGGTTTTTTCTGATTTTTTTGGCTGAGCATCATGAGTTTTTGTACAACTCATGATTGGCATGGTTTTTGATGGGTTTGTGTACATGGTTGGGAGCGACTACGGAGCCCCTTCTTGCATATGCAAGGTCTGCTGAGATGGTGTGAGGGTATGGTGTTTATGAACAAAAGTTCAGAGATTTTTATTTGTTTTCATTGGTTTGTTTTCCCAAAATTTAGTGCCTTTTTTGCTTCCTTGACTGCAATTGATCATAGCTAGGGCTATGACAGTATAGAGAGAAGCTAGTCGAGTGTAGGCGGGGTTTTGTGCATACAAGGGTGAGTGTGTTTGTGAGTGGAAATCGGATCCTATCCTCTTGTGAGAGCTACTTTACTTTTCCTCATATATCTTGTGAGTATGGAGGTGTTATAGAGGCCACCCCCAAATCCTTCACAACATCTGTTAGCATTGGGTAAACAAGACCTTTTAGTGGGTGAACACCACTTTGTGGGGTTTACGGTGAAGCGTTGGTGCATTTCTAGTAAAAACTGTTTCTTAAACATTAGAACTTGCTGCAAAACATTAAAAACTAGTTCAAACACACTAAAAATTGGTGTGGAAACACAAGTAAAAGGGCTTCAAAAACATTTAGAACTATTGATCAAATTTTAGAAGTGGCTCAGATAAAATTAGAGACCAATATAGTAATGTTTCACCACTTTTTAATGTTGCAGCACCACTAGAAAGTGGTGCAAAACACCAACACAAACTGTAGCACTAATAAAAAGAAGTATAGAAACATAATGTTGTGGCAGTAATGAGTTGTAGCACCAATAAAAAGTGGTATAGAAACATAATGTTGTGCAAGAATATGAGTTGTAACACCAATAAAAAGTACTAAAAAAATATATTAATTACCTGAGGCTCCTCAAGAAGGTGGATTGGATGCTTTACATATGAACATCTAGCTAGTCTCTTACTACAAACATATTTCTTGTTGGGGGACACCCTCGTCTCATCCGTCCAAAATTGAAAGACTATGTCGTTTACAGTTTGAGTGATGTGAGTTCTCCGTGCATCATCTCTATGACACACATATGCAGGGAACGAACCATCGGATTCACTTGACACTATTAAGTGATGTTTGGCTGAATATAAGTTTATTTTGTGGATCCCATAAGCTTGGAAGCTTGCGGTATGCTCATGTCAGTGTTTTGCTCCTTGCTTCCACCATTCACCAACATCATCATTGATGATTTCTTCACAAAAAACTCGTATGAAGATCTTGGGACCTTCACATGATTCAAAGTGTTGCGGATGTTTCTTAGCATAATTGCTTCCAACTCTTTGGATTTACTCTGCATAGTAAGGAAGCAAGGATGTTGAAGAAGTTCATCAAAGATTTCCTTCCTACCACTTGCATCCATTCCCACGGTTAATGTATCAAAGTTTTGTATCATAGATTGACATATCCTTCGTTTCTTTCTTTCATCCATCTCCCCTATATTGCTTTCCGTCACAAAGTTGACTGTTGCCTTACGTTGCTTTCATTTTTGAGCAGCCCAATATTCCCTCATTAATTTTCTGCGCTGAAGTTGAGCTTTTCTACTCAATGACGATGAGCTGATAGACAGTTCTTCACTGTGCTCCATTGTTGCAGTACTTTCAAAGGATTGCTCTACAAGAAATACATTACAAATCATAATTACACGCTATACTTTTAATTAATACATGGCACTTCTTGCACTAATTAGCAAGATACTAACAAAGCATAATAAGTGTTTACATACCTCAAGAATCATCAAGTAGAAGAGGAACCTATAGAGATAGAGTTCGTGAGAGAGAGAGAGAGAGAGAGAGAGAGAGAGAGAGAGAGAGTGCTAAGAGAGAGAGAGATGAGCGCGAGCTCAGACACAAGAGGAGCCATGCTTAGAGAGAGAAAGAGAGAGAGAGAGGGGGATGAACGATACAGAAAGCTCAGCAAGAGCTCTGTGAGAGAGAGATAGAGAGGAGCTAGATAGAGCTCCAAGAGAGATCTCAGAGACAAAGAAAGCTCAGACAGGTTGTAGCGGGAAAGAAGCGGCGGATAATAACCCAACGTTCAGCAGTAAATTACATTTAGTCTCATTAATTGTGGTACGTTAGGAGACTTAATTGACATACCTTAGGAGAGTGATACTCTTTTTGAGATTTGAAGCACTTTTAAAACACCCACTTTTAAGTGCAAAAAAGCAATGTCCTTGACATTACTTTCCAGGCCACCTATACATGCTTTCACCCAGATCATCTCCCATACTTGTTGGCTGTGAACAATATGTGCTGATATGACCAAGTTCACCACATTTATAACAGGTAGGGATGAACCTCCTCTGCGGCTCAAAGACATCTTGTCGATGACCCGCATTCACATTAGGCTGAGCTTCACATGCCTAGGCCATTCCTCTACCATGACCTCGACCATGACCACCTCCACCTCCAAGAACAATAAGGTGCAATTCCTCCATTATGGTCATCATGTCTTGCATATTCCACTGTAACCCTTTCAATAGGTTAGGGTCTAGCCTCTACCTAATTTTCCTTCTTTTGGCCACCATTATTTTTCACAGGGACCGTTTTGCGAGACTCATTAAGTCTTTGAGCCTTACATTCTTTCTCCCTAGTGATAGTGACTGCTTTCTCAAAGGTGGCTGGCCTTTTCAAGTCAACTTTGAACTTTAGACTTTCTTTTAAGTTTGCCATGAAACAGTCCTTCTTGAAAATGGATAGAGGGATTTCATTTTCCAAAGCTCGCATCCATTTATCCCATAAACGGGTGAATTGCATGACAAAATCATCAACCCTTGAATTACCCTTTTGAGTGTATCCCAAAATTTCATGCCAAACTTCATATGGTACTTCAATGTATTTGTATTGTGCTAGAAAAGCTTGCTTTACACGATTGTAGTTCAAAACCACCACTGGAGTTTGTGCGCACCAACTTTCCATGATTGTGTAACCAAACTCTTGCATCATCTTGTAAACTATATTGCAGCAGCCGCAACAATATAGCTTGGTTTAGTATATTTTGTAGTTAGCAATTGACTTCCAATTTTTCAATAAAAGTCTGTGCATTCTCATTAGGCAATCCATGAAATAGTGGGAACTCATCCGCCATGTTTGATTGCCACAAAAACACTTACATATATGTCACGTCAAAAGCTCCAAGGATATCGTGGATCGCTCCAGTACCTAAGCCATCTTACAGTGGGTAGCCCAATCCCCATTGCTTGGCTTCACAAAACCTCACGATCCTCCAAAGGCTGCAATCTCAATTATACGACCGCCTCATGTGTTGTCCACAATTTGCACATACATAGGCGGTTTTCCATAAGGACCCACATCCCTTTTACATTCTGTGCTTGCAGAATAGACATATTTCACAGGAATTGGAGCATAAGAGCACTTTCTCCTCAGTGGGGGAACCAAAATAATATCAGCATACAAACGGAAAGAAAAACAAGTGCCTCTATAGCCTTGCACGAATCACACCGTCGGAAGGAAGAACTATCACACCACGGAAAACACATGTGATAAATACCTATAGAAATTTATGAAAAAACCTTCAAGCATGGAATGCACTCAAAATCAGGAGAAATAGAGATCATAATGACAAAGCTTATCTTATGGAGATGTCCATAGAGTATCCATAGGGAGAAAACAGATGAGAAATCAAGAAGTTATGGCCACTCGAATATGGAGGTGTCCTCTCTTGCTAGACAATGAGCTCTCTGGAAGTTGTGCATGTGTTGCAGCTATTAAACTTGTTGAGCTTATATGTGAAACTACTCTAAATATATACCTGGATCTTCTCTATATATATACACCATCTCGTGTGCATATTCTACACACTTCGGGGTTGCACTCTCTGTGTATCATCTCTTTGTTCTTCTTTTTCTCTATCTTCTCAACATGGTATCATGGCGTGGTTGCTTTTTCTTCACAAAAATATAGTTTTTTTTGCCTTGCACGGCTTTGCGCAACACGTGCGCAATAAAAATCTACAATTCAGTAAAACATAAAATCGTCATCACTTTGTGCTCGAAACTCGGATTTCAGTATTTCAAGAGTCAATCTTAAGGTTTTGGGAAGTTTTCGAGTTGTTGGTCATGACAGATTTTTCTAATTCTCCACCAAAAGTAACTTACAACAAAATTGGTAACTATTTTCAACACATTCTTAATTGAAATCGTCAAAAGGTATGAGTTCTAATATTTTCAACTCTATTTGTGTTAAGTATCTTGTTATGAATCTTTAATTTACTTTTCATGCATCATATTCAATTTAATTTGCATAGTAAAACTTAGATCAAGAGTTAATTATGTTGTATTCAATTAGATTTTTATATTGAAACGTGTTGAGTTTTTTGTTGCATGATTCTTGGATTTGCTTTTTATGGATTATATGCAGTTCGATTTGTGTAAAAAAAAAAAAGAGTAAAAGTTAAGAATATTGAAATTACAATGTCTTCAATTCTTCTTGTTGTATAATTCAAGAATTTCTTTCTATGGATCATATGCAATTCGAGTTATGTAAAATAAATACATTAAAAGTCAAGCATGTTTAATCTACATGGACTTGAATTTGATTTATATATTAAAAGAAGTAGTGAAATTTATTGATCTCTATACTTACGCTTTATATATATCACATATATTTTAATACATGTACATCGAGTTACATCAAAATCATATCACTTGAAATCTTTTTATTTTGCTTTTTGTTTTGATTGTGTATGATTTATGATAAAGATCAAATCATTATATCTATCTATATATATATATATATATATATATATACATGTTATTGAGAGCTATACAATCTTGATAATTTGTGTTGTATTTGAAAATTCATGTTAAAAAATTATGCTTTGATAAAAAAATTATTCTTTTTGTATGATTATTAAAGTGTTATGTTTCAATGATTTATGTAGTTACATCTCAAATACTTATAATTTTGATGATTTATTTTATAATCTTCAATCACTATTGATACCTATACTTTGACAATTCAAAATGTCAATGATTGTGTTTTTGATGATTTATCAAAGAGATTTATTTTCTCTTTTGATTGAAAAACAAAAACAAAGAGCTACAATTTTAATGATTCTATTCATCATCAGTTCTTATGATCGTTTATTATTGACATTTATATTTTCATGTGATGATTAGAAGTCATTCCTACTAATCGTTCATTATTGAGATAGTTATTACTCCATGGAGTTGTTCCATGATACGTTTTTATGATGATTAAAAGTGGTTGGTATTATTCGTTTATTTTAATTTTATATTTTAAAATGGTTAGTATTTCATAGAGTTATTCCATGATGGCATGATGCATTTCCATGATGATTACAAGCCATTCATATCGATTGTTTGTTATTGAGGTGATTATTATTCCATGGAGTTATTTCATGATGCCATGATACATTTTCATGATGATTAGAAATTGTTTGAGTTGATCGTCTATTTTTGAGATGATTATTATTCCATGGAGTTATTCCATAATGTCATGATGTGTTCCCATGATGACCACAAGTTGTTCGTAATGATCGTTCTATTATTGATGGTTATTATTCCATGGAGTTGTTCCATGATGCCATGATGTGTTTTCATGATGATGACAAGATGTTCGTATTGATTGTTCATTTTATTGAGATTGTTATTAATCCATGGAGTTATTCCATGATTCCATGATACGTTTACATGATGATTATAAGTCGCTCGTATTGATCATTTGTTATTATTCCATGGAGTTGTTCCATGATGCCATGATGTGATTCCAGGTGGTTATTCTTCTATAGAGTTGTTTCATAATACTATGATATGTTTTCTTGATGATTAAAAGTCATTCGTATTGATTGTTTATTATTGAGATGGTTATTCTTTCGTGGAGTTGCTTCATGATACCATGATGCATTTCCATGATGATTAGAAGTTTTTTGTACTGATCATTTGTCACTAACACAATTGTTCTATTACTAATATGGTTATTATTTCCTGGAGTTTTTTTACATATTTCCATGATGATTAGAAATTGTTCCACTATGAAAATCTCCAAGTGTTTACAGCGTTTTGTAGAGAGAATGTGCAAATTCAAGTAGAGAAACAAGAGAGAGGAGGGCGGGGAGATTTTTTTGTGTTTAGAATATTACTAAGATTGTTTCCGCTATTATTATCGCATATATTATTGCTGTTATTACCACTCTCATTATCGTTGGTATATCCGATAGCCAAATTTAGCGCATAAACTTTCAAATTCTGGCTTAACCCCTCCCCCCACCCCCCCACCCCCCCTTCAAATTTTGGTGTTTCTTTTCTCTCAATAAAAATTAAAGCATACTGTATATAATTTTCAAATTTAAAAAAGAAGAGAGAGAGAGAGAGAGAGAGAGAGAGAGAGAGATGGGGGAGAAGGAGGCGGGGGATATAAGATTACACTTGGTTACAACTAAAATAATCATTGTCAATTGATTAACATAATTGAGCATATTCTCAAATCTAAAGAGGAAGAGGGGGGAGAGAGATATGAATAAGTTACACAACCAAAAAACTTCATAATTGCAAAATGTTTATGAATCATCTTTTAAAAGATCTCTACATGAAGCATCATCCAATTCTAAGCCCATAGCTCCTAAATCAATAAAGAGAGAAACGGAATTTAAATTTTGGATGCATTGCCTTCATCATCTTCGAGTTCGTCATCCTCCATCTCATCATCTTGATCATCATCGTGACAATCACCCTCGCTAAGACTAGGTGCCGCCGGACTTGATTCATCGACCTCCCTCTCCTCTGTTTCCACCTCATCCAAAGTCAGAGGTGGAAGAGGGTCAAAGATAGTGTCCACTTCATTAGTGAAAAAAATGGTTCTCCCCCGAGGTGTTACAAGAAATTACGAACCAAAGTTTTGGTTGGTGTATTGTTGGGATATAGATGACCTATAAAATAGAAGCTCAAAGTGAGTAACATTGGTATAACTAACACTACAAACAAATAAGAATAAGAGATAGAGAGAGATATGAATTGATAAAAATATAGAAATATATGAAGAGAGAGAGAGAGGGATAGATAGAAATAGAGAGAAAGAGGGATAGATAGAAAGAGAGAGAGAAAGAGAGGGAATGAGAGAAAGAGGGAAAGAGAGAAAGGAAAGAGAGAGAGAGAGAGAGAGAGAGAGAGAGAGGGAAAGAGAGGGAGAGATAGGAAGAGAGAAAGAGGGAGAGATAGAGAGAGAGGGATAGATAGAGAGAAAGAGAGAGGGAGAGAGAGAGAGAGGAAGAGGGAGAGAGAGAGAGAGAGGAAGAGGGAGAGAGAGAGAGAGAGGAAGAGGAAGAGGGAGAGAGAGAGAGAAGAAGAGGGAGAGAGAGATAGAGAGATAGGAATAGAGAGAGAGATATATATAGGGAGAGAGAGAGAGAGAGAGAGAGTAAATAGAGAGAAGGAAAGAGAGGAATAGAGATCGATAGGGAAAAAGGGAAAGAGAGAGAGACAGGGAGAGAGAGAGAAAGAGGGGAGAGAGAGAGAGAGAGAGAGAGAGAGAGAGAGAGAGAGAGAGAGAGGTAACATACGTGGGAAACAGAGGAATAGAGAGAGATAGGGGAAGAGGGAAAGAGAGAGAGATAGGTAAAGAAAGAGAGAGAGAGAGATAGATAGGGAAAGAGAGAGAGTAGATAGAGAGAGAGAGTTCTTGCTTTACATGGAGGTACATGCATGAATCTGGGATGGATCCTCTGTTTTGTAGTTCAATTGCACGACCGAGAGGGGGAGAGCAAGAGAGAGAGAGAGAGAGAGAGAGAGAGAGAGAGAGAGAGAGAGAGAGAGAGACTTAGTGAGAGAAATGGAGCTACTTATTGCAATACATTAGAATTGTAATGTTATGATCAATTGATCACTTAGACGTTGAATCTAGGTGCAGCCAACACAAAATGATGGCTACATTTACAACCATAAAATATAAATGTGTGTACATATATATTTGTTTATGCATGTATGTAGGCACTAAGTACAGGAGCATAGCACCCGAAGGTTAGACGCTTCCTCTTGGGTATAGTCCTTTTTTAATCGTGGTGTTGCGATCATTGATCCACTCATGCATGTATTATGGCAATGTACCTTTGGTTTTATCGCGGTTGAGACTGTGATGATATCTAAAGAGGTGCACTTGACCTTTGGCACTACTTGCCTCTACTTAGGTCTACTAGTATATATATGTATCTACGTGTTTGTGTGCTAATATACTTGTATATGTATTTATAGATAAGTGAGTAGGGTGGAAGCTTAATCTTATATTCCTCTTTGTAATGTAGATGTCAAACGTGAGACCAACTAGTGAGGAGCAACCAAGTAGCTCTTCTTTTGGTTGGTTCACATCCCAAGTGGGCTCCCACTTGGGGTGGACATTGCCTCCAGTGTACCTGAGTCTTGAGTCGATGAGAACAAGCAAAGAAATTAAGAATGTTTCTACGTAGTTAATCCTAAACCATGAGTGTCATAGGTTTATTTTTGTTATTTGTAGGCATGGCCTTCCTACACCTACCCTTCTCAAGTTCCTCCACTGGTCGTAGAGCCACACCTATAGCGGGCTATCACTTTACAAGAGCAGTACCTCCGTTGGGACGGAGTATTTTTTTTGTTGCTACACTCCGCAGCAGCTTGCGACCTATGGTATTTCTCCGCACACTGCACCATGGGGGAGTCAGGGAGGGACTTCTTACCTACAGAGCCTCGCACCGACGACATCTCCCTCTACTCTCCTTTCCTATCGTTCTACTCCTATTCCATCGTAGGGTCCTACTCCTATTCCACTCCAGCTTGGTTAGAACATTGTCGACGGACCTCCTCTAGCAGTGCGCATCGATGCTTGTCTCAGGGCAGCGAGCGCCGTGAGAGACGAAGCGGCACGACGGATCTTGTGGTTTCGCATATTTTGGTGGTGGTGGGGGAATAGAGTCCCCACTTTGAGATCGTGCCGCCCCTGACACAGAGGAAGTGGATACTGACGCACCCCTGCCAGACACGCATGGGTGCTACTATAGGGTTAAATATGGTGGGGAGGTGGACTTTGGCACAGCACAGGGCAGGGCATTTTGACGCCATCGATAAATTCTTATACATTCAACATATAAGAATTGTTTTATAAAGTTTAGAGACCAAATACCCGATCATGTACGGTTTATTAAGGACGCTCTGTTAGCTATATTTTCAAGCATCCCCGATCAACGTTTTTTACAAAATGGTTGGAGGGCTACATAAAGACATTTCTAAAAAACAAGCCTTCTAGTGTGCGGCAGGCAGCAGTCAACCAGATCAGAGATCCAGACAGGAGTTACCATGGTGGAAACATGGCAGACATGAAGTGGAAGTGGGCAATTCAAGAGAAGAGAGATCAAGCTGCAATGGGCTCATCATACAGACAACAACGCAAGGCCCACGCAAGACAATTTCCCACGTACTATGGCTCAAGAGGCAAGGGAGCTTAGAAGGATATATATGTATGATTAATTGAATTATAACATCGATCGATGATTATAAAGACTGTAGTTGATGATTTGGTATTGTTATTGCTAACTTAGGAAAATATCACTCTCTCTCGACCAACCAGAGAGATGGTCAAGTATCGGGAGCAACATACAAAATTTGATACTTGACAATGGTTGTTCGAAAACAACCACATCTCTCACGAGCAATTCGACACGGCAGTTGGACCACTACAAGCGGTAAGTTTAACAAGTAATTTTGTATCAATTGTTTTGAGCTATTGATAATTGTTTAATTTGGTATGGGTTTATGTAGAGTCAAAGTGATCCAACGTACGTAACTCTAGACGATGACGAGATAGAGGAGGATAAGATAGATTCGTAAAGTCCCAATGTGGCATAATGTATATACAATATTTACTTTTTATTGTAACTTTTTAAATGTAAAGAATGAGGATGCAAGAGAGCTACACAAGACAAGCACAAAGCACACAGAGATGGAAAGCTTCTTCTTCTTCTTCACAGAAAAAGAGAGTACAAAATGACTAAGTGCTAAAGCTGAAAAGTAGCACATATGTACATGCGGTCACTAAGTGTGAACTCGCTAGAAGCGTACTAGGCTCGCACTATAAGTGTAGTCCAGCTGTAGAATCACTGGCAGAGATCCTCCGTGTCGGTCACCTAACGCGCCAGTGAGTAAATGCCGTAAGCGGCCAAGACCCGTAGTGGATGCCAGCTCAAGGTGTAGAGCTCGACATCTCAACACTCCCCCTCGAGCTCTGCATGTCGCAGAGTCCAAGCATAGTCCGGAAACGTCGAATCTTCTCAGCTCCGAGGGCCTTGGTAAAGATATCCGCTATCTGCTCCTCTGTGCTGACGTAGACCAAGTCGATGTCTCCCACCAACACTCGCTCTCGAACGTAGTGGTAATGGACCTCTATGTGTTTGGTCCTAGCATGGAACACTAGGTTCCTAGCCAACTGCATGCTGCTGAGGTTGTCACAATCAATGACAATCTGCTGGTCCAACTGCACTCCCAAGTCCTCAAGTAATGTGCGTAGCCAAGCTACCTCGCACGCCGCAACTGCTGCACCTCTGTACTCGGCCTCTGTGCTTGATAAAGCAACCGTAGGCTCCTTTTTGCTGCTCCAAGTAACAACTGCACTCCCAAAAGAGAACATGAAGCCACTCGTAGATCTCCTATCAACAATGCTACCTGCCCAATCTGCATCTGTATACCCATACAATGCTAATGATGCATCTGCTGCATAGAACAATGCGTAGTCAAGAGTCCCTTGCACATACCTAAGTGTGCATCGTACTCCATCCAAATGTGGCTTCCTCGGAAGCTGCATGAACTGACTCTCCAAGCCTACTGTGTAGCTCAAGTCTGGCCTCGTGATAGTCAAGTAGATTAGACTACCCACAATCTTCTTGTACATGTTGACATCCTCAACAACATCATTCTTCTCTGCACTCGGCTTTGCATTCACATCCAAGGGAATAGAAATTGGCTTACAATCAGCCATACCATACTTTGACAACATGTCCAAAGCATATTGTCTCTGTGATAGCCATACACCCTTTGGAGTCCTGATCACCTCAATGCCAAGAAAGTAGTGCAACTCGCCTAAGTCTTTCATTTCAAACTCCTGTTTGAGAAGACCCTTCACATGGTCAATCTCCATAGCATTGTCACCAACAATAATAAGGTCATCTACATATATGGTAATGACCACAATCCCCACATCACTCTCACGTACATAGAGTGAATGATCAGCATGAGCTCTCCTAAAACCAATACTGACAAGATACTTGGCAATCTTGTCATACCATGCTCTAGAGCCCTGCTTCAAACCATACAAAGCTTTGAGAAGTCTGCATACTTAATCTGGGTAACGTGGATCGACATAACCAAGTGGATGATCCATATACACTTCCTCTTGCAACTCACCGTTCAAGAAGGCATTCTTTACATCCATTTGATGCATAATCCATCCTCTAGATGCAGCCACTGCTATGACAGCTCTCACAGTCGTCATCTTTGCTACTGGAGCAAAGTCTCCTCATAGTCTATGCCATACGTCTGTGCATAACCCTTTGCGACCAGCCTTGCCTTGTGACGCTCAATGTTACCATCAGCCTTATGCTTGGTTTTATACACCCATTTACAGCCAATAGCTTTCTTGCCACTTGGCAATGGCACCAACTCCCATGTGTCGTTTGCTTCCAATGCAGCCATCTCTTCATTCATTGCATCATCCCAATGCACATTTACAACTGCATCCTCAAAACATGTGGGCTCCACATCCTGTATCACCTTAACCATGTAGGCTTGGTGATGCGCTAGATACCCATCATAAGTCAATTTTTGAACTGGATTTCTGACTCTATTAGATTTGCGCGGTCCTGGGTCACTCCTTTGCCCTCTAGCATCTTCTTGTACTTTCCTTACACCAGGTGTCTTGATAGCCGGAATTCCAAATTCCTCATCAAGACTTTGTTCAGAACCATCTGAATCCATGTCTACATGTGAAAAACCTGATGATGCATCAGCCATAAAGGGAGGTTCATCAACCTTTTCCTTTCCTTTTCGTGATACATTCCCTGTACCTGTTGGTGGAGTAACCTGCGTACGTAGTCTACCATTCCATGGTTTCTCAACAGAGCCACGAGAAGAGGACTCTTGTGGTCCACTCAAAACCTATGACTGTGGCCTCACATTTTGTACAACCACATCATCTTTTACATCAGCCCCAATAGTGCCAGGTGCATTACTGTACCAGCTGCTCATCTCATCAAAAACTACATCTCTGCTCACTCGTAATTCTCGTGTAGTAGGATTGTAGCACCTGTACCCCTTTTGTTCAAGGGAATATCCCACAAGAATACATTTCTCTGCTTTAGGATCCAATTTCCTACGCAACTCATCTGGTACATGCACGTAAGCTATGCAGCCAAACACTTTCAAGTGTGCCAAATCAGGCTTTGTACCTGTAAACTTTTCCTCAGGTGTTACATCATGCACCGCAGCTGTAGGTGTCCTGTTCATAATGTACACAGTTGTATTTACGGCTTCAGCCCAGAAATGATGAGGCATGTTCTTCTCATTCATCAATGCACGTGCAGCCTCTGCAATGTGCCTATTTTTCCTTTCTGCGACCCCATTCTGTTGTGGAGTATATCTGCATGTAAACTGCCTGCGTATACCATGCATTCGCAGAAAATCTGAAAAATCATTGGAGAAGTACTCTCCCCCTCCATCTGACCTCAATGTCTTGATTTGCATATTTGTCTCCTTCTCAATCATGACTTTGAAGTCTTGAAAGTGACCAAACACTTCACTTTTGTTACGCATGAAGTAGACCCATACTTTCCTTGTATGGTCATCAATGAAAGAGACATAATACCTGCAACCATGTATACTTGCAGTATCGGTTGGACCCCAAACATCTGTGTGCACCACCTCAAGTGGCTTTTTACATACATTGCGCTCATGTGGAAATGAGCCCTTTGACTGTTTTCCAAACTGGCATGCTGCACACACTTTATGCATACCATCCACCTTGAATTTGGGCAAACCTTTTACAATCTGTTTTGATTGCATGCTGCGCAATCTCTGCTCATTGACATGGCCAATGTGTTTGTGCCAAATGTCAACATCAGCCACAACACCTGTGCCCTGTGTAAATAATGCAGCTTTTACCTCAGGCATGTCTACATTCAGCGTAAACATTCTGCCCACACATTTGCCCTCTGTGATCAGCTTACAGCCATTTTGGAAATCTTCTACATAACAACCATTTGGATTGAAGCGAACCTGCAAACCCTGCTCAACCATTTGTCCAACAGAAACAAGATTCTTTTTAATGTTTGGGACATGAAGTACATTTGCTAAGTACTTTGATTTCCCACTCTTCGTATTTAGAGGTATGTCCCCTACATGAGCAATGGGGTGAGCTGTGTTGTCTCCTGTCTGTACATAGCCTGACACATCTGGTTTGCGCATATCTCTAAACCACTCTCCACGAGACGTCATGTGATTAGAGGCACCTAAATCCACATACCAAACATCATCTTGGGTGGAATTCTCTGCAGTCATTGTATTCATTACATGCTGCATAACAAACATGCGCTCGTTTTTTTTGTCATCTGCATCTCTGCTAGTAGATGCATAGTTTCCCTGTTCTCTCTTTCCACTTGCTTTTCCCTTTGGACAGTCACGTGACATGTGACCTCTTTCACCACAAGTCCAACATTCTCTGCTATCTGGAGTATGTTGCTGCCTGCTTGATCCTGCACCACGACCTCTTTGACTCTCCCTGCCTTGAGACTGGTTTCCCCTGCCACCTGTATTGTTTTGATTTGATTGACCTTCCAGAAATTGGCCCCTGCAACCCCTTGGGCCTCGACCACGACCTCTACCTCTACCTCTATTGGAGTTAGAATAGAAGGCCTGTTCAGAATTATTTCTGCCATGAGAAGAAGATATGTCAAGGTTCTTCTCCTCCAGAATAAGCATAGAAATCAAATCTTGGAACACGGGGATGTCGTCTCTTGTATTCATGGAAGACCTGAAATGTACATACTCATCTCCTAGACCATCCAAGCATGCACGGACAATGTCATCATCTTCCACTGAGACTTTAATAGATCCAAGAGCCTCAATGTTACTCTTGATCTTCAAAGCATAATCATTGATGGAGAGGTTGTTCCTCTTAACCTGATTTAGCTCCGACTTTAGTTGAAGCTTCCTGGCTTTGGTGTTCACCTCGAACACTCTGCCTAAGTTTTTCCATGCAATGGCGGGGGTTTCAACATCCTGTACATAGCCCATCATGCCATCTGTGATGCTCATAGAAAGCCAATACATCACTTTGCTCTGGCCTTGTTGCCAGTCCCTCAAAGATTTCCTTTGTTCTGTTGTAGCATTTGCCTTGGGAATCTCTGGTTCCTTTTCATTGTCTCCTTCTACATAGTCCCAATAACCTTTTCCTTTTAGGAAATTTATTATTCTGAACTTCCATGCAGGGTAGTTATTTTTCTCAAGCTTCTAAGTAACAATCTGACTGAAACCGTCAGACATCTTGAAGCACTAAGACAAAATAGTTGCAATCTGCAAAAACCTGCAAATCTACTGAACCTGCTATTGTGGTACCTGTAACGCTTTCTACACTCAACGAGTGTCCACAATCAAGCGTACATACAACCACTGTACTTGTACAGTAAATCTCTGTATACTGCACTTTGGAGACCTGTTTAGAAACTTGTGCGAACGAAGGGATTGTGATGCTCTTGCTCTCTTAGCCTCTCTTGTCTGCACCAGGCTCTGATACCATGTAAAGAATGAGGATGCAAGAGAGCTACACAAGACAAGCACAAAGCACACAGAGATGGAAAGCTTCTTCTTCTTCTTCACAGAAAAAGAGAGTACAAAATGACTAAGTGCTAAAGCTGAAAAGTAGCACATATGTACATGCGGTCACTAAGTGTGAACTCGCTAGAAGCGTACTAGGCTCGCACTATAAGTGTAGTCCAGCTGTAGAATCACTGGCAGAGATCCTCCGTGTCGGTCACCTAACGCGCCAGTGAGTAAATGCCGTAAGCGGCCAAGACCCGTAGTGGATGCCAGCTCAAGGTGTAGAGCTCGACATCTCAACATTAAATAGTTGATCTTTGCATTTTAAGTTGTCAAGGTAAAGTAAATTTAATTTCAATTCTTTGGTATTTTTTATACTCTTTCAAAAAACAATTGATATTTCATTGTTTTATGCAGGTCAAAAACAAAGGTGCTCATTTGGGCCACCCAAAATTGGATGGCCCAAATGAGCACCTTTATTTTTGAATTAGCGTGTAGCGGCAATAAGTGCGGTAAAAAATGTGGCAAATGGTGCAGTAATAGCAGCGGGTATATTACTGCGGCTATGACCGCGCTTATTGCTGAGAAACCACTACCGCGGTTATTGCTGCCCCGGCAATTTTTTCTCTCTTCTTTTTCCTTTGTTTTTTCGTGGCAATGCTAGCGGTTATAGAAAAATCCTCTTATAGTGTTCGTACTGATCGTTCACTTTATTGATAAAGTTATTATTCCATGGAGTTGTTACGGATGCCATGACATGTGTTCATGATGATTAGAAATCGTTTTAATTGATCGTTCATTTTATTAACATGATTATTCTTTTATGGAGTTGTTTTGTGATGTCATTATACGTCTCCATGGTGATTAGAACTCGTTCATATTGATCATTCATTATTGACATGATTATTGATTTATACAATTGTCCTATGATGCCGTGATACATTTATTGATGATTAAACATTGTTCATATTATTCTTTTTCATTGAGATGATTATTCTTCCATGGATTTTTTATATGATTTTATGATGTGTTCCATGATGATTAAAAGTTATTCGTACTGATAGACATTTATTTTTTTATAGAGTTCTTTAATGGTTTCATGATATGTTAGAATTCATTTATACTAATCGTTTATCATTGAGATTAGTATTATTCCATGGAGTTGTTTTATGAGGTCATGATGCATTTTCATGGTGATTACAAATTGTTCGTACAGATCATTTTTCATTCAGATTATTATTTTTCCATGGAGTTTTTGCATGATTCCATTATGTGTTTTCATGATGAGTAGAAGTTGTTCATATTGATCATTCAACACTAAAATGATTATTCTTTTATAGAGTTGTTTCATGATTTCTTGATATGTTAGAAGTCACACTAATCTTTTATCATTGCGATGATTACTATTCCATGGAGTTGTTTTATCAGGCCATGATGCATTTCATGGTTATTACAAATCATTCGTCTAGATCGTTCTCATTGAGATGGTTATTAATCTTCCATGGAGCAATTCCATAATTTCATGATGTGTTTTCATGATGATTAGAAGCCATTCATACTGATCATTTATTACTAAGATGGTTATTCATTTATAGAGTTGTTCCATGATGCCATGACGTGTTTTCATAATCACTTTTATTGACATAGTCATTATTTCATGGAGTTGTTCTATAAGACATGCTATGTTTTCATAATGACTAAAAGTCATTTGTATTGACTATTTGTTAATAAGAATTTTATTTATACCATGATACATTTTCATGATGATACTCATTGTTTTTTATTGAGATGGTTTTTTGTTCCACATCATTGTTTCATGGATGACTTAGTATAATTGAGATAGTTTTTTTGTTAGACAAAGTCATTTTAATACAATGATATTTTTTCATGATGATTTATTATATTTGAAAGAATATTATTACATGAAGTCAATTCATGTTATCGTGTTGTTAATTTGAAGTTCATATGTAATGATTAAGATGATCATTTTTTGATTTCATCATATCATGGTGTTAATCCATGATGATTGAAAGAGTGATGCTATGGGCCTTTTTCATGATATTTTATTATGCTTGAAATGATTATTTTTTTATGGCTTTGATTTATTATGCCATGATATTGTCTCATGTTGATTTGTAATGATTGAGCGAGATAATCATTTAATGTCATGATATTGTTTCATTATCTTATTTTATAATATTTTTCTATACTTGAGATATTTATTTCTTCATATTAGATTTTCTTTGTGATATCATTCCATGGTGATTAATTTATGATCAAGAAAACTTACATTGAATAAAGTCTATACAAATAAGAGATTCCCATGGTAAAATTTGAGTACCGGATTTGTATATATGTGCACATATTACATGGTATTTCAGGTCAAGAAGATTGTATAATATATAGACGGGTTTATGTTGAGATGTAGAGAGAAAGAGAGAGACAAGACAAGAGACACGGCATGTACACTCCCAAAGAGTGATTCATATTGAGGACAGGATACAAATATATAGGTGAGACCAAGTGGAGTAAAGTGAGCCATATATAGCTCCAACACCCCCACTCAAACAAAGGTCTCCAGCTTTGGATGATGTGAAAGTGAATTGTGTATCTATGTAAAAATATACAAGTGACCGATCAGAGATCACAATGTGCAAATGTGGAGTGTGCATAGTGCATGGTACCTATAGTATTACAATGTCATATGTACAAAGCTATTACAATAGCAGAGAAGCTAATCTAGAAAGAGTGAGGCCGAAGCAACTTCAAGCTCTGGGCACAAGAGGATGAAACATGAGCGTTGAGGCCTTTGGTAAGAATTTCTGCAATCATCTGGTCACTTGAACAGTGTTCAACCATAAACTCACAAACTCTCGCGAAACATATTTGCCTTCATTATCACTACAAAGCTTCTTAAGGCGTAGATTTGTTTGAAGTTCCGCAGCCTTGTGAAGTTGTTTGAAAACAGATAAGGCCTGTGGTTTTTGTCTAAGTAGAAATATAGTCGTATACCGTGAGAAATCATCAATGAAAGTAATGCACTACAAGAGGTTATATGCACTTGTGACGCAATTAACGACAAAAATACATTGGGTTTTTATACTCTTTGGTGTCGCTGTAACCATCACTATATAGAAACACTTTTAGCAATGTTTATAGCGACGGTTACAGTCCTTCTATAGCAATGATTATAGCGCCGTAGCAGAACCTTGTATAGAGATGCTTATAACGACGGTTGAGAGTAAAATGTTTTGGCTGGCAGGGCATTCATCAACTGTATTGAATGTATCCAGAATAGAGTAAACTTAAATGTATCCGAGATAAGCGGAGATTCACCTTTGCAAGAAAGTGCAAGGTATAGAGCCAAAATAGTCACCCACAAGACAATATAACCATTAACTCCATCATGCATAGTACTGTTTGCAGAATAAAGGTACAAAACTGACAAAAGTAATTGGACGAAAGTAAAATTGAAAAAAGTAAATGAATGACAAATATACACGTCATAGACAAAATCACTTGATTGTTAAGCTTTGCAAATGTATTAGTTACAACACAATTGTCATTCTTGAGAAAATACATGGTTTTCCAATAGTTACAAAAAGACGTATACACGTCATCTCAATATACAAGCTATGAAAAAAGAAAACTAATGCTATCTCGCTACGGCTAGATTGAAGTCGTCTAATTAGATGTCTCATCGCGTCCAAGCGGCGTATCTGTCGGATTCTATAGAAAAAAACAATAAGACGTACTTTTTGTAAGTATAAACATATAATTATAAAACAATTTATTTTCTTAGATTATCATTAAAATACAGTAAATGTAAAAGAGTAAAGTGAAATACTAACCATGCTGCCACAAGAACTCAGAATTTCCATCAAGGCGTTTAAGCCCTTTCTGCCTGCATACTCGCGCTCGTACGGTGTGGGGTCATGTCCTATCATCAACCACTATTCAAAATATACAAAGAATCCATTATGTTAGAATTTAAAAGCACAAATAGACGTAAGTATCAAACCTAAAGAGCAAAGCAAAAACATACTTACTTGTTCACAATGCTCGGGTAGTACAAAAGTGTCTCTTAGGTCGGTCCATCTTTTAGTTGAATCCACCTCAAGGAACTAGACTCTCCTCTGCGCACAGTAGCATTGCAACCCTCCACGTTTCTCTTGAACCATTGCACATCGGACAATTCGACAAAAAATCCTCTGTAATCAATCCTCAAAATCTCTTGTAGGGTGCCGAAGTAAGTGAGTTCCGCCACCGCAGGATCTGTATCAGAGGACCGTCGTCAACTAGACTATTCAAATTTTTCCATGATTCCATAATCTTGAGTAAAATGCTTTTTGTCGATCCGTTCCACTCTAAAATGTTGACCTTTACACCATGCTGCTGTGTATGACTTATACTACAACCAACAAAGATCATGAGTGGCCGTTCAAACATCTAGAAAGTCGCTAGTCATACATTGCAAACTTACCTTGGTCGTGCAACCCAGAGAGTACTCGCACTCCTCCTCAGTCACTTCTTCACCGCACTGTTGTGCGCTTTTCAATTGGTTGTGCAACCATCTTAAGATCATGAATGTTGGTAGGCTCTCTAGACCCGCCGGATAATTCATCGGTGGTCGTCTTCCTGGTCTCCACTCAATTCGTGCCCTTTGTCGCTCTTGCTTTGCATCCTCGTATTGTGAAATCCACTTTTGCATCACTGGATTGTGAAGCATGCAAAATCAGTTGATTTTAGCCTCTAGATCGTTCGTCATCTTCTTCTCAACACTGAGATTACACATGAAAATCCCAAATATGCACTCATTATCTATGGTTCGCCATAGCGTGTCCCGGGCTTTACCAAATCCGTCTAGCCCACTCTCCAATGTAAACTAGGGACTCTGATACCAGCTAACCTTCTGCCATGCTACCCTCCGGACGTGCCTCTAGAAGCATGGAGAAGATTCCAGAAGAATCTAGAAGTTTTTAGAAAGCTCTAGAAAGTTGTAGAAGAATCTAGAAGGATCTAGAAGATTCTAGAAGTTCTAAAAGTTCAAGGAGATTCTAGAAGTTTCTAGAAGCATGGAGAAGATTCTCGAAGAATCTAGAAGTTTCTGGAAAGCTCTAGAAAGTTGAAGAAGGATCTAGAAGGTTCTAGAAGAACTAGAAGGATCAAGAAGTTTCTAGAAGCTTGGAGAAGATTTCGAAAGAATCTAGAAGTTTTTGGAAAGCTCTAGAAAGTTGAAGAAAGATCCATAAGGTTCTAGAAGAACTAGAAGGATCAATAAGGTTCTAGAAGATTCTAACCTTCTCAAGAAGAACCTAGAAAGTCCTAACCTCCTCAAGTAACCTCCTCAAGCACTAGTATAAATAGGGGTCTTGGGCCACAAGCCCCTTAGTCTTGCCAACACCAGCTGTGAGGCTCCTATGAGGAAATCCCTCTTCTAGTCCTTGTCTTGTCCTTGCAATCAAGCTTTGTCTTGTACTCAAGTCATGTAATCCAAGTCTTGTATCTAGCTCTCTTAATAAAGTATTAAGTCTTATAATCAATATTAAGCTTATCATCAAGTCCAAGTTCTTGTACATTGTGAGCACCTCCTCTTGCTCTCTTCTAGCTCTATATGCGCTCATAACAGTCTGGCAAGGCCATCATCTCTTAATCTTCTCAATCCATCATGGAGCCGACGATGGAAGGTGTCATCAATGTATTACAAAGCATCCAAGATAGGCTACAAGAACTTCGCGAGAGTAACGCCCAACTTCAAGCAAGGCAACCCCTAATCTTGGGACCGGCGTTGCAAGATGTTCAACGTCAAATTAAAGAGATTCAAGAGACAAGCACACATCAAGCACAAGTTGCAAGTTCTAGATATTCTCAACAACATAAGAAGGAGCCGAAGGTCAGCATGCCTGAAAAATTTAATGGGACTAGATCAAAGTTTAGAGGTTTTCTCCAACAAGTGCGTCTTCATTTGAATGCAACGAGAGCGTTATCCAGATGACGCCTCTCAAGTAGGCCTTATTGGGACCCTCCTCTCGGGTACGTCTCTCTCTTGGTTTGCTCCCTTACTTGAAAAAGAATCTCCTCTTCTTCATGACTTTGAAGATTTTGTGCGGGAGTTCTTTGCAACCTTTGGGGATACTGATAGAGCAAGGGTTGTTGAGACCAAACATAGAAACCTCCGCCAAGGATCAAGACCTACATCCGTCTATACATCCGAATTTCAACACCTCACTTGTGATCTGACTTGGCATGAGGAATATTTCATTAGCCAATTTCGGTGGGGATTAAAGGATGACGTAAAAGATCTTTTATTGACTATGCCAAAGGTTCACACACTAAGCGAGTTCATCTCTCAAGCAATAGAATGTAATAATCGACTATTTGAGAGGATACAAGAGAGGCGTCTTGGGGCACCATTGCGACCCCAAACAGAAGTGACACATAATGGCTACACACCTCAACAGGGCCATGAATCAAGCATTGAGCCCATGCAAATTGATTCAACACGGTTTCAACCTCTCTTAGCCCAGGAGAAGCAAAGGCGACGCATTAATGGCTCATGTATGTATTGTGGAGAGCAGGGGCACATAGTTCGACAGTGTCCAAGGAAGAGAAGGATGAAGGTTCATGGTGCAATGGCCTCAACGTGTTCGGAAAACATGGACGTCCAACCCCAATAGAGACCGACCAACTGGACAAAAGACAAGCAAAAAAAGATCTTTCCGCTGATTCCACTTCAAGTTTTATGCTACTAGTCAAGATCCATATGCCGGGTAGGCACATGGATTGTGAAGCATTACTAGATTCAGGTGCAACGGCATGATTCATGGACAATGAATTTGCAAAAGAACAAGGCATACCACTTGTGGAGAAGTCTAATTCAGAAACTGTAGAAGTCATTGATGGTCGTCCCCTCGCTTCAGGGGATGTCAAGTATGAAACTCGCCCCATAGAAGTAACATTGCAGGAGCATGTTTCAAGAATAGCGTTCAATATTATACAAAGCCCAAGCTGTCCAATTGATATTGGGCTACCGTGGCTTGAATTACATGATCCTGAAATCAATTGGAGGGCTCGGAGAATTGAACCACGAAAGTCCAAAAGAAGAAGGGAGGCATAATAGGCCTATATATCTTGGAGCCAAGGTCTTCATGCGTGCAACCAAAAAATATCCAACTTTCCTAATATTTGCAACACCAACCGACACGTTGACAACAAAAATCATGGAGGCATTGCCACGTCAATATCAAGATTACAATGATGTTTTTGAGAAGAAGAATGCAGACCTCTTACCGGAGCATCGACCCTATGATTGTGCTATAGAGATTTAGGAGGAAACCCAACCCCCTTTTGGCCCAATATACAAGCTATCTCAAGATGAATTGCTAGAATTACGAAAAAATATTGATGAGAATCGTGCTAAGGGGTTCATACGGCATTCAAAGTCCCCAACAGGAGTTCCAATACTCTTTGTAAAAAAGAAGGACGGAACTCTCCGGATGTGCGTGGATTATAGGGGCCTAGACAAGATCACCGTCAAGAATCGCTACCCTCTTCCCTTGATCCTAGAGCTTCTTGAGCGCCTTGGCAAGGCAAGAATATTTACAAAAATAGATCTTCATGGAGCTTACAACCTAGTCAGAATCAAAGAAGGTGATGAATGGAAGACAACCTTTCGGACAAGGTATGGCCACTTTGAATATACCGTCATGCCATTTGGTCTCACAAATGCCCTAGGTGTTTTTCAACATTTAATGAACAATATCTTTTGGGAGTATTTGGATTATTTTGTGGTAATATATTTAGATGATATCTTGATATTTTCCAAGGATCAAGAAGAGCATGAGCACCATGTATGATTAGTGCTTGAAAAGCTTCGTGCATCAAGGTTATATGCAAAGTTGGAGAAGTGCTCTTTTCATCAATCTAAGGTGGAATTTCTTGGTTACGTAATTTATGAAAAGGGAATCTCCATGGATCCAAAGAAGGTTCAAACCATCCTTGATTGGGAGACACCCACCTCGGTAAGAGATGTTCAATGCTTCCTCGGATTTGCAAATTTTTATCGTATCTTTATATAGGGATACTCCAAGGTGGTTACATTACTCACAAGGTTGACACGCCATAATAAGTTTGTCTGGGACTCAGAGGCCGCGAAAGAATTTCAAAATCTCAAGCACGTTTTCACGGCTGCACCCATTCTAATTCACACAGATCCTACAAAGCCTTTCATCCTAGAAACAGATGCTTCAGATTTTTCCCTTGGCGCTATTCTATCCCAAGTAGGAGAGGATGGTCGAGCACATCTTGTGGCTTTTCATTCCCGCAAGTTCTCAGCTCCAGAAATCAATTATGAAATCCATGACAAAGAGCTCTTAGCAATCATCGACTCCTTCGATACTTGGCGTCACCTTCTTGAAGGGAGCTCCTCATAAGATCACTGTCTATACAGATCACAAAAAATTGGAATACTTCATGACATTTCGCATCTTGAATCGTCGCCAAGCCAGGTGGAGTGGTATCCTATCAAGGTTTGATTTTCTTATCGCTTATAGACCTGGCCGTCAACAAGCTAAGCCAGATGCCTTATCAAGAAGATCCTACCTTGCACCTAGAGAAGGCGACGCAGCATTTGATCAACAAGAGTCAGTGATTTTAAAACCTGAGCAGCTTAAGCTAAATGCCACCATGATCCAAGCTCCTGACGATTCTATTTTTCTTTCTAAGGGGAAGACGCAAATTGCCAAAGATCCAATTGCTCAGAATATTAGACAACAACTACAAGGAGAAGAGGTTAATTAGGACTTTCAAGAAATTGATGGACTAATTTACTATAAGGATCTTCTCTATATTCCTCTAGGACCAACATGCTTGGAGGTACTTCAACAACGGCATGATCTTCCATCACCCAGGCATTTTGGGGTTAATAAGACAATTGAGCTTCTCTCCCGTGACTTTTGGTGGCCTCATATATGGAAGCTTGTCAAGGAGTATGTAGGCACTTATAACACTTGCAATAGATCAAAGGCCCCTTGTCATCGTCCTCATGGGTTACTCCATCCCTTGCCCATTCCAACCAAACCATGGTCATCCATCTCCATGGATTTCATTGTAGAGATACCCTTGTCACAAGGATCTGAATCCATTTTAGTAGTCGTGGATCGGTTTACAGAAATGGCACACTTCATTCCAACCACTAAAACCATCACCAGCGAAGGTACGACCAAACTGTTTCTACAACATATCTATCATTATCACGGATTACCGGATGAATAGTTTCTGATCGAGGCCCACAATTCATCTCTAGATTTTGAAAAAGCTTTTTCAAGCTACTCGGAGTACAACTCAACCTCTCCTCAGCCAATCACCCACAAAGTGATGGACAAACAGAGAGAGTAAATCAAGTTTCGGAACAGTATCTCCGCTGTACTGTCAATTATCACCAGGATAATTGGGTCGAGCTCCTACCGCTAGCACAATTCTCCTATAATAACAGTTTTCATGCCTCCACCCGTCACACTCCATTCTTTGCTAATTATGGTCAACATCCCAAACAGGATATCCACCACAGACACCATCGAGTCAAGAATCCAACTGCTATTCATCTTACACAACAATTATCTGCAATTCACAAAGAACTTACAATTCATATCAAAGAAGCTCAATCCAAGTATAAGGAAAGTGCAGATCTCCATCGCATGCAACATCCAAAATACAAAGAAGGGGATAAAGTGTGGCTCCTCCGACGTGATCTGCGTTCATCTCGTCCCTGTCAAAAGCTTGATTATCGAAGGCTTGGCCCGTTTAAAATTTTCCGTCAAGTCAATCCAATCACCTATCGACTCTGATTTCCCTCATCCATAAAAACCATCCAGTCTTTCATGTCTCAGTCGTAGAACCTTGTCACATATCTAAGATCCCGGGAATAGCCCTACAACCACCTCCTCCGGTTGAGATTCAAGGACTGGACGAATATGAGGTGAATAAAGTCCTAGATTCTCGAGTTTCGCGTGGTAGGTTACAATACTTGGTGCATTAGAAAGGCTATGATGTTAGTGAACGAACCTGGGAACGAGCACACAATCTACAACATGCATCTCTCAAAGTCCAAGAGTTCCATCAACAACATCCATAGAAGCCTATAACTCAAGGAACACCATTGCTCCTCGTGGAACTCGTCGCTAGAGGAGGGGTTAATGTCATGGATGCTTGAGAATTACTCGTTGCCTGCATCATCGCCTATGTCATCGCTTACATAATCTCTAGAAGGCTCTAGAAGAATCTAGAAGATTCTAGAAGTTCTAAAAGTATCAAGGAGATCTAGAAGTTTCTAGAATCATGGAGAAGATTCCAAAAGAATCTAGAAGTTTTTGGAAATCTCCAAAAAGTTGTAGAAGAATCTAGAAGATTCTAGAAGTTTCTAGAAGCATGGAGAAGATTCCCGAAGAATCTAGAAGCTTCTGGAAAGCTCTAGAAAGTTGAAGAAGAACTAGAAGGCTCAAGAAGTTTCTAGAAGCTTGGAGAAGTTTTCGGAAGAATCTAGAAGTTTCTGGAAAGCTCTAGAAAGTTGAAGAAGGATCCAGAAGGTTCTAGAAGAACTAGAAGGATCAAGAAGGTTCTAGAAGATTCTAACCTTCTCAAGAAGAACCTAGAAAGTCCTAACCTTCTCAAGCACTAGTATAAATAGCGGTCTTGGGCCACAAACCCCTCAGTCTTGCCAACACCAGTTGTGAGCCTCCTATGAGGAAATCCCTCTTCTAGTTCTTGTCTTATGTTCAAGTCTTGTCCTTGCAATCAAGCTTTGTCTTGTACCCAAGTCATGTAATCCCAGTCTTGTATCTAGCTCTCTTAATAAAGTATTAAGTCTTATAATCAATATTAAGCTTATCATCAAGTCCAAGTTCTTGTACACTGTGAGTGCCTCCTCTTGCTCTCTTCTAGCTCTATATGCGCTTATAACACTGACACATTTTATGCTAGTTGTGTGACTTCAAACCGGTAAGCTTCACTTCTTCAGTGAAACACGTTTGGAGCGAGTTCATTATGGAAGTGAGGGTCCGCACATATCAAATGGTCTCTTTTACTTTGCGTTCTTGGGCTCCTCTCAAAATCCACGACATTTTCGGGAGTTTTATCAATCCATTGGATGCTGTTTGCCGGCATTATTGTTCCATACGATCCACATTTCTAAGGTCAACCATGGATCCCAAAGCAACTTTCTTGCCGGTCAGATGGTCCCACAACAGATTACCCACATTCTTGAATATGTGCATTGGATCGAGCAAGTGATTGATCATGAGTCTGGGCCAATATGGTAGCTCGTACCATAGAGAGAGTCTCTTCATACCTGGGAGAAAACCATCATCACACATCTCCTTCTACTCTAACCATGCTTGTGCAGACATCCTTGGTGGCTCTCTTTCCAAAAATCTATCGTGTAACTCATGATTCTGTGGAAGATTTTCTTGATGACCTTCGTAGATTTGCTTCTTCAATGAGGGCACCTGACGTGCATTAAGTCTAGGTCCACATGTGACACATGCTCTATATCCGATTGTTTGAAGCCCTGTATTTATACACATGACAATAGATAAGCTTAAGAAAAACCAAGATTTACAGTGTCTGATTTTGAGTGTAAATCACCTAAGCATTCTGTTAGTCTGGGATAGTCATGCATGGTCCACATTAGAATGCCTTTGATCAAAGCATTCCATCGACCTGTGTGTCGACTCATATCCACCACTTCTATGCCAATCCACAATTTTTGTAGATCTTCCAATAATGAACAAAGATACACATCCATATTCTTCACTTTATACCGCCTCGGCCCAATCAAGCTTAGCCACAATTGTTGTAGATTTCCAATAGTGGACGAAGATGCACATCCATATTCTTCACTTTATACTGCCCCGACACAATCAAGCTTAGCCACAGCTGCCCCTTCTTGGTAGTCAACCACGGGGGAATGTTGTAGTGGACGATGACAACGGGCCATACACTGTAAGATGTTGATCTCTAACCAAATGGATTTACGCCATCTATAGCCAAGCCTATGCGGAAATTTTGACCTTCCCTAGCAAAATATGGCCATGTATCATCTATATGTTTCCAAGTTGCACAATCTGCAGGAATCTGTAACACACCATCCGAAGATCTATTCTCCTCATGCCATGATGCTGGGGCGGCCATGGACTTACATTCAAAGAAATTCTTGATGTGAGGAAGTAGAGGAAAATATCGTAAAACATTTTGTGGAATTTTTGTTCCTTGGAGATCTACTCGATATCTCTTGGAATCACATTTCAGATACTTCTCTATGTCTATGTATTCCCATCTAAAAAGAATGCAGTCGTTACAACAAGCGTGAATCGAATTGTAATCCATCCCCAAGTCTAGCACGATCTTTCTTGCTTACTCTCTAGAATTTGGAATCACATTATCAGCTGGCAGTATGTGCTCTTTGATCAATCTACACAGTGAAAACAATGTGGTACACTTGTGCAAGTGATCTATCAGATCATTATACATCTAGAGCTTTTTATTGAAGTAAACATATTGTAATAGATCACCTGAAAAGCGCTGTGATGCTAGTGTCACTCAATCCAAACATTGCATGCATGTTGAGAAGAACTAGGAGCACCTTTAATCTAGACACACGTGCTCCATCATACAATGGCGTATTGGCTTCACTTTTTATATCATCATAGATAAGCCTTTTTGAATCCATGATCGTCTCGATCATTTCATCAATCTTGGGCTCAAACATTGCCTCATTGGGAATGTGGTATGCATGATCATCCTCCGAGCTTTTAGATGCTACATCTTGTGGCCTCACATATGCTGCTTGACCAAAGTGTCTGCGAACATGTCTATTGTGTTGCAAGATTGCTGCCTGTTGGCTAGCGTCAGAGTCCGATGAGTTATAATTGGCAACAACTCGTTCTATAATAGATGGATCAAACTCGCCAAATTTGTGAACGTGTTACAAAGAAACACGTCTTTTCCGTCGCACAACATGCTTGCATTGATTACAAAGACATAAGATCCTTGTTGAGAGATAGGTGTTTCAGTTGGACGGCCCCACCTCCTCATCACTACTCATAATGAATGTAAAAAACTTATAGCTTGGACATAAATTTAATCTTCTATTGGCATCCTCCGTCTTTTATCTCTCTCTCTCTCTCTCTCTCTCTCTCTCTCTTTGTTCACACTGTAAACTACCTCACATTCTCTAGTCATGTCTGATCCCCGCACACCTCGGTCTAGAGGTACACGAAGATCAGAACCACCGGGTTATAATCTCATCTTTATTGGTCAATGCCTATATTTGTGAGTACGAGAAATCTACGCACCCACGTCTACATGATAGTGCATGTAGTGACAAAACCCCTTTGCCTCTTCTCTAGCTGTAGCAATTCACAACATCTTAACATCTCTTCACAGCAGATCCTTGTTGGAGGGATTACTTAATTTGCACATTACATGTTGGCCTCCAATCTGAGTATCATGCCGTTGAAAGCTTTCCAACTTAAGGTCACATCCATAGAGAGGAAGAGAGGGATCACCGTTCGCCTAACATTTCTTTCCGTAATCCCGAAGGTAGACTTTAATATAAAAACTAAATCCAAAATCGAATCTTAAATCTAACCTAACTGAAAATATGGTGATTCTGAGCTATCTGAACATGGTTAGTGGGTGAGTTAATAGGTGTGAGATTCTGATAGGTATATACATATTGTTGTGTAACTAGTGTTTGCTCTTTGGGAAAAGCCTTCATTGACATGCCCTAAAATCTAACCTAAATCTAATCTAATCTTAAATCTAACATAAATCTAGATCTAATCTAATAGATTTTAAACTCAACATAAACCTAAATCTAATCTAACCTAAACCTAAATGTAATCTAACTTAAATCTAAATCTAATCTAATCTTAAACTCAACATCAACTTAAATTTAATACAATCTTAAATCCTAAAACTAAATGTAATGTAACTTAAATCTAACCCAGCTAACCTTAAATTTTGCCCATATTTTCAATCTAACGTAAATCTAAATCTAACCTAATCTGAAATTCAACATAAACATAAATCTAACCTAAACCTAAATATAATCTAACATAATCATAAATCTAATTTAGATCTTAACCTAATCTTAAATCTAACCTAATTTTAAATTTAGCATAAATTTCAAATATAAATTAAATGTAATCTAACTTAATGTTTAAATCTTAGTCTAACCTAGTTTTGATTAAATGTAATTTTAAATCTAACATAACCCTAAATCTTAATATAAGATTTCATTTCATATTTTCTCTACTTTTTATCTCTCTCTCTCTCTCTCTCTCTCTCTCTCTCTCTCTCTCTCTCTCTCTCTTTTCCTCTCGCAATGTGTGTGTATGCATTCTTTGTTTATACATGTGTGTGTGTGTGTGTGTGTGTGTGTATGTGTTTTTATTTATGCATGTGTGTACTCTCTCTCTCTCTCTCTCTCTCTCAAAGACACAATGTGTGTGTGTGTGTGTGCGTGTGTGAGAGAGAGAGAGAGAGAGAGAGAGAGAGAGAGAAAGAGGGGAAGGGAACATGAGAGAGAGGAGAGGGAAGGAGCATACGTGGCTCTCCTTCCTCTCCTCATGTATGTGTGTGTGTGTGTTTTGGAGGGGGGGGGGGGGGGGAGAAAGAGAGAGAGAGAGAGAGAGGGAGAGCGCGAGTTTACCTCTTTCGCTTGAGCGGCGAAACTCAGATATGAGATCTGAGTTTTTGGCACTCTCGATTTTTTTTTAATCCCTGTCGGTGTCGCTATGAGCGTTGCTATGTAGCAAAGAAAATAGCGACGCCCATAGCGACACTGTGGCTTTTCACTTTTGAGCGTTGCACTACGAGCGTCGCCAATGTGTAGTACCTCTTGTAGTGATGAAGTAGCAATATTGTGATTTCAAAGAAGGGAAAGGTCCACATACATCAGTATGAACAAGATCCAATATGTCATGAGAATGAGTGGTATTTGAGAGAGGAAAGGGTTTATGATTATATTTCCCAAGAGCACAAAACTCACAAATTCCCATATGGGGATGAGCTTTAAGATCCATGCCATGAACAACATCACGACGCTGAAGATCAAGGAATTTTGAGAAATCAGCATGAACAAAACGGTGATGCCATATTTTGCAATCATGATCACCTGGAGCAGTGACAACATTTGCTACAACATCGTTGATAGAGAGTTCAAACAAATTACCGTTTCCAGGAGCAGTGGCTATAGTCTGTCCATCTTTCTCAATCCGGCATTTGGTATGATCAAATCCAACAAAGAGACCAAGATCAACAAGTCTAGCAACTGAAAGAAGATTACGTTGAAGATCTGGTACATGTAATACTCCTCACAAAATTCGAGTGGAAGAAGATAAGGTACCAAGATATAAATCTCTAATACCCTTTACTTGACAAGTCATATCATCAGCAAGATAAATAACACGTTGAACTAGTAGTGGATGATAGTTATGGAGCCAATTACACTGATATGTCATATTTCTTGTAGCACCAGAATCGACAATAAAAAGTGATCTATTATATACATGAAGTATTCTGTCTGGAGCAACTGAACATAGGATGCAACTTGCAATTGATAGTGATGTAGCAAAAACTGCATATGCTTCACAAGGCTTGCCTCATGATGCTTTTATGTTTTTGCACATGTGTCCGAACGAGTGGCGTTCCAATTGGTCAGCCTTGAAGGTCTCATTGCTAATGCGCTATTGGAAGGTTGCCAAAGCCTCAAGATTCAATAGAGGACTCCCTTCTCACCGCTTTTGAATCACTACAAGGTGAGTTTTGTCATATGTTGTGGAGTTTGTTTGAGGGAGACACTTGGGAGTTGAATCTATATGACTTGCCCCTTATGGAGAGTCGGTGGTGGACATGGTGGAAGATTCATCTATCATAGAGCCTATACATTACGATGGTGAGGCTTAGAAGATGGATATTTGTAGCGATTTTGAGTCTGATACATCTAGCTTTTTGTGTGAAGATGATTTATGTGATAGTGCCTTGCTCGATGATGTATCTGTTGATGAAGAGTCTTCCTGCAATGACTGAATGGTTATTGACTTGTCTCCATTCATGCGGGACATTAGATCACTGAAGGAAAGATGGATGGTGGGATTTGAAAATCCCGACAGAGAAAAGAAAACTTTGCGATCCCCTAGAGGGAGTGAAAATGTAAGCATAGGAGAGGGAGAGCAAGGATTTGTCTCTTGTGAGGAGTGTGTGCAACCAGTAGCAGGGACGAGTGAGGATGCTTCAACTAAAGAGGCCGTTATGAGTTTTTGTGATGATGGAGGTATGTGTGAAGAAGTAGTGCAGGTATATGTGATGATGTAAGTGATGATATTGGTTTTTTTGACAACCTCTTTTCAGAAGCAGGTGTTGATGCATCCCTTTCTTTTTTCTTTGATATTGGTATGCTAGAGATGTTACATGTGAGTTTTTTGATCGTCTACTTGATGAGAAAGTGCCTCTTGAGAAGGTCATATATGCTCCAAATAATGGTGATACTTGTGAAGATGCTGTGAATGTGTTTAAGGGATTTGTATGCCTCTTTGGAGGCATTTATGCTTTTCAATGCCTCTTGAAGGCCACACCTTCTTCTCATGATATTGTTACAAGTATTTTCGAGGCTTTGGAATACGGTGTGGCTTGTGTTGGCCCAACTATAGTCTATTCTAGAGGAGATTATGAGGAGGGAAGTCTAATGATTCATATGCAGAGGATGATAGAGTTTATGACATGTTTTTTGGTGTGATGTTAATGCATGGCAAGCTTTTGAAATTTTCTTGCGAGCCAGATGGAGGTTTGGTTACTAATGTAATGCATGGATGTGTGCTCCTAGCTATGGTCTATAGCTCACCGTTTGACCAAGTTTGCAAAGAAGGGATGCACTCGAAGCTTGAGGTGACTGAGGGTCGAGTATCATTTAGGTTGTGATGAATAAGGCTACATCAGCATGTTTCATTAGCATTGTGCAATGCTTGGGGTAGAGCCAATAAAGTACACTATGGGCTTGTCAAGTTAAGGGTCAGGGATAGTGAGATCCAAGCTCAACGCGACTACGACAAGGAACTCAAGCATTCGATCAAATGGTAGCAGTACTATCTCAGTGGGAACCAGCCCTTGGCCAAGTGATTAGAAAGGAAGGAAAATGCATTTTTTTCGAGGGCTCAAGGAAAACGATCGAGGACGAGCTCGAGTGGGGAATAGCCAGGCTGGGTGGCACAGAGAAACGAGGGAGGAGGCGAGGGCGCCCATACTAAGCAGCTGGGGAGGAAGGTAAAACCACTACTGATTCCAGACGAGGCCACTCAGAGAAGCAATTAGAGGGGGCGAAGTCCTGAGTTGAAGAGGAAGCCATAGAGAGAAGCTAGGAGTGCTCAAAGAGGGATCAGGAGAAAGAGAGAGAGATATGTGTCCGAGAGCTCGAGGGCCAGCTAGGTGTTGAGGAAGAAAGTTATCTGACGAGCTACAGAGAGGGCTCCAAATTAATGTCAGGCTGGGCGAGCAATAGGCGAAACAAAAGAATCCCATGTACAGGAGGTCGAGCTCAGGATTAGCGTCTACAAAGATAAAGGCCTACAGAGGACCGGCCTCGGTGGGCATCTGCTCGGACTGATCAAGCTCAGAGAGCGTGCACCGGAGAAGGATAGAGGTGGGAAACACAGGGGAGGCGAGCTATGAATTGAGAGCCATTAGTGGTGACGAGTGTGCCAGAGTCTACAAAAGGAGTGCATGATACTGGAGATAGGATGGCTGCCCATTGCAAATTAGGAGCTGGTTGAGGTGTTGAGGATTGCCAAGGAGAGCTAGTGCTGCAGAGGGACAGCTGCAAGAGCCAAGAGCAAGGGGTTTGTGTGTGCACAGTGAAGGGATCTGACGACGGATAAAAAACACTGCTGAGAAAGCTCCTATTGGGGGAGAAATAAAAAGAGGGTGATGTCTGAGGACGGGTGGCAAGTGGATACAGGGTGAGTAGGTGGAGGAGGAATAAAAAACCAGGCTCGGCAAGCACGTAAGGTCAAGTGCATGGCTTGCCAGTAAGCAACCGAGGCTGGGAAGGCGTGCAAGTATCCAACTCAAACAGAGAGCGGAGAGGAGTGAAAAGCATGGCCAAAAGCTGAAAGCTCTAAAGACTGAGCTTAAGGGCTGCAGAGATCGAGGAGAGATCCAGAAAAGGTGACTGGCTTGCAAGGGAAGCCAAAGGGTGTGCAGGAGCCGATGGCCGCCATTTGCAAAGTACTATGTTGAGGGATGGGAGTAGTGCAAGAGGTTTGGGAGGATTCCATCCGAGAGGTGGTCACCCATTTTGTAAAGAGGTCCCTTCAAGGGTATCGGCTTAATATTGTGAGCAATGTAACACGAGGAGGTTTTTGCCCAAAAGTAATCATCATTGTACACTCTCTCAATGAAGTTAATCTCATCGCATTATCATGATCTCTAATCTTCTGGCGTTTAAGTGGATATTCTTCATCTTTTTCTTGCTCTCGTATCCGGTTGTTTGCCAACATATATGTGGGTGAGTCTCCTATGTGCAAAGGGTACCGAAGCTTGTGGATATCATGTGTGTACAAGTTTACAAGCTTGAAGGCGTATATACTCGTGGGGACACACACTCTCATGTTCTCTCCAGACTCAAGTACCCTCACTTACAACCAGGTGGTGCCAACAAGAGCCTTAGGATGATAGAAAGGCTTGAGCTCTACTATCTATTTGAATGCTTGATGATGTGGACGAGCTTTTGAGAGGCAGTATCTTGCTCTACCTTTTTTTCCCATCAACATATAAGATAAGATCACAGAAACTGCATACCATATATGGTGAAGGTTGCATTTGAGAACAAGAGGAATATGACGACTGTGTTATGTCAACGATAAATGCAAAAAAGATGCTCAATAAACATCCAAAGATGTGAGAGACGTCACTCAAAAAAGCAGGGAAAAGGAGATGTTAATAATAAAAGAGTCCTCAAAACAGAGTGACGTGAGACGCAATATTGACGCCACAATATGAATAGCAAAAAGCTAAATTTGCTCAAAAAAATTGACGCCAAAATTAGAAAAACAATCGCGGACGCTCCACGAAGACGCACGAGAATGAAAGCTTCGTTAAGCTCAATTACAGTAAAAACAACATAACTTTTTGCGAACTCTGATTGACGCAAACCTATACTCAAATCGAAGAGCTCCAGAAGACAAACAAGTTTTGGATAAAAAGTGCCATGGTGTTGGTGCTGCGCTCCATTGCACTTTTTTCGTTTCTCCAAATTTTGAGCAGAAGACCCCCAAAAATTGAGACGAAGTTCAGGGTGTCAAAAAAAATATCAACTAGAAGACGTAACTAATGATTCATTATATTGATTAGCAATAGACACCACACAAAATAGTAATCATATTCTTCTTAACACAAAACAACCACAGTTAACAAGAATCAATCCTCAAAAATAAAATTTGTAGCAATTTTGAATCTTACATGCGAATCGCATACACATACTGTTTTGTCACCATGAATTGAATTGGCGTGTGATCGTTACCGCTCTGATACCATGTTGAGATGTAGAGAGAAAGAGAGAGACGAGACAAGAGACACACCATGTACGCTCCCAAAAACTGATTCATATTGAGGACAAGATACAAATATATAGGTGAGACCAAGTTGAGTAGAGTGAGCCATATATAGCTCCAACAGTTTAATCTTGATTGAAGTGCTACAAACCATCTCCAAAGACATTATGTCAGTATATTTCTCTAGCATTAATATTATTTTCATCTTGTGCTCTTTAATTTTGTGATATTGACAGATTATACAAAGACAAAGTGAAAGATGGTATATGTTTATCGAGGTAGAAGATGATCCAAAGCATGTTTTGAAGTATTTCAAGAGTTGATAAAATCATTTCATTGAGCCTTTCAGGCTATCGTTGTATATAACAGGAGTGATGTAACTCCTTCTAAACCAATTATGTAAATTGAACAATATATTAATATAATAGTGGATATATATAGGATTGTGGGTTTTTCCCTCGAGCCCCCAAGAGTTTTTCCATCCAGAGCTAGGGGCCCTTGTTTGAGCAGGGCTAATTGAGATTATATGTGAAGCTACTCTAAATATAGCCTTGGGTCCCCTCTAAATATACACCATCTTGTGTGCGTATTCTACACACTTTGGGGTGCACTCCCTGTGTATCATTTCTCTATTCTTCTCTTTCTATGTCTTCTCAACAAAAATGGGGGTCCCCTTATCTTTATTGCCCACAAATCTTCTCTCTCTTCTCAACCAACAAGGCTTCATTTGTAGGCACCTTTTAATTGGTTCAATTTTGGCCTTTTTTGGGTGAAAAAAGAGGTGACGGTAACCCTTTGTCTAAGGAATGGGGTGGGGACATGTGTACTCTAGACCAAAAGGGATGTCTAGGCGCTTGTCCAACTGAGTGTGCACTCAAAAAAAGCACCATTTCTCTCGCATGAAGCCTACAAGTCCATAAAGCCCACCAAGCCAAGCTTCTCTCCAATTGATACAAGCAATATGGGGTTCTTCTTTGGCCTATATACCTCCCATTCTCCCCTTTTTTCCTTCTCGTGTGGGATTATCTCCATGACACATAGCAACCTCCTCCCCAAGGCTCCCAAACTCCCCATTTTCCCATTAATTCCAGTTTCTCCCCCAAGCAGGAGGACTTCTCCGACAACTTTTCCCCAGGGATAACTTGCTACTCCGGTAACTGAATGACGCATTGTAACACACGGCTTGAAGCCCATCATCTTGGCTATCTCCACAAATTTAAAGTTTCAACATTTCTAACTTTTGACCCTCAAGTTGGTCCAATTGCTTTTGTCGCATGCACTTGCCATCACTTTCTAAATTGAGGCCGCCCACTTCGGGTGCTCATAATTCATGATGTAGAGGCTGAAATTATTTATTAAAAACTATGTTTCGGGAGCTCAAACAACCCAAAACATCAGCACCCAAGCTTGGTAAAATCACACCTTTGTACATGAATTTTTACAGGTGCACTTCCAAAACTTGCAAGGCTATGTACACATATATACATGAGGCTAGTGGGCAAGTTTTTAGGCATGACCTAGTGACTTTATGCTCATCCAAAAAATACCTCACACCACTAACAAGAAACCATATTCAAGCTACTAATTAATCATGAGTAAATCTATGTGAAAGATTTCAAACAACCATGTTTGGAAACCATATTGATGCTACCAATTAAGAATGAGTGTGAGTCCATGCTCAAGTCCAGCCATATATATCAATCTCTTTCACTCATGAACTTGACTATGCTTGTACCCATGGCATTCTCTTGCTGCTTGGTACCGACATGGGTCAAATCCGTATATATCCCCCATGCCGACCCAAGGGTGTCGATAACAATTTGGCTTTTACAAGTCTTTCATTCATTATTTTATAACTATTTCCTATGCAAAGTCACCAGACAGTGTACTCAATTAGCGCACCTAGGGCCGTAGAGAACTCTAGGTCCCCCCTTTGTTCATGGATACATTGTTGGCTTGCTCCATCTTTCAAGAGGTCATAAATTTTCCATATCTTCCCCCCCTAAGAGGAGGGTATTATTACCTCTATTCTACGCGTCACTTTTGTAAACCATATGTTTTTCCCAGCTCCCTAATTTGCGTCAACGGGGGAAAGATTGGGTGGAACTCTCAACCATCTACCCTCCGGGTCCGCCCACCCACCAAACCATTTGGTTAATTTACCTTCCTAGGTACTACTTTATTGTAAGAAAATAATATAAGGAAAGAAAGGGAAAATAGTTTTATACAATTTAATTTAGCATGCACACTGTTGGTTACCCTTGGGAAGGTACATTGTTTTGGCTGTTCCCACCTCTTTAATTTATAAGAATCTTTCACTAATATTAACCCTTATCTTGACGATACCATCTAGTCGTTCATTTTTTATTCAAGCATTCACATTTAGTAGCTCGATTCATTTGGCATCAACAGACCCAAATAATTAGCTTTTGACACCTCTCTGTGATGCTCTTTTACAAATTTTAATTACAATTTTAGTTTGGGAAAGGTTGTATCTAGCTAACTTTCATTCCTTTTAAGATTCTTAAGAATCTTGAGAGAAGATATCCGATTGACTGGACTATCAAAGCAGCCTAGTAGTTCCTAACCTTTCTAGAGATTCCTTTTTACACAAACAGTTGGAAAACAAGTTCATTCTCAGTTCACTTCTTCCTCCTACTCCCACTTCTTGGGATTCCATGTTCATTCCTCCATCTACAACATTAGGTGTACCTAAATTAGGCCATTTTCCATATAATCATATTGGCCCGTTGGCCAAGTTATTCTACCATTTATCTCTTTTTTCATGGATATGACTACACTAGAGCTCTTGACGCCAATGGTTATAGCCTTAGCTAGAGAGGGCATTTACTCTCGTTTCATCCCCTAGGTAATCTACGTAGATTGGACTTCTCTTTAGTCTCAAAGACGCAAAAAAACTCTTATCTACTTGTTTCTGTGTGTTGCAGGGCTACCATATCAACCTCTTGGTTCCGTTTATTAGAGTGTAAGAGCTTATATTCCTTGAGATTATTTTTTTGATTCCTACTTCTTTTTTAAGTTGTAAAATAGTTAAATCTTTGGAGAGAATAATCAAGTTTTAGGGGTTCACGTTTTGTCTCATTGTAGTTTTTGGTTTACCCAAAGTACGCATCTTCTCGATTTTTTTATATCCTTAGCCATCCATAAGGAATCTCCATGGAAGCATTCGGTAGTTCTTGGCTTGAGTGTCACGGACCAATTTTGTGAGACTCTCCCTTGCTCCCCCTACCCTTGTAATGTAGACAAACTTGAATCAAACAATTTGGAGCTTCAAATTAATCATCGTACCAAACTTCATTTTAACAAAGGTTCAAAATAAAAAGTGTAGACGGCTGGCGCGTCACCATGTGGGAACGTGTTCTTAGAAGATGGACAGTGAATCACCTAGTAATTACTAGGGTAAACCCGAAGCATATAAATAGGGACCATTACTTTGATATTGAGGAGGCAATTGTTATCACTTGTATGAGCGCTTTGAGCTATAATTGCACTTGAGCATCAGTGGCAGTATTATTGGCTACACTTTCTCTCTCTGTAATCATATTCACTGGAATCTCAATCATGATATATATATATATATATTCCAGTGATACTGACTTCTCAATAGTCTTCTGAATCTGAATCTGATCTTTATTCCAGTCTTTAAGTCTGATTCTCATTTCAGTATTCATATTTCAGTCTAGTCACTGATTTTTGTCTAGTCTGCTGTCTGAATTCTTCCTACTCTAAGTAGATGAAATCCTTCAACACTGGAATTAGCTGTCACAAGAGATCAGCTCCAATTCCATTTTGGCGATCACGGTGGCTAGAGCTGAAGCTCGTTGACTAAAAGACTCTTCTCCCAGTTGAAGTTTTCAGCAAATGGCACCAAAATCCAATCGTGGCCGGAAATCTACCAATCGTGTGGACCCCATTCCTAAGGAGTCAGGAAGAGAGTCTGACCCCAAGCAAGAGAAAATGACTAACACTGAGGCTCAGGAGGAGCATAGTCACGCTGATGAGGCGCAGGGTTCATAGCACTCCAGTCATTCTCGACGCAGACGGGCCGAATGGGAAGCACGAAAGGCAAAGAGTTCCAAGAGTTCTCAGTCTCGCCAGAAAGATGAGCATATCAAAGGCAGAAAGGGAAGTCACCGAACTTCTAGTAGACAAAACAGAGAGGATAATGATACTGAGACAGAGACAGAGATTGACTGGGATGCGGACACTGACAATTGCAAGAAGGTTCCCAAGCGTCAGTCTGAAGCCAAGAAGAGAACTGGCGGGATAAGCAGTAATCGAAATGATTACACCGCTTCCCTGAAGATTTCTTTTCCCATGTTCAAAGGAGGGAAAAAGTATGATCCTGATGTTCACATACAAGCTTTTGAGCAGTATGCTGAACTAAAAACATTGATGAAGATGATTGGGGGGAATACTTTCCACAAACCTTGAAGGAAGAAGCAAGCAAATGGTATTACCATTACCCTGCATGCCAACTGAGATCATATAATAAATTACTTAAGGCCTTCAGGTTGGAATATTCCGACAATCGAGGGGATGAGGATATTCTCTATGAATTGGATCAGATCAAACAGAGGAATTTGTCAGTCCGTAGCTATGTCGAAAAGATCAAAGAACGGACCAGGTCGTTGAATTTCTTTGTAGGAGCCGGTACTTCTTGTTATCTTAGCTTCTTGCTTCTGAACCCATTCAGAAACCATGCCCTTAATCTCTTCTCATCGGACAAAGGAAAAATCAAAGAAAGGATCATGGACCAAGAGAATTGAAGAAATGGCTAGGCAAATTGCAGAGATTAGCCACACAAGACAGCCGGTCCGGAAGATGGAGACTTGGTGTCCAAGATGTAAATCCAAGGACCACATCTCCACGGAATGCCCACAATGTACCTACTGCAAGGCCTTCGATCATCTATGGAATAATTGTGGCATCCGAATTGATCATTTTAAGAAAGGAAAGGATCTATTAGTGGTTGCCTACACTGAACCAGTGAAGGCAGAGACAATCAAAGTAGCCCAAGAAGAAAGACCAGGTACCAGTGGTACTGGTCAAGGACGAGGAAGATACCAACCAGGAATGGGCAGAGGAAGAGGCAACTTCCAGACCAGAAGCATGAATTGCTACACCTGTGGGAAGTATGGTCATTTTGCAGCCCAATGTCCAGATGCACCAATAACGACTGCTACTGAGGCTAAGGCACCAAGCCAGTCCCAGTCAGAGTAGTTACCAGGAGCAAGGGAGTGATCATTGAAGAAATTCCAGACATTTCAGAAGTACCAGCTAATCCTAACAGCAGCAAGTGGGCCCAGCAAAGGGAAGTTTGGAAGGCCAAAGGTAAAGAAAAGGTGGTAGATGAGTGGCAAGAGCAGCGGGAACTAGCAGCTAAAATCACAGAGGATTTAGATAAGAATCTGCCAGAGAAGCCGGAAAGTTCCGAGGCTAGGGTCATTCAGAAGATACCAACCCAATCGACTGATAAAGATCAGTCAGTACCGGCCATGACAGAGACCATGCTGGCTGTAGTACATGGACTAGCTGATGAAATGGGAGTGGAAGAGTGTAAAGAAACTAGTTCTTCAAGTTCTGACAATCAGTCTGACCAGGAGCGAGAGGAAATGCAGGTGAAAATTTGTGAAAGAATCCAGAAGCTGATTGTAGCACTGGAGGATATAAGAAAGACCTTACCGGAGGTGGCCAACTTTATCAGACAACGCAAGAAGACTGAGGTAGAGGCCAGAACGGTGGACCTGAAGGCTGTTCGTGATGATGAAGTTCCACTTATTCAGGTAGATTACAAGGTCAGGAAGCAGTGGGAACCTCTCTCAAGCGTCATACTGGATGGAGCATGAGTCAATATAATGGGAGCCCATCTTCAGCAAAGAATGGGTATCACTAACATGAAACTAGCACCATTCAAAGTAAGAATGGCAGATCATCGAGTCGTACAAGCAACGGGCATGATTGAAAACATGCAGATAAGAGTGGGGAGGGAAAAATTCAAAACTAGTTTCCTAGTTTTGGATGTCGAGGGAGCATATGGAATGCTATTAGGCCGCCCATGGTTAAGAACAGTACATGCTGTTCATGACGACGCCAACCAGACCTTAACCATAGAAGGGGCCAGTGGCAGAATCAAAATCCAGACCAACAACACCAGGAGATGGAAAAAGGAACTGAGGCCGAAAGAGTTATGTCAGAAATACCGAGCTAAGAAAATTGAGCGAATGCTCGCAGCAATGAACATCTTTCCTTTGGCAGAAATTGATTTGAATGCAGTCCTAATAAACAAAGAACAAGCTGACAAGTAGAAGAGACAATTCCCTGATCACTTTACTGAAGTCAATACAGGGGAAAGAACCGTTCAGCTAACTGGAAGAATGGAGGAACCAACTGGAAAAATAGAAGAATCAGTATGTTCTAAAGAGCATCCACTAAATCAGAATAATGATTCAGAGATGAATGGACCTTCTTGGGACTACGCTGAAGATTCGACCAAACGAAAAGGAGGAGGACCAAATTGGTTGCTTCCAGATGATCAAGAAGTGGAGGAGTGGAACCTGGGATCAGAGGAAAATCCCAGAATGATCAAAGTCAACAAGCACCTGAAACCGGCAATGAAGGAAAAGGCAAGGAAAATGTTCCAGAACTATAAAGATGTATTTGCCTGGGAACATACATATTTGAAGGGAGTAGATCATGAAGTCTGTCAGCACCAAATACCACTGAAACTAGAAGCTAGGCCAGTCAGATTGCAAAGATACCGGATGAACCCCAACTATGCAAAGAAGGTCAAGGAGGAGATTGATAATCTTCTCAAGGCTGGGTTCATTACGGAGGTAGCAAGTAGTGATTGGTTATTTCCAATAGTCGTCGTTCCTAAAAAGAATGGGAAATTAAGGGTTTGTGTCGACTATAGGATACTAAATGCCCAGACCATCAAGGATCTATTTCCCTTACCTTTTACTGATATGTTGCTTGATGAGATCGCAGGATATGAGATGTATATCTTCATGGATGGTTATAGCGGCTATAACCAATTACAGATTGCTCCGGAAGATAGGGCCAAGACCACTTTCATCACTGAGTGGGGAGCATTCATGTATCTGGTGATGCCTTTTGGCCTGTGCAATGCACCAACTACTTTTCAGCAGTGTATGATGGAGATGTTTAATGAATTTCTTCATCGGTTCCTCGCCATTTTCATGGATGACTTCACTGTCTATTTAGCTGAGGAACAACACCTTCTATTCCTAGAGATGGTTTTTAAACGCTGTCAGGAGAAAAGGATTTGCTTGAATCCATTTAAATCAGTATTTCTGGTTTGGAAGGGATAGCTACTGGGACATGTGGTTTCCCGCAATGGAATAGAAATGGACAACGACAAAATACAATGTGTCCAGCAAGCTAAAGCTCCTAGAACTGCTTCTGAGTTGAGTTCTTTCTTGGGGTATGTGAATTTTTATAGAAGATTTGTACACAGATTTTCTTCTCAAGCTGTACCACTATATGAGCTTACAAAGAAGACCAGTAAGTTCAATTGGACTGCTGAATGTGAGGAGAGTTTCCGGAATTTGAAAAAATCCATTACCAGCAAACCAGTCCTCAGGCAGCCGAATTGGGATATTATTTTTCATGTACACGTAGATGCTTCAGGATTGGCAATGGGGACAATATTAGCTGAGCCAGATGGCAGGACAGACTATCCGGTCTATTTTGCTAGTCGGAGATTCAGTCAGGCTGAAGAAGGCTATACGACTACTGAAAGAGAAGCCCTCAGAATGGTTTTAGCGCTACCAAGTTAAGGCATTACCTAATGGGGAAGTTATTCCATTTTTATGTGGATCATCAAGCTCTTCTGTTTTTTATTAACAAAGTCATTATTCAAGGTAGGCTGATAAGATGGATGATGTTCCTTATGGAATTTGAGTTCAAAATTTTCCATAAGCCTGGCTGAAACCACTGTGGAGCTGAATTCCTTTCCAGAAGTACAGAAGGATATTCAGAATCACCTCTGAGAGATGAACCACTGGATGCTGATTTATTTCAATTAGAAGCAGAAGAATCAGTGGATCCTGAATGGTATGATATTTATCAATTCCTTTCCCAAGGTGCCTTTCCAGAAGATTGGAAACAGAATCAGAAGAAGGCTCTTATCATAAAAAGCGTGAAATTTACCATCATTGGGGGAGTACTTTATCGATTCGATGTGGATGGTATACTTCGGAGATGTGTTCCAATGGAGGTAAGAATGCAAGTTATCTCAGAGGCACATAATGGAGAGTCTGGTGGACACTTTTCCAACGAAGTAACCTACAAGAAGATTCTGCAAGCAGGTCTGTGGTGGCAAACAATGATTGCTGATGTCAGAATCTTTTGTAAAACTTGTGATATATGCCAGATAATGGGCCGACCAACAGCTGCAGACATGACTCCCTTAATGCCAATACAACCATTGGGAGTATTCATGAAATGGGGATTGGATTTTATGGGACCTTTTAAGAAGGTGACTCCCAGGAAGAACAAGTACATCGTGATGGCTACTTGTTATGTTACCAAGTGGGTTGAAGCTAAGGCTCTTCCTGACAACACAGCCAAGTCAACTGCAAGATTTCTGTTTGAGAATATTGTCTGCGATATGGATGTCCAGTGGAAATTGTGACTGATCAAGGGACACATTTCATCAATGATACTATGGAAATCCTATTGGATATGCTTTCAGTCAAGCATCAGAAATCTACTCCTTACTATCCTAGTTGCAATGGAGAGGCTGAAAGTAGCAATAATACAATTAAGACTATTATCACTAAGGTGGTACAAAAGAAACCAGACCAGAGGGATTTGAAGCTTCAGACTGCTCTCTGGGCTTATAGGACAGCTCATAAGGTAACTACTGGAATGACACCATTCAGAATGGTGTATGGAACTGAAGCTGTGGTTCCTATGGAGTTTATAACCCCCAGTCTGAGAATGGCTGTAAAGTATGGACTAGACTTCAACCATAATCTTAAGAAAAGACTGGATGAACTGATGCAGTTAGATGAACTCAGGCAAAGAGCTATATTGGAACAGGGAATTGTTCAACAAAGAAGGAAGAACTGGCATGATTGCCGAATTAAAGTCCGAGAATTCCAGAAAGGAGACTTAGTGCTTCTATATCAGCCAAGACTGGGTCCAAAGAAGCCGAATTTGCAGATTGCCTGGGCTGGACCTTTTGAGGTTGATTGGGTCTTCTTCAATGGCACAGTCAGATTAAAAGACTTATCGGGACTGATGTTGCCGGGAGTATATAATGGAGAAAAGATCAAACTTTATTACTTAGAGACCAGAGAAACTGGGTTAGAAGAATTCACTAAGGAACTGGACGTTGCTGATCAAGAGATACCAGAATCAGATATCTTTGGTCTTTTCCATGTGCAACCAGTTCCAGCTTCAGAACCAGTACGTGAAGAATCAGATCAGGCTGATTTAAGAACCAATACCAGTATGGTCCAGCCAGAGTGGGAATCAGTTCAGAACCAGTATGAACACATTTTCCAAATTTTAAGTGGCCAACAGTCAAATGGTATGCCAGTGATAATTATTACAAGGATGGGTTGAAGTCTTGTCCAATGCATGTTTGCCACGTCAGCAACGGTGCACACAAGTCTAGGTGCGGCGAGTGGTGGAGCTTTTATGGCGCGAACATGTATAACAGTCAGAAGAGTTAGCATTTTTCCTCATAAATCTCCTGCGCGACGTTTTCCTCCTGTCAACCATTCGCCATCGCCAAGCTCCGAGGTTTCTTCACTACAGCCGCAAACTTCAACCTCTGACGAGACAGCTGACTGTCAGACAACCTTACCAGCGACACCAGGAAATGGCTTTAACACAAGTAAGTCCTCTTCGCCTTTGCTTGTTTCATCGTCGTCGACCTCACAGTGTATGGGTAGAAGGAAACGTTCAGAGAAGATGCAGGAAACTCTTGAAGAAACCCAGGCTATCGTTACAGAGGCAAAGGCAAGCCTTCCTGTTCTTCCATACAATAAAATCCAACGATATTTCTTTACAGATCATGCAATGACTCTGCTACAACTCTGGGATCTGTGAGTTGTATTGCAAGCAACAAGGATTGCTTTTGATGCAGGGATCATCAAGCAAGTTCTTGATTCCTTTGATGCAGAAAACAACAGTGCTATGATAAATAATAGGAGGGTTTTAGTGACACCAGAAGCCATTGCATTTGCATTTCGGATGCCCAATGAGCCTAAAACATCGGTGGCAACTGCGCAGCAAATAAGTGTTGCTCTAAAGGAGGATGAAGCAGCTCGAAAGTAGCGCAAGGCAAGTGCTCAAGGAGTTCCAGTAGCAGGAGTGGAAGCCTCCGCTGCTTACAGGTTTGTAGCCGAAGCAGTGAGTCTAAAGAATAACCCAACTTATGTGTCAGAAAAATTATTTGCTATGCTGTTAGCCAAGATACTAGATCCACAAGTCCATATCAACCTGTGTCAAATACTCTCGCATAATGTACTTCAACAGACTGCCAAGTTGAAATCTCAAACTGTTTTCAAGGCATGGTATGTCTGGCAATTTCTGTATTGGGCTACTGCTGCAGATGTTAATGAGCGGGTAAAGCTGGCTTGGAGTGAGCAGCCTATTTCTGAACCTAAGAAAATTGAACTGTCCTCAGACGACGAGGAAATGGACAGTCAAACGGTTTCCAATGACCTGAAAAGGAAAGCCACTCCAGAGGAAGCTGGCAGCTCAAAGAAGCCAAGAATTACACTGACAAAAAACAACGAGTTTCTGAAGCAAATAGAAAGCCAGGTTAAGGAAGTGAGCACTGAGAAAGCTGAGAGAAGTACAACGGAGCAGCATATTGTTCAAAAAACTGTGCCAGATCAGTTAGCTGGTGCTACTGGGAAAGATCAGGTAAAGCCAGTCACTGAGCCAAAGGTACCAGACCAGCCAGGGGACAAAGGCAAGACTCAACTGGATAGTGAAAGGTCCAGCGTCCTCACCTATGTCTGAAACAATTCCTGTCATTTCTCAAAACCCTCTGCAACTAGTTAAAAAGGATAAGTTACAGCAAATGCAAACTCACAAAATTAAGAGGGCATCTCTTACTCACCAAAACTAATTATGCATCTCTACCTTATGTGGCTGTTGTGGCAATATATGAACTAGTTGATTCTGATCCAACAACGGTCAAAGACAGATGTTCAGTACTGATACAATCCTCTTGGAATACCATTGTCAGCTGTATGGGACAATTGGTGGAGGTTGCTGGATCAGAAGATGAAGTTAAAAAGCTTAAAGCTGACTTGGTAGAAGCACATCATCAAATTGCCACACTCCAGAAATCCCAGGAAGTACAGAACATACAACACAGGGTATTGGAAGCTCAATCAGAAAGAGCTCAAGAGTTGTTGAACAAAAAGTTATCTAAAGCTGAGTCTAAAATTATGATCATAAAGATTCAGAGGAATGAAGCATTGAGAGCTGCCGAGCGAGCTGAAATGGGGCTCAGAACGAAGCGGGCAGAATTTAGAAAGCTGCTATTACACCATACAGCTCTGAAACGTTTGCTGAAGGACAGATACATCTACAATAGCTTGTCTGAAATTTTGAACCCTGTAGGCAATGTTGTTTTTGATTTAGAAAATTTAAAGTCCTTGATGGAAAGTATGCAAAGTGATTTGCAGGACAAGGTGAGTGAGTTCAACAATTCTCTGATGAACCAAGCCATCATGGATTATATTGAGCAGCAGACATCCCCAGAGGAGGATGGAGAAGAAGAAGAAGAAGATGAAGCTGATAAGGAGGAGGATGATCAAGAAGCCGGGCATACACAGGATGATGATGATGCCCCACCACCATCTCCACCCCCAGGATCTGGTACTAGTGGGACATGGCCAGATGAAGGAGGCCAGTCACAGCCAGACCAACCAGACCAGACTGAGGAACAGTAGGAAAGACAGGAAACAAAACAACAATCGGGTCATCAGCAGACTGAAGAACAGCAGCACAGTAACACTGGAGATGAGCCAACTAATCAGTCCCATCACAGCAGAGAGGCTAAAGGGAAAATGAAGGTTAAGGATGAAGGACCAGTGAATGATCATCAGCATTCACTGCAGCTCATTACCTTGAATAAGCATTTGAAACATCAACAAGCCTCCATCACCAGACAGTATATGGAGGATGATGCTCTATGGACTGATTTAGAAAGGTTCCAAAGATTATATGTGGGAGCCAGGGAAATGGTGGAACATTGGAAATCTGCTGTTTTCCATGATAAAGAAGCCTGTAGACTACCTGCGCATCCCAATACAGTTCAGCTGTTGGAACGAGTTCCAGAATGGATACTCAATGCTGATGAGAAAGTGGTAAACCCGCACTAGCAAATACAGTCTACTGCAGATTGTCACTCTTTAGCTCTAGAACTGGAACTTCTACTGGGTAACAAACCAACTTATCGCTGCATGAAGGATGTTAGGGTCCAACTTAAGGATGTTCTGGTACAACTACAAACTGCCAGAGGTGTTTTGGACCAGAGAGTGAAAGCTATCCTGGAGGACCAGACAGCCACTAGCAGAGGACCCCAAACACAAATGTCAGTAGGAGCACAAGCAACTGCTCTCCGAACCCTATTCCAGCTAGTAAGAATTACTAGGAAGATGGTGCAACAAGAGAACCAAGTAGTTCTGAATTTCCTAGAATTTGTGCCTGATTCTCCAGTTCTCTTGTATGCTGTTCCCGCAAGAGAAAATGAGTTGCCAAGATTTTTTCCATCACTGTATCCTCAACATCAAGAACCAGTTGATCGACTCACATATTTCAAAATAACTGATGAGCTTAGGGATTGGTATGAGCGATCAACTGTGGAATGGAAGACTTGGCAGACATTGCTCAATGATACTCTTCAAATCAATGACATCTAGGCAATGAAGGAAGAGCTACACAGGATTCAGCTGTGTATGGGCCAGTGGAAGATTCAGGTCAGAGGATTGACTAAGATTACTAATCAGCTACTACAGCTCACGGTCGAATCTTCCAAACTACCTGAGAAAGACATTGAAGCAAAGCCGGGTTTGGCACCGCAGTACAGGGAGATGGCTGAGATTATTTTCAAAGCTCACGTCAAAACCAATTAGCCTCTTCCCGAAGGATGGATCCATACTGCTTCGCATTGTCATAAACTGGCCAGAACCAGATTGAGCAAGGGGAGGCATACACTCTATGATCCTGACACCAAAACCTATCATTCTCTCACACCTTATGAGGTAGAGATGACCACAGACGGGCGGGATCAGCTTGAGTAGGAGGCCATTTACCGACTGATTCAGAAGGAGAATGCTGATGCCGGGACTTCTCAGGCACCAACACAGTCAAAGAGCAAGGGCAAAAGGAAGACGGTCCAATGGAAGGATACTGGGTAGTTCTATCTTAGAATTTAGGGGCGACTTTTCTTCTCAGCAGGCAAGAAGAGATGACAGCTCCACCTTGGCCTTTTCAGCTGCCTCTCGAAAAGATAGTGCTCTTTTCTAGAGCTCTGCATCCTTCACCATCTTCTCGATGTCAAACTCTGACAATCCACCAGCAAATGGATTGTCAACATCAGAACCAGACGATGTATTTTTTAGTTCCACATCAGAGCCAGACAATGGATTTTTCAGAAATTTTGGAATCTTGCCAAAATTCAAGAAAGAAGGGAAGGATGTAGACGGCTGGCGCGTCACCATGTGGGAACGTGTTCTTAGAAGATGGGCAGTGAATCACCTAGTAATTACTATGGTAAACCCGAAGCATATAAATAGGGCCCATTACTTTGATATCGAGGAGGCAATTGTTATCACTTGTATGAGCTCTTTGAGCTATAATTGCACTTAAGCATCAGTGGCAGTATTATTGGCTACACTTTCTCTCTCTGTAATCATATTCACTGTAATCTCAATCATGATATATATATATATTCCAGTGATACTGAGTTCTCAACAGTCTTCTGAATCTGAATCTGAACTTTATTCCAGTCTTTAAGTCTGATTCTCATTTCAGTATTCATATTTCAGTCTAGTCACTGATTTCTGTCTAGTTTGCTGTCTGAACTCTTCCTACTCGAAGTAGCTGAAATCCTTTAACACTGGAATTAGCTATCACAAGAGATCAGCTCCAATTCCAAAAAGTTATGAGTTTTTACGTGATAATGGGATTCCTCCTTTTGGTTCTTTTTCTTGTCATTGAGAAGATGTAATTCCCACATCTTTTATTCCTTACTTGAATTTTTAATCTAAGGCTACCACAAAATCTCAAATTTTTAGGTTAGTAGAGTATGTCCCATTCTGGTCATCACAAGGAGAAACTTAGATTCATGTTATAATTTCCATGAGTTAGTTTGTTTATGTCCAGACCTCTAATGAGCATGCTTAAGACCATGTTTTAGCTCTTAATTTTTCAAGTTTAAGTATTTGTATTTAATCTACCATTGAATCAAGGTTAAGGCTTGGTTCTCGGGGGATTCACTCTATATACAAAATGGGACGCCACCTACAAGCGGACAACTTTGATAAAACCCCTATGTACGACTCTCATTAGAGAATATGACCCCTCTTTCTACGCTTATACTATAATCAATGCAGAAACTATCATACCCCTATCTTATATATAAAATGTAGGTCTCACATGATCTAACCGAGTAAAACTAGTCAAAGAGCGTGTAGCATAGTGATTGGCAACGTACAAAGGAACTCATTTTTGTTGATAACTAGATGTACCCTCAATGTGTCTTAGTTTGACTTTTAAACTATGTGCCCGTTCAGCCTGCACTCTAGCTACTCATCCATCTAAATTACTCATAAACATGGTTATAAAGTTGTGTTAGGTTCTCCGTGTAAATTTGCATCTATACAAGCTCTTTATATCTTTCATCTCTCAACAAATGAACTATAATCACAAAACAAGCAATTGATACAAAGCAGTGCTAGTTCTTGCATGTATATTTGTAGCTATTGACTCACAAGTTTTAGGGAAGACTCTTTATAGCTTTCATCCCTCAACAAATGAACTATAATCACAAAACAAGCAATTGATACAAAGCAGTGCTAGTTCTTGCATGTATATTTGTAGCTATTAACTCACAAGTTTGAGGGAAGACTCTTTTGGGAAGCCATGATTTTGAAACACAAAAAATTCCTCTCATCCCCCCTCCCCCCTAAATATGATACCCCTTCCATTATTTTTAAGATTAGGAGATAAATTATTAGGGGCCTGCCCCCTAACTTATATGTTTATATAACTTGTAAAAAAAACCCCTCCCCTGCACTTACGTGATGCGGTAAGTTCTCCATGGTGAATCCCCCGAGGCTCGGTTTAAGAGCCATGTTTGAACAAGCTTAAAGAACACATGGAACTTCCAAATGATTTAAAATTAACCATGTTATACTTTTCAATTACCCAAGTTGTAAACCCATGTTTAATCCATCATGTCATCAAGGTTTAAGCTTGGTTTAAGAACGAAGTTTGAACCATCAATGAACAAGCTTAAAGACCATGCTTAACTTCCAAAAGATTTAGTTTCTAAACCATATTCTAACTCCAAATAACCATGCTAGAATCCATGCTTAGTCTATCATTGAATCGGGACCAAAACTTAGTTTAAGAACCATGTTCAACCCATCAATGAACAAGATTAAAGAACATAACTTCTAAAACAAAGATTTAGACCTAACCATGTTCTAAATGTAAATATCCATGATAATGAATCCATGTTTAATCTACCATTGAATGAATTCTAAAGCTTGATTTAAGAACCAAGTTTGAGTAATCTAGAGAACATGTGTAGCCTTCAGAAATATTTGAGTTCAAATCATATTCTAGCTCCAAATAACCAAGTTTAAAGACTTAGACCACAAAATTAGCCATGTCTAAATAGCACAATTAGGCTACCAGCTTTAGCATGTGTGTGTGTTTATGGAAAGCCATTAACTAAACATATGTAGATGCCTAATTTCTCACATTAGCATGTATGTGTGTGGCTAATGGATAGCTTCAATCAAACATGTGCAAATGACTAATTATTCTACAAATTAACATATGTGTATGTGGATAACTAAAAATCTTCAATCTAACATGTGTAAATGCCCTGCTATTCTACATATTAGCATGTGTGTATGTGGTTACCAAAAAACTTCAATTAAACATGTGAAAGTGCCTATTTATTCTACACTTTAGCATATGTGTGTGTGGGGGGGGGGGGGGGGCTATGGAAAGCTTTAATTAACATGTGTAAACTCCTAATTATTATCACATTAGCATGTGTGTGTGTGTGTTTGGTTAACAAAAAGCTTTAAGTAGCTTGTGTATATGCCTAATTATTCTACACATTAGCATGTGTGTGTGTGGGGCTAATGAAAATTTTCAATCATTATATGTATATCTCATTATTCTACACATTATCATGTGTGTATGTGGCTTTGGTTAAACATGTGCAAGTGCCTAATTGTTCTACACCTTAGTATGTATGTGTGTGGGGATATAGAAAGATTCAATTAACATGTGTAAATGCCTAATTATTCTCACATTAGCAAGTGTGTGTGGCTAACACAAATCTTCAATCAATACGTGTAAATGCTTAATTATTCTACAGATTAGCATGTGTGTATGTGGCTAATAGGAAAGCTTTAATAAAAATTTGTAAATACCTAATTATTTTACACATTAGCACGTGTGTATGTGGTAAATAAAAAATGTGCAAGTGCCTAATTATTTTACACCTTAGCGTGTGTGGGTGGCTATGAAAAGCTTCAATTAACATGGCAAATGCCTAATTATTCTCACATTAGCATGTGTGTGTGGCTAACAAAACACTTAAATTAACATGTTTAAATGCCTAATTATTCTACACATTAGCATCTGTGTGTGTGGCTAATGGAAAGCTTCAAATAGCATCCGTAAATGCCTAGTTATTCTACACATTAGCATCTGTGTGTGTGGCTAATGGAAAGCTTCAAATAGCATCCGTAAATGCCTAGTTATTCTACACATTATCATGTATGTGTGGCTAACAAAAATATTTCAACTAATCATGAGTAAGTACCACAATTCAACCATAAATAAGCATGTGTGTGTGGCTATGGAAAGCTTCAAAATGGTCATGAGAAAATGCCATAATTCGACCATAAATTAACATGTGTGTGTGATTATGCAAAGTTTTCAAGTAACCATGAATAATCACCAAAATTAAATCATAAATTAGCACGTGTAGGTAATTATGGGAAGCTTTCAAGTAACCATGAGTAATTGCCACTTCCTTGTCTAAAGAACAGCTTGAAGAAAACAACACAACAATTTTTAGTGGCAAATTCAAGAGTGAAGGAGGACACCAGGTTGAATTTGAAATGCTACTGAAGGAGGTATATGATGTAGTAGCAAAGCCAGACACCAAGGAAGTCAACAGAAGGCTAGGCCTAAGAGATTTCTACGACCAGGAACCATGCGGTGTGGATTTCTAGAAGGCATATGAATTACTATCCTCAATCAAGGAAGATGGGTTGGCCCAAATCATTGATCAACAAGGGCAAAAAGTTGAAGTGGTGATCACTAAAGAAATAGTGGACGAGGTGCTGAAGCTGCCAACAGAGGGTATATTTATGCGGGCAAGAGATAGAAAAACAGAAGGAACTTTTACCAAAGATACTACTGCTGCCACATTTTCTAATCTCATCAAAGGTAAGTGGAGGAACCAGCTCGCCTATACCATCAACATTTCCACTTCCTCTCAAAGAGACCGCCATGGTACACAACTCCAAACCATGCGGTTACGACTACTTTCACTCATGTATTGAAGTCGACAACAAGGCAAGAAATAGATCATGCGCAATATGTGCTTACGACACTAAAGGGAACAAAGAAAGAGAGAAAGATCATGGTATCTAGGCTCTCTAGAAGTGCTAACAAGAATAGCATATCATGCTATTGGAATGTCCAACAATTTTCCGCCAGTCTCAGATCAGAACACCTGGATTGTATTAGCTCAACCTTATCAAAGGACCACTCGATCAACAAAGAGAGTGTACAAGTCAGATGAGGAATCTGCATAAAGCTCCCATGAAGCCCATAGCAGTGAAAGATCTAACAACCTATAAAGAAGGGCAAGGATTGAAGCAATGAAGAAGAAAGCAATAGCAGCTCACCAAGAGAAACCGCAGCAAAAGAATGCTAGATTTGAAAGAGAAAAGAAAACATGCGAAAGGAGCCGCCAAGCTGCAGGTAAGGACCTCAAAAGATGGAGTCCAAAAGATATAAAGGGACCAAGAACCAAAAACCCGGCAAGGAAAGGACTAGAGAATCCCAAAGATTTTCTTGAGCGGATGTATGCGGAAGCAGAAGTTTTAAAGCTAAAGGAAGCTCAAGAAGCTCAAAGAAAATCAACAAAAGAAGCGGCTGAACACCAGTGACGACAAGCAGAAGCTGCTCAACAAAGTGAGTCACATCATGACCATGCGGAGATGTCTCCACGGGCCTCTTCACCAACTATGGAACAAGAAGACCAGCCCATGCCGAGTCCAAGGTCTTCACCACAAGATAAGTCCAATGAAGATGACAAAGCAAAAGAAAAAGAGCCTGAACAATAGGTAGAAGCAAGTTTTGAACATCCAAAGGAAACAGAAGAGACTGAAGCTGGACCTTCTACAACAACACAACCAGAATCAGCCAAGGCATCCATGAAGCCTCAAGAAGTAGAAGCAACCGAGGTATCCGCAAAGCCTCAAGGAGGAGAAGTAGAAGCACCTCCATGGCCACAAGCAGAAGCTACAACACAAACAAAAGAGCCATAAACTGAAATGGCCCAAACCTCTAAACAACCCCAGGTCGAGCCTCAATATTGGGAAACAAATGATGAAGTTATCATGCAAATGAATGAATATGCCAAGCAAATGTAGCTGATGATAGAGAAGATGCGAACATCAGCACTTAGCCGCAGTGCTAAGGCTAAAGACCTAGAACTAGTCATTGATGTTGTACAAGAAGAGATAGATGACAGAATGAACATCATTGAAGATATTCAATGGTAGATTACAAAGCTAAAAAATTAAGCAGTCTCATACACTAGATTGCAAAGGAGAAGCAACAAAAGGAGATAGAAGAGCTAGGAGAGCTCCCGACAAAGTTATCCAATGCATGCAAAAATAGAGATCAACAACTAATAGAAGTAACCAATGAATTTTTAACTGTTGCAATTAGGGTTTCACAGAAATGCACACAGCTTGGAGAAGACAAAGGAAGCTCAAGGCACACAATAGAGAGTGTATTACTTAGTGTGCAATGGAAAGAAAGATAGCCCTAGATTGATGAGCGTATATACAATGCTCGGGGGAAAAAACCTCCTAAAGAGGGAAAAAATGCCCCGGCGGTCCTAGTGTGTTCACACACATCACTACCACATGTATATGGTAACAAATCCCCCTTGGAGTGATGCGGTGAACGAGAGCTAGCATATGAGTAAAGGGAAGTGCCATGCCTTGAGGACATGATCAGTCCACAAAGGGGAGTAAGGCCAAAGCTTTGCGGAAAGCTTCAAGCTTCTCACGAGACAATGCCTTTGTGAAAAAATTTGCAAGGTTGTCCTTTATTGGCACATAAGCCAAGCTGATCTCTCCTGCGGAGAGACTCTCCCTAACATAGTGGTAATGCACCTCAATGTGCTTTATGCGAGCATGAAAAACTCGGTTCCTTGCAACTGCCAATGCACTCTGACTGTTAGTGTAGATAGTGTTGGCAGTGTCCTGTCCAACACCCAAATCAGCCATAATGCGTCTGATCCATACACACTCAACCGTAGCTGTGAAGACTGCCATGTAGTCAGCCTCACAACTCAAAGTGGCCACAGTAGGTTGCCTCTTGCTCAAACATGATATATATGAACTGCCAAGCATGAAACAAAAACCACTTGTGGACACTTGCGTGTCAAAACAACCAGCCCAATCTAAGTCCGAAAAAGCATGTAAGTCTGGTGGCAATGATCCCCCCTTGAAATAAAACAAGCCAAGATGTAAAGTGCCACTAAGGTAGAAAAAAATCCTCTTCACAGCTTGCCAACGCTTAGACCCTGGGCTATGTATAAATTTGCTGACCTGTGAGACTGCAAACTGAATATCCGGCCTCATGTTGCATACATAAATGAGGTAGCCAACAGTAGTTTGATAAAGAGTGACATCAGCAGGATCGCTAACATCATGTAGACTCAACTTCAAACCTGTTTCCATGGGAGTGGCAATAGGTTTGCAATCCTCAAGTCCAAACTTACATAGCAATGTCTCTATGTAACTTTTCTAACACAAGGCAATACCACCATCACAGTGCTTAAACTGTATACCCAAGTAATGATGCAACAGCCCACAATATTTCATCTTGAAAGTAGCATTCAAATCAGCCTTAAATTCAACAATATGTTTCTCATTTGTTCCAGTGATCAACAAATCATCGACATAAAGAACCACAATGAGAAGTACATCACCCTCACGTTTTACATACAATGTGCTTTCTGTTGGACTGTTACGAAAGCGTCGTTTGACCAAATGAGTGTCAGCTTTCTCATACCAAGCACGAGGAGATTGCTTCAACTCATACAAAGCCTTCTTACATCTACACACTTTGTCCTCTTGTCCTTTTATGACAAAACCGCAAGGGTGCGTTACATAAACTTCCTCAAATATGTCACCATTCAAGAAAGCAGTAACAATGTCTGATTGATATACATCCCAACCAAAATGAGCTTCCAATGCACATAGAAACGCACAGCAGTCATACGACAAGTGGGAGCAAAAGTCTCTTCATAATCTATGCCTTTTTTCTATGCATAACCCTTCGCAAAAAGTCGAGCCTTATGGAGATCGATCTCACCATCCGGCTTGAGTTTCAACTTGTAAACCCACTTCGTACCAATGGCCTTTTTGCTAGGAGGAAAATCACATAAAGTCCATGTGTCATTTTCTATAAGTGCATCATATTCTAATTGCATGGAAGTCATCCAATTTTTTGAATTATGTGCTTCATCAAAAGACAGAGGCTCCTCAACATCATGTAAGCTAGGCATAGTTAAACCATAACAATCTGATGCATAAGATGCATGGCGAGAGCCTGAACGAGTACGACTAGACAAAGGTGCATCATGGGACCACAACATGGGATAGTGAGGAGGACAAAAATTCTCAAGCAATTAGTGTCCCTTTGCACTAAAAAAAGTACACGATAGAAGGTTGTGAGATACTTCTATAGGAACCAATAAGAAAAAACTAGGTTATATCAATCTTATGATAGTCTAGGGCAATCCAAGACTATGGACTTAGCAAACCCAAGAGAAAAGCCAAAGCTTTTCCACATTGCCAATGACCTGACGCCTCAACAAGAAGAGGAACTTGTATCAACTTTGACAGAATACAATGATTTGTTTGCTTGGTTGCTCAAGGATTTGAAAGAGATAGATCCTAAGATTTGTTAACATACTATTCCAATGAGAGAAGACGCTGTTGGACGGATACGCCGTGACGGACGTCAGCATAGCGAGAACTCACCTAACATATAATGTCAACTGAGGACGAAGCTCGACCCGCAGGCGCATGGAAGCAAGCAAAGGGTGTCAACCTCTACTCGACTGACTAATGACTACTTCCTACAGAAATATCAAATCTACATGCCATGGGTTCTGTGAATGTGAGAGTCTCCTATGATGCTACCACAAGCCAAAAGCCCATTAGACGTTCTCGAAACATTACGAAACTTGAGGGATATCCTATCAACACCAATAGGACACTCTCCCTAAGGTCCGTGACCAAAAAAACCTACTCAATACCCTCCGTGCGGAAAACGCGTAGGATGTCTGGCTGGTTTTTGCAGGTCGACGTTTCCGAAAACTAAAGTGCCTAATGTGTAGCTCTACTTGCTCTGATTGCGTGGATATGCTGAAATGCAAAAACGGACAACAGTTACTCATGGAAACTCCAAAAGTAGCTCGTGGGTGAATCTGCCAAAACAGAGACGAACGCGCGTGATGTAAGCATCAACGTGTAGCTCTCCTCGTGGGCAACACACTGCTGCTCTCTGTTTGTGATTTCGAGCACCGTAGCTCCTGTAGCACACACACACACACTCTCACTCTCTCGAAGTCTCCCAACGACACAGAAGATCAGATTTATTAGAAGTCTCCTTACAAAGCTTTAGGTTTTGGCTTATATACTAAGCCTTAGAAAACCTAATGTCCAACCAAAATGACCTTATTTGTCCCTAGGATTCTATAGAGCTTAATTACAACACCGTGAGCTGGCTTTGCTCATCCAACAAGCATCTGTGGCCTCAATACAATTGCTGACTTAAAATATGAAGTTCCCGTAAACATTACAAAAGTGACCGTAATGGCTCAAAATGATAATAACGGGATATTTGATGATGTCCATGAGCTTGTATCTTCACATTACAGCATCCGTCTTCGTCTTCATCACTTCATCAACATCTTTATTTGAAATCTTTAGAGAATCTTTGAGGAATCTTTTTGGAATCTTTGTGGAAGCGTTGTGGAAAGGTTGACCTTTCAACACTCTCCCCCTCCAAAGTCTTGTCCTCCCCGACAAGACCCTATGTGTGCAGTGGCCTTGGCGAGTGGTTCATGTTTTGGTGTTGGTTGAATCTTTTGTTGTTGCAATTGCTTCTACCAGATGCTTTGTATGTTGTAGAGTTACCTTTTTCTTGTACATGTAGTGTAGTTGAAGCCATAGCTCTCCCCCCCCTCCGATTGGTTGTTGTAGGGTGAATAGGTTGAGTGAGGTTTGTTGTTGCAGCAAGTCTTTATCTTGGCAGCTCAATATTGTTTGTTCTTTGGGTGTCATCTTGCATGTGTACCTGTAAACTTGAAGCCTTTTTGAATTTTTTCTAGGCCGCTCCCCTTTGATCCTGTAGTTGATGAGCATGCAGTTGTTTAGGGATGTCGTTGGTCTGCTTTTCTGTGTTTTTATAAGAAAAATAGTAAAAATAAAATGTGGCGTATATTACAAAATGAAGGTCTTGGATACTTGGATAAGACTAAAGGGAAAAACCTAGTGGGAAAAAAATGCCTTTAGTCACCATTAAATGTGAGGCTATATGTACTTATGTTTGATGTAACCGAGTTTTGTTGAGTTAAAGTACTTATGGCCGTATGGCTACTATTACTGGATATACAGTGGATAAGTGTTAGTAGCTTGAAGTCAGAGTCATTGTTGTTGAGCAAATGCTTATGAAACCTGTTACCACTTTGTCGTCGTCATTTTGTTGTGTAAGTGCATGGGTGGAACACAAATCGTGTCAAATGAAAATGTCCAATGATGGGACATTAAATATGCTTGCACAGATAGATGCATGGGAAACAATATGCGGTGCGAGAGGAGTTTGAATGGGTGCTTCTAGGAGTGAACGTAGCTAGAGAAGCAAAAATATATTTGACTTCAAGAGCTGCCGTGACTCACAAGAAGGGTTTTTGTCGACGAGGTTTTTTCCACTCTCCTCACTGTGTTCATGTGCGTGAGTGTTTTTTGAACTACTCTGCCACTCCACCATTTAAAATAGTAGACTTCGACTCTTATGCTCACCTATCCAGCATGAGCAACTCAATTTTACAATATGCTCAACTCTTCTAGCTTGAGCTATAATCTAAATATCTAGACTCATAGACCATAAAAAATATTAAGACATGAAGCTTGGGTCTAATGCTTGCTCATTTAGTGGCTCAGCTGCCCGACTCTGGACTCTTATGCAATTATTTTTATGGCGACTCGACTTACTCTCGGGAGCTTTCGACCAAGAATAGGTTTTGAAATTCAAAACTCCCATCCTCGAAGAGAGGATTTGTAAAGGACCATACTGGCAATATTGGTTTCTTTTGCCATACCTGGGTGACCTTGGTTGTCAAAATTTCTTTTTTTTGTTGTTGGTCCCTTGTTTGAGAAGATTGGCTCGCTCCATTCCCCGTAACACTTTGTTTATCATGTCTTGACATTTCTTGAGAGCTAGAGATGACTTCAATCTTCTTTGGTATGTGTGGTTCTTTTGGAACCCATTTGTATTTGCATCGTGTGATTAGCGTGTCTTTGCAGATATCCTTTGCCTTGACTGTGACATTGTCCTTGATTTTTCCTTCCGTGAAATTGCGATTATTTTCAAGCTGAAGTCGTTTTCTTGAAGAATGTTTACCTGGCATCTTTGGTAGCCAGATTCTCCGATTTCCTTGATAGTAACCTTGTGCTTGAAGAATTGTAGATGGCACTTACCATGATGTTTTTGATGTCGTATTGAGATGTACAAGAGTGCCATTTTTGGGATTATTTATCGATGAAGTCCTATGTTGGTATGAAGGCCAGTTGGATTTGAAATTTCCTGCATCCCTTTGGCGAGCCTTGTTGGTTGGTCTCCTTTGGTGATATAAATATGAGCTTTGTTGCTTTTGGGGACGCTTTTTGAAACCTTTATCCACCACATAAGCCGAGGTCTGTGGTTTTGGTAACCAAAGTTTCTTTTGACCCTCATAATAGCCTTGCTCTGCTAATCTGTAGTGGGAGGCTATCCATCCCATGTGTTTACCTTTCGTCAATCAGCTAGGCTCATTTACCCATATTGGGTCCTTGAACTTGATTTCTTCAGCTTTGATGTAGACCTTTGAAGATTTTTGTCGACGATGATCGCGTAGTGTAGGGTATATAGTTCGGTTGAAAGATTTTCTTTGGATTCTGTCTTTCATGTGGAAGCATGTGGTCAGATCTGTCTTGAACTTTTCGGGGCTGGATTGAAGACTCTGATTTAATGGGTTGCTTCTGTTGGTAGGACATTTGTGGGGTCATTTTGGCTTTGCCTTTGTCGGAAGCCGATAATCTTGGAGCAGCAGTAGGCTGGATTTCTTGAGAGCTAGTCGTGATGACCATTGTTGAAAATTCAGGTTCTTCTGCCAATGTTTTTGCCAAGTGCTTGGACAAAATCAAATGTGTATTCATTTTGGGGGAATCCACTACTAGGAATTTGTCTTTAATTACCTTTGACCATAGTTTAAGGGAAGCTTCTGGAATCCCTAAACTTGTGACAGCTATTCCATGTGATATAGGAACCTGTACCTGAATTTCATACAGTTCTGGCTTACCTAGAAGTAATCATAGCCCATAAGACATGACATTAGTCGTGGCAGTGCAATCTATCTCTGCTGTAAAGTTGAATTTCAGTTTCTCATACACATCCAACGAGAATTTAATCTTCTTGTTGGCTGCCAAGTAACTGATGTCCTCTTTGCTTTTGGTACTTGTCTTGGACTTTTGTGCCTTGGAAGCTTTGTCATCCTCTTGTATGTTGAACTTATTTGTCATTTGACTGGTTGTAGCATGTCCAAGTGCTTACTATCTTCTGTTGTAGCTGCTTGTTGGTGTTCATTTCTAGTTTCTGACTGTGACACCTTGATTCTTGATTTTAGAAGCTCTCTGTCACTATTTACTTCTTCTAGCACTTGAAGGTCATTCAATGGTGACTTTTCTTCTTGGAAATGTTTTGAAGCTTGTGTAGCAGGATGTTGAGGTTTACTCTCTTCTTCTGATGCAATGGTCGCCGTGGCCTTTGGTTTCCATTGTTCCATGGGTTTTTGTAGAGTTTCTTCTCGAAAATATTCATTCATATCCTGTATTGCTTGTCCTTGGTAGTCAATCTTGGACTCAGTCATTTCCTGTTCTTCTGTGCATTGTATGTCTTCAGTTACATCTTCTTTTAGCTTCTCATAGTCTTTGATTTGTTCAATCACCAATGAAGAGTCCACAATAGAAAATTTATTTGGTAGACTTTCAGCTTCATCCATTGACTCTATTTGCATGTCTTCCACTTGTGACTTGGCATTAAGAATTTTTGTTACCTCTGCCACCTCTTCTTGTGTTGGCTCACTATCGTTAGAATCTTGGCTTCTTTTGCTCTCGAACCTTGAACTACGAGATTCATCTTCATCACCTTGTGGATGCTCTAACTTATCCTCACTGAGGTTCCTTAAACGATCTTGAATCAGCTGATTCAATTGATATTTTTTGACAGCTTGATTCTCTATGATAATGTCGTTGACACATTTGAGTTCAAGCAACTGTGTCTTGAGCCTATCTTTTGTGCTCTGCGACAAGATTTGCTTCTTTTCTGGAGATCTTGTTGGGGATTCTTTCTTCCGTTCCCTTGTTGTCACTGTCTGAACTTTGCTTTTGGCTTGTTGCTTCTTCTTTTCCATGTAGAGCTTTACTGGGCAGTCATCCACTAAATGACCAATGGCACATTGGTCGCAATATGTTGTTATCTCAACATGTGCACCCTTTGGACGAGGCAGCTTTCCATAATACTACTGATAATGGTTTCCAGTGGTATCTAGATACAGATATGAACTCTTCTTTGCATGCATGAACCTGTAGATTACGACTGATTTAGGTGTACCCACTGGCTTTGTCTCTTTATCCTTCATCTTCTTGTCCTTGAGAAGCTGAAAATAACTTCCATTATTGCTTGCATACAAGATCAAATCACTATCCATGCTTTCTAGCAGTTGTGATGCTAACTCTTCCATCAGTATATGGTCTTTGATGTGGGGCTTTTGCATAGCCTTAGGGCTATGTTTCCGAGTTGATTTTGGCGAGTTCTGCACCGAGGGTGAAGATTGAACCGAATCTTTGTTTTCCGTTTCCCTTGATGGTGCTTTTGGACAGGGTCCAAGTATGTGACTTACAGGTTGCCCACAATTGCTAAACCCATCCATATTTTTCACATCGGCTATTTCATAGTGCCTATCGTTTTTGTTGACCACAATGACATCTTGACTTGACCTTCTACATTGGGCATTGTGAATTTCCAGTGGTCTCTCCTCCGGCTCGGCATCTTCCAATGCGTCTTGAAATTCCACTTGGACTCCTGAAAAGGACACTGCTTCTTGTAAAGCTGGAATTCTTAATCCCACTCTTGAAGATATAGGGTCTCTTTGTTGAGTTTGAACTCCCCCCATCCGAGAGTGTTCCATATCTGATGTTGGCATCTGTTTAATGCCTGATGATATGACTTCTTGTGCTTTGTTAAGTAGCTCTTGAGACCAAGCTAGTTCTTTTTGAGGTTGGGCTATCTTCATAGCTGGTACCTCTTGTGCTGGTGCAGTGCACGAGACTTGTGTTGTGTCTTTCCATGTTGTGCGTTGTGTTGTGCCACCCATTTGTGTAGTGACAGCTGTAGTTGTTAACTCTTCCAAGTGCCTAGTTAGAGGTAAACCCATGACGAGATGGTATACATTACCACCTTTAGACATGTAGTCTTCTCCTCTTGAGACAAACGCTTCTGCTATAAAGTAATGATTGTTTTCTACAGAAACTTCATGACTTGTGATAGCCCTGTAGTATCGACCGTCTTCATCTCCATAGAAGGTACCAAATTTCTGTTCTCCATCTTGTGCTTTGTACAGAAAAATACTTGGTGGATATGCGTAGAGTTCTGTAAGTTGATCCTTGTACAAAATTTCTATCTCATTGTCGATGTATTTTCCGTGCCTCATGTAAATTGATCCCAGACAGTCTTCCATGAAATTTGGATGTGGGTGTAGTACATTCTTCGCTGTTTCAACTTCCACATATTGAGATGTCCTAGTTTCCTCTGTATCTTTCTTTGTCTTGATGTACAAATTCCGATTGTCATCCTCATAGCATGGCAGTCCTTTGTAGTATCCAATCAGATAGATCCGAATTTGCTCTCTTGTAATTTCTATGGATGTACTTGAAGCTTCTTCCTGACTGGTATGATTCTTTTGAGACGCCATTGCTTTCATCTTGACTCCCTTGTTGTACATGTTCAGTGATAGCTCTAATTGCTTGCCTCAATGCTAATAAAAATTATTAGCACCCTTGTGTCGGTCTTTTTCGCTTGAGGTCCTTCAGCTTTTGTGGATGCCTTAATCTCTGAGTTTTATGAACTGGGATTTGCTTGCACTGCTTGAACTTCTTAGCTCCCTTGCTTGCCAAGACTGATACTGTCTTGTCTGGCTGCTTGCTTTTCCTAGAGCTTTTTAGCAGGCCTCGATCTAGTGGAAGCACTGTGATAAGTTATGCAACTTACCACTATACTGCAACGACTGCTCCCTTCGTAGCGATTCTTGAGTCGAGCTAACCTGTGTTCACTTTAGCACACAATCTGCAAAATTCTATTTAGCTGGCAACTTTTTCACAATGAATGCAAAAATTCTTGATGTACCTTTGACGGCCACACTTGTTCCGTGGGCTCGGAAGTGACTTTCAAGTTCGCTTTTAGCTGAACTAAACTTAAGCTAGCACAAGATAATTATGCACAAGTCGCAAAGATTTGCTAGCAAAAATCTTGTGTTAAAGTTCTCCAAAACTTGCGACTGTTGTTGCAAAATCAAGAGTCCTTGTGTATGGTCTTACTGCTACAAGATTTGTGTATGGACGTATCCTAGGCCATAGTTAACTTTAACACCTTTCTGCGGGTGACCAATGGTTTTCCCAAAAGATAATTTCAATCTGCTAACTTAGCAGTCTTCAAAAACCGTGACCGTTTCCTCACAATTCTTTCGAACTGTCGGTTTTAGACACCCTTGACTTCCGGATGCATTTTGAGGCCTTAAACGACGTTTTTTTCAAAGTTGAACTAAATGGTTGCCGTGGGCATGCATTTAGTTCAAGTTTTGCTCTAAGATCTGTAGAGTCGCTCTCAAGCTACGTTTTGATATAAAAACTTTTCCGATCCGATAGCGTTTGTGAAAGTTATGGCCAAAACAGTGAAATGCAGATTAGAATGGTCAAAATGAGTCCAAATTCAATTTTGAAAAAAAATTGGGATCTCTGTGAGACTGTGAACACTCGTGTATGGTCAAAAGTACAGTTGGACCCTAAAACTGGCCTAGAGACATCCTACGCGTAGGATGTCGCGTAGGATGTCTTTTTGCTCATAATTTAACAAAATTTGGTCCAGAGACTCCCCTTAAGTCTAGCAACACAATGGTATGCTCAGAATTTGGTTTGGATTTAAAAATTGCCTTGAGACATCATACGCGTAGGATGTCTTTTTGCTCAGAATGACTTGAAATTTTCACCCCAGCTTCTCCTTGATGTGCTGATCACAGTGGTGTGCTCATAAGTTGGTTTGGAGTCCTAAATCAAGCTAGAGACATCCTACGTGTAGAATGTCTTTTTGCTCTGTTTCAACTCAAACTTGCAGTGTAGCTTCCCCTTGATGTGCTAAACTCACAGCTATTTTTACTTTTTGATTCTGACACCTATAGGTTGGTCAAATGTTCAAGAATCTGTTCCAAAAGCCCGATGTCTGTTCTGATGAACTCCTAAGTCAAATCCACTCCAAATTGGACCAAATTTGCCTAGGAGGCTTATCTAAGGCTATAAGCTAGCATGGTATGGTCACAGTAGAATTTTGGTTTTAGAATTATTCATTAGACATCCTACGCGTAGGATGTCTTTTTGCTCAGAATTTCCCCAAATTTGAACCACAGACTCTCCTTAAGGTGCTGATCACTGTGGTATGCTCAGAATTTTATTTAGAGTCCAAAATCACACAGAAGACATCCTACGTGTAGGATGTCTTTTTGGCCTGTTTGACCCCAGACTTGTCCCACAGCTTCCCCTTGATGTCAGTAACGCATTGGTATGCTTAGATTTGAATTTGGATGTCAAAAGACCCCAAAACTAGTTGTTCTTGCCTTTTTCAGTCAAAATACTAAAGTCCGCTCAATCTTCCCTTTCCTTGATCCAAATGAGATGAAATTTATCACATGCACTCAATTCAACATTTAGAACATGCCTATGGAGTCATCCTATGGTTTGGTCTCAAAATTAGGACTTGGACACAATTTGGGTAGGATGTCTGGCAATTCTCGTCTTTTGGCTTTGATCTGTCAAAATTTGGTCAAATTTCCACTTTCCAGGTGAAAACATGGTAAAACCTACCTTCTAAACACACTGGTCAACTCATAATTTCAAAATTTCCACCAGACGACCCTGTAGACATCCTACGCGTAGGATGTCTACTGCTGATTTTTTTGAGACTGAAGTGTCCCTGATGCTTCCTTATGCTCTCAGCAAGTGCAAGTATGCTTAACAATTGCAAAAACATGCAAAAATCACTCAATTTAAGTCTTTTCTGAAATTTTACGTTTTCTGACTCCGCCTTTTGGCTTTTGGTCAACAAAAATAGGGAAAAACACCCAAGTCAATATGTTACTAGGGTAAAACCTACCCTCTGAACCCACTGGTGCAGTCAAAATTTTCAAATTTGGTCTCCAGAACCCCCTTGAGACATCCTACGCGTAGGATGTCTATGTTTACAGAATTGCAGGTTTTCTTCACAGAACCCTTGCAAATGCTCTTTTATATGCACAGCATCAGTCAGTCATACAAAAATATCCACAAAAGATTGTTTAATGCATTTTTACCCTCAAAAGCACAGTTTTCCGTGATTTCAAATGCAATCAAGCACTTTAGCAAATAATTCACTACTGAATAGCTCTAGATCAGAATCGGATCACTTACCTAAATCTACTCCTACAAATCATATGGGGTTTTGCATCTATGAGTAGAAATACACTTCATTGCCACACACGGACTAGGAAACTCTTTTATCACCTCACAAATCACTCGACCACCAACAACTACTCTAATCCACAGATCCTAACTAAACCTATCTAGTCGCAGACCCTCGGCAAGACACACGCTTCCTGGCTATCCACTCGATCGCGGAATATCCTCTTCCGGATCCACTTAAGAAAAAAACTTTCTTTAGCCGAAACTAAATCAAGCAACCATCACACGATTGTTAGTAGGAAACCTACTTAGGTCCTTGTGTCCCCGGCAGCGGCGCCAATGTTGGACGGATACGCCGTGACAGACGTCAGCATAGCGAGAACTCACCTAACACATAATGTCAACTGAGGACGAAGCTCGACTTGCAGGCGCGTGGAAGCAAGCAAAGGGTGTCAACCTCTACTCGACCAACTAATGACTACTTCCTACAGAGATATCAAATCTACATGCCATCGGTTCTGTGAATGTGAGAGTCTCCTAGATGCTACCACAAGCCAAAAACCCATTAGACGTTCTCGAAACGTTACGAAACTTGAGGGATATCCTATCAACACCAATAGACCACTCTCCCTAAGGTCCGTGACCACAAAAACCTACTCAATACGCTCCGTGCAGAAAACGCGTAGGATGTCTGGCCGGTTTTTGTAGCTCAACGTTTCCAAAAACTAAAGTGCCTAATGTGTAGCTCTACTCGCTCTGATTGCGTGGATATGCTGAAATGCAAAAACGGACAACAGTTACTCATGGAAACTCCAAAAGTAGCTCGTGGGTGAATCTGCCAAAACAGAGACGAACGCGCGTGATGTAAGCATCAACGTGTAGCTCTCCTCGTGGGCAACACACTGCTGCTCTCTGTTTGTGATTCCGAGCACCGTAGCTCCTGTAGCACACACACACACACTCTCACTCTCTCGAAGTCTCCCAACGACACAGAAGATCAGATTTATTAGAAGTCTCCTTACAAAGCTTTAGGTTTTGGCTTATATATTAAGCCTTAGAAAACCTAATGTCCGACCAAAATGACCGTATTTGTCCCTAGGCTTCTATAGAGCTTAATTAAAACACCGTGAGCTGGCTTTGCTCATCCAACAAGCATCTGTGGCCTTAATACAATTGCTGATCTAAAATATGAAGTTCCCGTAAACATTACAAAAGTGGCCGTAATGGCTCAAAATGATAATAACGGGATATTTGATGATGTGCATGAGCTTGTATCTTCTCATTACAGCATCCGTCTTCGTCTTCATCACCTCATCAACATCTTTATTTGAAATTTTTAGAGAATCTTTGAGGAATCTTTGTGGAAGCATTGTTGAAAGGTTGACCTTTCAACAGACGCCAAGCTTGTAAACATACATTCTTAGACATATAATGAAAGTTTTTCCAAAAGCATAAAAGAAGAGATAAATAGGCTTTGTGAAGCTAAATTTATTTATGGAACTAAGCATACAGAATGGGTATTATTGTTGTGATAGTGCCCAAGAAAAATGGAAAATTAAGGGTATGCATAAGTCTCAAAAAGGTAAATGCACAAATAGTCAAGGACAGCTATCCCCTTCCCATAACTGAACATGTCTTAGAATGTGTAGCAATGAAAGAAGATTATAGCTTTTTAGATGTAATATTTGGGTACAATCAAGTATCCATTGATCCTAAAGACCAACACAAGATGGCATTTTCCACAAGATAGATATTTTTGCATATAGAGTAATGCCATTTGGGCTAACAAACGCTCTAGCTAAGTTTCAATTTGATGACCCATGCATTCAAAGAATATCTCAGAATCTTTTTGGAGATATACATGGATGACCTCTATGTTCATTCAGTAAAAATGGAATCACATTGGACACCTTGTAAAAATCTTTGAAAAATGAAAACTATATAGGATATGCCTAAATCTTGATAAGTGTGTGTTCATAGGAAAAATTTTAGGTCATATTGTATCAAAGAATGGCATATCAATTGATATGGACAAAAAAAATAAAATTGTAAAACTACCAAAGCCAAAAAATGTAAAAGAAGTTCAAGGGTTTATGGGTCATTGTGGATACTATCATAGATTTATCTACATTTATGCAATAACTACTAAACCCATTTATGGCCTATTGGTTTGATTCATTGGGACAAAAGAATGTGAAGAGTCCTTTGAAAACTTATCAAGCATTGGTGTCTGCACCAATCTTGAAGACTTCAAATTGGACCAAAATATTCCGTGTCCACGTTGAAGCATCTACTTATGCAGTAAGTTGCATTCTTGCACAACTAGGCGAGGGGAAAATGGATTTCCCAATTTGCTAGGCTAGTAGATAATTAAATGTGGCTAAGAAAAATTACACCATGATAGGAAGACAAGGGTTAGGATTAATTTTTGCAATCAAGAAGTTAGACATTACCTTCTTGCAAACAAATTTGAATTCTTCATAGACCATCAAGCATTGCTTTATTTGGTCAACAAACCTTGTAATATTGGAAGAATAGTTAGATGGTTTCTCATCTTACTCAAACTTGATTTCATAAAGGTAATGAAACAAGGAAGGGTGCATTTGCATGCGGATCATTTAAGAAAAATGAACCATGGAGAAAGGCCTCTCAGCACTGATGATGACCTTCATGATTCCTATCTCTTCTCCATAGAAATGGTTTCAAAATGTTTGGATCCAATGATCCCAATAATGCCCATAGGACCATTAATCTCAACGCGAGTCAAAGTCATTGAACAAACATGTACGTATTCTCTTCTTGCAGGAAGACTGTATAAGAACATGGGCAAACAAGTTTTTAATCTGTGCATAGAGCCTCAAGAGTATTCACATTACCTATGTTTGGCTCATGAAGAAATAGGAGGACATCATTTCTCAAAAGACCATACCATATGACACTTAAAGCAATTTGGTGTCTTTTGGCCTTCCAGATATGAGGACACAAGTTCTTATATAAGTAATTATGAATATTGCAAAACAAAACCACCGATAGCTTATGACACACTATTTTAGGTGGTAGTACACCCAAACTGGAGCAAATACATGAAAGATTACTTGCTAGGTCCTAAAAGAAATGAGTAAAAAAAGACAAAAATCTATACAAGTAGAAGTTGAGGATTTTCTAATCCTTGGAAACCATCTCTACAAAAGGGCTAAAGAGCAACAACTTATGTACCAATGAAAATGAATATGTTAAAATTTTAAAACAAGCACATGCGAGGTTAGTTTGAGGGAACTTTTCAGTAGAAACCATAGCCAAATGTATACTTATGACGGGCATATGGTGGCCTATGCTACACAATGATGCAAATGAGAGTGTAAAGGCATGTGATGACTGCCAAAGGACAAACAAGCCAATACAAAAAGTGTGTGTGTATGTGTGAGTGTACACACACATGCGAGCGTGCATGCGCGTGTGTGTGTGATTATGTATTTGTGTGTGTTTGTGTCATAATAACTAATATCTAATTCTCCTAAATGATTTTCTCATGTTAAACTGATCATTTAATATGGGAAAGTGCTAGGGGAGAAAAAGATAGAATATTGGTTAAGTTGGCAGATCGACCATAGTAGGGATCCAAAGGAGGGAAAATAGGGATACAAAGGGGGACCCATCTACAAAAGAGCAATGCGCAAACAATGGGATTCAAAGAGCCTAAGGTTCAGCCCATTAAAGACTTTCAAAATGCTAAGGTTCCAAAATTCAATGTAAAATCCAATGGTCAAACCTTAGGGAAATTGGATGCCTTTGAGAAGACCAAAACAAGTCTTTGCAAATCCCTATATGAGAGGGGGCGAGCCCTTTTAGTAGGGTATGAGAGAGAAACACATAGACACACTCTTGCAAGCCCTTTACATAAAGAACATAGGGGACACATGTCAACTCCCTAGCCTAGTTGCCCCCAAGATGCATTCAAATCCTATTGGATGGCCATAGAGATGGACCAATGAGAATTAGGCTAGAGTACATTTATTTTAATTCATTTTAAAACACTTGATAAAAGAAAAGATAAGAATTAATCTCTCCTAAGGGGTTCAATGAGCATTCAGCAGCCCAATCGCTTGCCTGATTCTTATTGGCCAGAAGACGAAGGGGTCTGATGAGAGTTTAATTGCATTAATTATTTACCTAATGCTCTTACAAAAGAGGAAAGGGGGACACATGTCAAAAGTCTATCACTTATGCTTCTCAATTATCATTGGCTAAGCTTTGCAAATCCAATGGGGTGCCAACATGAGTAAAATCCAAGAGGGGTCGACCAAGAGAGAGGGAGGGCTGATTTTGGCAAGGCATTATCACATATACACTCACACAATCTCATGTGTGAAGCAATAAGACTCTCTCTCATTCTCAAGCTTTAATGAAAAGCTCATCACCTAGTCCAAGCCTGTGAGAAGGGAGGCATACACCCACTACTCTTGGCTCGTGATCCAAATCCATCCAAGAGCCAATAAATACCTTTTTTCTACGCTTCAACAAGCCATGGGAAATCCAACCCTCCAAAGTGAAGTGTAGCGGTAGCTTCGTGCTCATGGGATTCTCCAAACTCCCCACCATGAAGAGAGAGTACCTAGGAAGCCTCTTTGTGAGACTTCCAAAAGAGGCTGCTCTCCGATTCGGGAAGAAGAAGAGGATCCTTACAAAGGGCTTAAAAATTTACTTCTTGAGGATGCATCTCCTTCTCAAAGGAGAACACAAGAGCCCCCATCAAAAGAACGAGAAAGAAGTGAGTCTCTTGCCACCTCGACAGAGATGACACTATGAAGAAGGCGGGAAAAACACTCTCCATCACCTCCTAAATGGAGAAGACCATCGCACGCTTCTCCACACCATAATTCAAAGAGGGATGACAAAAAAGAAGAGAAGAAAATGGCGAGAAAGAGGTCACCCTCTTCTTCATCTTCTTCCTCTTATGAAGAAAGCGATGGTGCAGACAAGGAAGAACAAGGCAAGAAAGAGGTCACCCTCTTCTCCATCTTCCTCAAATTCTTTCTCCTCTAAAGAAAGTGATGGTGCATCTTTCGAACCACCAAAAAGAAGAGGCCATAGGAAATCCTATGCCGCGTGGAAGAGGTCGTCCAGGATCATGACGTTCAAAGAGGGAGGAAATAAAATTTCTTTCCTTACCTACGATGGCACCTTTGGTGCTACAGACAAAGTCTTGGCCTTCATCCTGTTGGGGTATAAAGCCCAATGTGGTTGCCCAGGTAAGTGGGCGGGCCGCCAGGTATGTACACATATTCTTTTGTAAAAACCTAATAAGAACTCACTATGCTCTACACATTACAGTAGAGCGAGTTCACCATATCGTCGTGCTCTTCTTTTCGCACTCTCTCTCGCTTCGCACTTCCGCTCATACTCCTTCAACTGGTATCAGAGCTCAGATCGAGGCTCGGGGCAGCATTGCAGGAGGCTAGAGTCACCAACTCAAATTGGAGTGAACATCGACAGGCGAAGACACGGCCCCAAATCTCGGCCACCGTTCGGCTTCAACAAAGGTCTGCGCAGGCCATTTTCGACTACGTGGTCTCGACGGGTGCATATCCGACTCTGCAAATTTGGGGTTTTCGGCCTACGACTGCAGGTGCTAAGGATATCGACACTCCGAGAGTGTTGATTTGTGGCTGTCTACACATCGAAAAACGGCTCATAGTTCTTGGAGGCGTGTCACATACGACAAGGGCGCATCTACACACAGACTGTAGGCGACATCCGCTAGTTCATCAGGTAGCTTGTGTTTGCTGCTTGATATTCCAGATTTCATCCTGACATTGCAGGTACTTCCACATGGGATGTATTGTCAGAGATGATGTATGTCTGTTGAGGGTTTGCTGGCTGTGAGTCACACAGCAATCAACCGCCGCAGCGGTTACAGCATACATTGGGAAATTTGTGGATGTATGACTTTGTGGGAAGTCTATGTACTGTCAGATTTACTGCAGCCTTTGTTGAGGGTCAAGTGAGGTTTTATTGAGCTGGGGGATTCTCGAATGTTGAGATCCTTTCGGTGATACAGGTCTTGGAGTGATCCTTCGAGCACCCTTAGATAGGCAGCTAGGATGTATTGACTGTGAGTTAGACAGTTGGGATTGCATCTTTGCTTTACTGCCGTTGAGGCATTGTCGCAGTCTATGCTTATAGGACAGTGACAGGACAGTCAGAGACAGTACAGGTGCAGGACAGGTTTACCCGCAACTTACAGTGTCAGAGAGACAATGTGTTTTTGAGCTGTTTTTGGTCTGTTTTTGAGTACATCAGAGCCATTTTACAAAGGAGACTCTGCCGAAATTTATGCAGAATCTGAAGCTTTCTTGGTTCATTTGACAGGTTGATATTGGTTCAAAGGTCAGTTTACAGGGGAAACTCTGCCGAATTTTTCCCAGGAAAGTAAACTACTGTGAAGCGTAGCTATGGCTTTGGATCACAGGACACTGCTCTTTACAATATCAAGAAGCTGGATGGAACCAATTTTCCATTGTGGAAGAAGCAGATTTGGCACGTGTTGGTACAAAAGAAGCAGATAAAACCTATAAAGCTCAAGGGGATAAAACCAGAAGATATGGACGAAGATAAATGGAGCGAAATGGATGAATTGGCACTTTCTACCAATATGCTGACTTTGGCAGAAAGCGTTTACTTCAATGTAGCAGACGAGATGTCGGCTTATCAAGCATGGTTAAAGCTGAGTGATCTTTATGAGAAGCAGAGTGCAGTTGTTAGGAAATAAGACGTAGCTAAATAGATAATTGAGTAGATTACTTAATGGAGAGAGACAAATTTATATACACGAGATTATAGTGTAGAGAGAGAGAGAGAGAGAGAGAGAGAGAGAGAGAGTACACACGATATACGTGGTTCACCCAATGTGGGCTACGTCCACGGGAAAGCAGCCACTCAATGGCTTTGGTACTTCAAAACAAGAAGTAGTTTACAAAGGGATTATACCCTTAATGGAGCTCCCGCCTTGCTTCACTCTCACCACCTCACACTCACCTTGTTGCATCAACTTCACACTATGAAATGTGTGTAGAAATGGCCTCCTTTTATAGGCCAAAAGGGCTGCCCTCTCTTATGAGAGACAGCCATGTGTAGCCGCCCTTGTGCGAATAAGTCCAAATCGGACCCTCCAATCCGCCCATGTGTGGCCGCCCTTGAGAAGACAAGTCCGCTTTTGAATTCGGCCACCGGCCATTGAATTCGGCCATCGGCCACCGGCCATTGACTTCCGACCACCGGCCAACCGACCGGTTGTTTTCCGACCACTTTCCGACTGCCGTCCGGCCATAATATTCCGGCGAAAAGGAATATTCCGGCGAAAAAAAGTCTCGGGGGCCTCCGCCCCCGAGGCCTTTAAAGTTGCCCCTAATTCTTGTCTGTGAAAATTTTGGTTTCCGGTGAGTGATTTTCCTTCACGCACGATGGCTTCTCCTCATAATGGGGGCCTTACAAATGTGCGCTTTTACCGCAGAAAATTACAAGGGTAAATCAGGCTCCATACTTAACAATCTCCCACTTGGAGACTGATCTCCAAACCAAACCTGTGACTGCTTTCCATTTTGGCTTTTTATCCTTGAATGCCGATTGAAGATGAGCAAAAGCTCAACTTCTCCTTGTTGACCACCTTTGTAAACATGTCTGCAGGATTTTCACTTGTATGCACCTTTCCTAGCTTTAGTTGTCCCTCTTCCAAAAGAGTGCGTATGAAGTGATATCTCACCTCAATGTGCTTTGTCCTTGAATGAAAGGCTGAGTTCTTCGCAAGATGGATAGCGCTTTGGCTATCACTGTACAAGACACAATTGTCTTGTTTGAATCCAAGCTCTTCTAAGAATCTGTGAAGCCACAGAATTTCTTTGCTTGCCTCCGTCATTGCTACATACTCTGCTTCCGTGGTAGAAAGTGAAACCACTTTCTGCAGCTTTGAAGCCCAGCTTACTGCTGTGCCTCCAACCGTGAACACATAGCCAGTAGTGCTCCTTCGAGTATCTTTGTCACCTGCCATATCTGCATCAGCATACCCTTCTAGAAAAATATCAGTTCCTCCAAAATACAAAGCATTTGTTGTTGTCCCTTTTAGATACCTAAGTATCCACTTCACAGCTTGCCAATGCTCTTTACCTGGGTTGTCCATGAACCTACTCACAACTCCCACTGCATGTGCAATGTCTGGCCTTGTCCAGACCATAGCATACATTAGAGAACCTACCGCTGCAGCATATGGAACTTTAGACATATAGGCTATCTCCTCTTGTGTCTTTGGACACATATCCTTCGTTAGTTTAAAATGACCAGCCAAAGGTGTAGAAACTGGTTTTGCATTTTGCATTGCAAACCTTTCTAGTACCTTCTTGATGTAATCTTCTTGAGATAGCTTTATTGTCTTCTTCGTCCTGTCCCTTGATATTTTCATACCAAGTGTCCTCTTTGCAGCACCTAAATCTTTCATTGAAAAAGATTTGGACAGCTCCTCTTTTAGGTCTTTGATGTCCTGCATGTTAGCACTTGCAATCAACATGTCATCAACATACAACATTAGGATGATGAATTTCCCATCTCCCAAATTCTTCGTGTAGACGTAGTGATCCGAGTTGCATCTTGTAAATCCATGATCCAACATCCATCGATCAAACTTCAAGTACCATTGTCTTGATGCTTGCTTTAAATCATACAAGCTCTTCTTTAATCTGCAAACCCTTTTCTCCTTACCTTTTACTTCATACCCCTTTGGTTGAAGCATGTAGATTTCCTCCTCTAAGTCACCGTGAGGGAATGCCGTATTTACATCCATTTGCTCGAGATTTAGATCATGAGCAGCCACAAGGCTTAAAACAAGCCTAATTGAGTTCATTTTTACAACAGGAGAAAATATTTCATTGAAGTCAATACCTTTCTTTTGAGAAAAACCTTTTACCACAAGCCTAGATTTGTACCTTTTCTTCCCACCTTCTTCTTCCTTTATCTTGTACACCCATTTGTTTTGAAGTGCCCGCTTACCTTTAGGCAACTCAACCAACTCCCATGTTTGGTTCTGATGTAGTGAGTCCATCTCCACTTGCATGCTCTTCGTCCATTCTTCTTTGGATTCATGTTGCATAGCTTCTTCATATGATTCCGGCTCTCCAGAATCTGAGATCAAGAGATGGTTGAAGGAAGGAACAAACCTTTCTGGAGGTCTACTTGCTCTTGTAGATCTTCGGGGAATAGGTTGAGGCTCCTCATTTGGTTGATGTTGTTGCACATTGTCACCGTTTGCAGTCCTTGAGTCTTCACCGTCCTCAAGCTCCATGTACTCATCACCTGTTTCTTTTGTTTGTTTTCTTTCCAAGTAATCTTTGTACATATTTTGTTCATTAAAAATTACATCCCTACTCCTTAAGATTTTACCATCTTCAGGATTCCATAGGCGATACCCAAAGTCTCCTTCTCCATAGCCAATGAAGAAACACTTTTTGGACTTTGCATCTAACTTTGATCTTAGGCTTCTATCTATGTGCATGAAAGCCTCACACCCAAACACTTTGAGAAATGCATAATTCACCGGTTTACCTGTCCATGCCTCTTCTGGAACTCCCCCATCCAATGCCATTGAGGGTGACCGATTGATTAAGTACACAGACGTACTTACAGCTTCCGCCCAAAGTTCAAGCGGTAGGCCTGCATGTAGCCGCATGCTTCGTGCTCGTTCCATAATTGTCCTGTTCATCCTTTCCGAAATCCCATTTTGTTGAGGTGTCCTTGGGGTTGTCCTTTGCCTCCGAATTCCATTGCTAGCACAAAAGCTTTCAAAAGCTTGGCTGCAATATTCACCTCCATTGTCGGATCTGAGGCATTTAACCTTGGTACCTGTTTCATTCTCCACAAAGGCTTTCCACCTTTGAAATATGGAAAATACATCGGATTTATTCTTCATGACATAAACCCATGTTTTTCTAGTCGCATCGTCTATGAATGTTACATAGTACAATGAGCCACCAAGTGATGGTGTACTTGCAGTACCCCAAACATCAGAATGAACCAACTCAAGTTTTTTATTTTTTCTTTCATTTCCTGATTTTTGAAATTTTACCCTCTTTTGTTTACCATAAACACAATCTTCACAGAACTCTAAGTCCACTTCTTTCAAACCTGGTAGAAGCTTCTTTGTTTGAAGGATTTGCATTCCTTTGGCACTCATATGCCCAAGTCGGTAGTGCCACACCGCACTGTCAACTTCTGTAGTTGCTGCACAAGCTGAAGGTTGTGTGCTAACAGCACACAAGTAAAGTGTACTGACTTTTTCACCCTTGGCAACCACCAAAGATCCCTTTGAGATCTTCCACCGTTTGTTTCCGAATGCAATGTTGTGATCTTCATCGTCCAATTGTCCTGTAGAGATCAAATTTTTGCGAAGAGAAGGAACATGCCTAACATCTTTAAGCTTCCATTCATTTCCGTTAGCAGTTTTGATAGAAACTGTACCTTTGCCGACAATCTCACAAGCTTCATCATCTCCCAAGTATACATACCCAAAATTACCTTTGGTGTAGTCTTGGAAATGTTGCTTGTGTGGTGTCGCATGGAATGAAGCCCCGGAATCTACTATCCAGGAATTAGACACATTGTCTAATGAGAGAATTAGAGCATCTTGCTCTACTTTACCTGCCACATTGGCCTCCGATGTTGGCTTGTTGTCTTGAGACTCTGTCTCCTTCTTCTTCTTGGACCAGCAATCCTTCTTGACGTGGCCCTTCTTGCCGCACTTCCAACATTCAAGAACTGACTTTGTTCGTGATTTGCTCCGTCTTGAGCGATCACGACCCTTTTGGTTTTTGAACCTCTCCTTAGGCCTTCCTCTTGTTTCCACTGATAGTGCAACACTTGATGATTCTCCTGTGCTTCTCCTTCGCATTTCCTCGCTTAGAAGAACACCCACAACATCATCAAACTTAAGAGTATTTGTGCCAGAGATAGAATTACTTACAGCCATCACAAGGCTGTCCCAACTATCCGGTAGAGATGATAGTATAAGGAGAGCTCGCACTTCGTCATCGAAATTGATTTTCACTGATCGAAGTTGACTTATGTTTGTGTTAAAGTCATTTAGGTGTTCTGCAACTGAACCATTCTCTGCCATCTTTAGATTGAACAAGCGCTTCATAAGAAATACCTTATTGGATGCCGATGGTTTCTCGTAGAAGTCGTCAAGTGACTTCATCAAGTCCTCCGTGGTCTTCATCTCCGAAACATTGAAGGCCACCGTTGACGCCAAGCTTAACCGGATTGTTCCCAGTGCCTTTCGATCAAGGACAATCCATGCTTCATCTGCCATTGTTGCGGGCTTCTTTGCAAGACCGCCTAGTGGCAAATAGAGGTCCTTCTGGTAGAGATAGTCTTCAATCTGCATCTTCCAATGTTGGTAGTTTTTGCCGTTGAACTTCTCAATCTTGAGCTTCCCCTCCTCCGCCATAACTCCCACTCAATTCAAGGAATCCTTTCCTTGAGATAATTTAGCTACGAGCAAACCTTGCTCTGATACCAGTTGTTAGGAAATAAGACGTAGCTAAATAGATAATTGAGTAGATTACTTAATGGAGAGAGACAAATTTATATACACGAGATTATAGTGTAGAGAGAGAGAGAGAGAGAGAGAGAGAGAGTACACACGATATACGTGGTTCACCCAATGTGGGCTACGTCCACGGGAAAGCAGCCACTCAATGGCTTTGGTACTTCAAAACAAGAAGTAGTTTACAAAGGGATTATACCCTTAATGGAGCTCCCGCCTTGCTTCACTCTCACCACCTCACACTCACCTTGTTGCATCAACTTCACACTATGAAATGTGTGTAGAAATGGCCTCCTTTTATAGGCCAAAAGGGCTGCCCTCTCTTATGAGAGACAGCCATGTGTAGCCGCCCTTGTGCGAATAAGTCCAAATCGGACCCTCCAATATGCCCTTGTGTGGCCGCCCTTGAGAAGACAAGTCCGCTTTTGAATTCGGCCACCGGCCATTGAATTCGGCCACCGGCCACCGGCCATTGACTTCCGACCACCGGCCACCGGCCATTGACTTCCGACCACCGGCCAACCGACCGGTTGTTTTCCGACCACTTTCCGACTGCCGTCCGGCCATAATATTCCGGCGAAAAAAAGTCTCGGGGGCCTCCGCCCCCGAGGCCTTTAAAGTTGCCCCTGATTCTTGTCTGTGAAAATTTTGGTTTCCGGTGAGTGATTTTCCTTCACGCACGATGGCTTCTCCTCATAATGGGGGCCTTACAAATGTGCGCTTTTACCGCAGAAAATTACAAGGGTAAATCAGGCTCCATACTTAACAGCAGCTTCACAGGTATAATGGCTTAAGAAGCTTGTTGACTTGAAGTTGAAAGAAGGGACAGCTATGTCCAATCATCTGAATGAATTCAACACAATCTATAGTCAGTTGTCAGCTCAAGGTGTCAAGTTTGATGAACCTGTTAGAACTATGTTCCTGTTGATCACATTGCCGAAAAGTTGGGACACTTTTCACACAGCTTTGAGTAATTCTGCACCTCCAGATGGTTTGAACATAGCAGGTGTAGAAGGAAGTCTACTTACTGAAGAAACCAATAGAAAGACAATGGACAAAGGCAAAGGAACAGCCTTAGTTGTCAGGGGAAGGACCAAAGAAAAGTACAAAGGTGGAAAGAGGAATCAGTCTCGTAGCAAGTCCCGCAGTGCTAAAGGCAAGAGTGACATAGAATGCTACCATTGTGGCAAGAAGGGTCACATGAAAAGAGACTGCAGAGAATGGAAAGCAGAAAAAGGCAAAGAGAAAGCTGTAGACCATGGTGAGAAGAACAAGTCCTCAGTGAAGATTCAAGAAATAATTGTGACAAACACTGTTGCAGAGGATGACAGTCTAGTGTCAGGAGACATCTACTTCTTGAAGAATACAATGGACTCAGCTCTTCTTACAGCATCTGATGGAAATGCACTGAGTGACTGGATTATAGACTTAGGGGCATCACTTCATGTGTCTCCAAACAAGGAGTGGTTTACCTCTTATGTGACCACTAAATATCATGTTCGGCTAGGCAATGGGCAGACATGTGAGATCTTAGGTGTTGGAGATGTTCAATTGAAGTTTCAGAATGGCTCTTCTTTCACGCTGAAGAATGTAAGACATGTTCCCGCAATTACAAAGAGCTTGATCAGCACAGGTTTACTTGATGATGCTGGCTACGTCACCACTTTTGGATAGAGCATGTGGAAGATATCCAAGGGTTCTATGACAGTAGCACATGGAGTAAAGTCTGGAGGACTTTACATGATTTATGTATCAAATGTCTCTAAAAATGTAATCAATGTAACCGAGCAGCCGAACGTTTCTTTGTGGCATAGCCGGTTAGGACATATGTCCAAGAAGGGAATGGAAATCTTGTCTCGTTCTGGTTATTTTCCTGGCTTTTCATTTAATGATTTTGAATTCTGTGAACATTGTCTGTATGGTAAGCAAACAAAGCAGCCACATAAGCATAGAAGCAGTAGAAGAGATACACAGTTGGCACTTGTTCATAGTGATTTGTGTGGACCTATGCCTAACCTATCTCTAGGGGGAGCTTCTTACTTTATGACATTTATAGATGATTACTCGAGGAAAGTATGGGTTTACTTTCTCAAGCACAAGGATGAAGCGTTTAGTGTTTTTCAGAACGTTTGTGACACTTGTGGAGAATCAGAGTGGCAAGAAGCTTAAATGCTTACGCACTGACAATGGTGGAGAGTATGTTTCAAAGGCCTTTCAGGACTTTTGTGAGTCAAAAGGTATAAAACGTGAACTTACTGCTCCTTACAATCCTCCTCAAAATGGTGTTGCTGAGAGGATGAATAGGACCATACAAGAGAAGGTTAGAAGTATGTTGTCTAATGCATAGCTGCCAAATGGGTTTTGGGCTGAAGCTGTATCAACAGCTATTCATCTTGTAAATAGATCTCCTAGCAAGGTTTTGTAGAAGGATTCAGTGCCAGAGATGGTATGGTCAGGCAAAATGCCCTCATACAAACATCTCAGAGTCTTTGGCTGTGAGGCATATACTCATGTTCCAAAGGAATTTAGGAACAAACTTGAGCCAAAGAGTAGAAAGTGCATCTTTCTAGGCTATGGTAATTCTGGTGAGATGGGGTACAGACTTTGGGATCCCGAATCCAGAAAGGTTGTCCGCAGCAATGATGTTCACTTTAATGAATCCAAATATCATTCTAAACCAGAGAGGGTTGAGGAGATTAGAAGAGTTGTCTTCCAAGAAGATGGACCTGCACGTGCAAGACAAAACGTCAGGGCTCAAGAGGAGCAAGGACAGGATAGAGTGGAACCACAGGTTGTTGCTGAGCCTGAGCCACCTATTGTGCGTAGATCTGGACGTGTCATGCGACCTCCTGATAGGTTTGTTCCATCTATGAATTATGTCATGTTGACTGATTGCAATGAGCCTTCATGTTACAAGGAAGCAGTGCAAATGAAGGACTCCTGGAATTGGCAATTGGCCATGCAGTCAGAGATGACAGATCTGCATAAAAACCAGACATGGAAGCTAGTTAAATTACCACGGGGCAAAAAGGCTCTACCCTGTAAATGGGTTTACAGGTATAAGATCACCGCTCATGATAGTCAGCCAAAGTACAAAGCAAGGCTTGTTGCCAAGGGCTTTAAGCAAGAACAAGGCATTGACTTTGATGAAGTCTTCTCTCCGGTGGTCAAGATGACTACATTGAGATGCTTTCTTGCATTGGTTGCCATATTAGATTTGGTGTTGCACCAAATGGATGTCAAGACAGCGTTCTTGCATGGTGATTTAGATGTGGAAATTTACATGCAGCAGCCAGAAGGGTTTGTTGAGAAAGGCAAGGAAGATTGGGTATGCTAGTTGTTAAAGAGTCTTTATGGCTTAAAACAATCACCGAGGGCATGGTACCATAAATTCCACAAGTTTATGCTTTCTCAAGGCTACAAACGTAGTGAGTTCGATCACTGTCTATATACAAAGAAGGCTAAGGATGGTAGTTGGTTGATCCTTATTTTGTATGTGGATGACATGTTGATTGCTGGAAAGCACTTGGAAGAAATTTCAGCTTTGAAGTCAAAGATGGCAAAATCGTTTGACATGAAAGACATGGGTGAGGCAAGTCATATACTTGGTATGCGCATTGAGAGAGACAGATCAAAGAAGTTGATTTGGTTATCTCAAACAGAGTATATTGACAAGGTTTTGCAACGTTTCAATATGGAGAAGGGAAAGGCACTGAGTGTTCCATTGCCACCATATGTGAAACTTAGCAAACAAGATTGTCCTGTTTCTGAGGAAGAACAGGCTGAAATGGATAAGATTCCATATGCGTGTGCAGTGGGTAGTTTGATGTATGCAATGATTGCTACTCGCCCAGACATTGCATTTGCAGTGGGAGTAGTAAGTCGATACATGTCAAACCCAGGCAAGAAACATTGGGAGGCAGTGAAAGGAATATTGAGATACCTGAAAGCTACAAAGAGTATGCCTATATGCTATGGGAGTCAGGAGCTAAGTGTAAAGGGTTTTACAAAATCAGATTATGCAGGTGACTTAGAAAACCGAAGGTCTACGTCAGGGCATTAGGAAATTTTGGAGGTCATTTGGAGGGCCATATGAAGAGAGAGAAAAATAGAGCGCGTCCAATGAGCATGAAGGCTACGTTACGTAGAAAAGTACCTGGAAAGACTCAAAAAATAGGAAAATAGCATAAAACTTTCACGAAACTAGGATTGTAGCATAGTAATTTCCTTACTTTTACCGAGCTTTTAGGTGCTTGCGTGTGGTCCCACTTCTGATATTCTCTCATGGTCATTAACGTACTGGAGGGTGACCATTAAGCCCGCACAAGATATTGGAATTTTAAAACACTTTCCCTCCATTAGAATGCTTTCAAAGTGAATCTCCCTCCACTAAAGCTTTTCTCTGAGAGTTATGGCATCCACGTCTTCTCGCCCAAGAGCCTCAAGGTGTTTACTGTCTCTCACACCAACAAACAACAACGGCACTTTGCCTAGAAGGCCAAGTAGTAGCATATCCTCAATTACAATACCAGCTTCAATAAGTGCAGACAACCAATGGGTTGGACAAAGGATAAACAAAGGTTCATGGGTCCTCATGCAACCAAGAAGACCCAAGAGGTTTAGTGGTATCAACGTTTACCGCTCAGCATGGAAGGCCAGGGTGTTGGATTTCAAAGTTGAGATCGGCAAAAGATCTGTAAAGGAAGTTCTTGTTCAGCATGTGTTTACCCATCCAGAGGTGATAGCAAACGGTGGAAATGTATCAAATATACATCAACCACGTTGCAATTGTAAGTACTCTTGACATGTGAACTTACTGATACTCTCATTATAACTTTTCTTATATATTTTGCAATGTTTCTTCCGCTTGTTATGAGTAATGTCTCTAATCTTCACAACTCAATTACATTAGATTTGTCATTTGTACTTATTGATACTCTTAGTTTAACTCTTCTTATATATATTGCAGATGTTTATCCCTCTTCTTATGAGCAATGGGAGCCTGTGGAGTGCATAATAGGCCTCTTCCATGTTGTACATGCCCATATTGGTTCTCTACAGTATTAAGAGAGGAGCAGCAAAAGATTGGCTGATGAGGGAATCTTTTTTTATGACCACTTTTACCAACTCAGCTCAGGCAATAAGAATGGCATGTTGGTGAAACTGCCTCTACCGACCGATTGGAACACTGTGGACTGGCCAGTTCCCGAGGAAACAATGGTGGAGGCAATGCGAAGTAAGCTCTACAAGGATATACAAAGGTCTCTACGTAGCTCTATTCCTACCAAACTGGTTCGAATTGCAAACTTTTGTCCTGTTGCACTCTTCATAGAGCTGTTTCATAGCTACAACATCAGAGTTACAAAAACTATGTTCATGTGCAAGTCATTTCAGCAGTCATCCTGTGACAAACTTCTTGACAAAGGATGGTATGCAAAGGAAGAGATTGGTTTACGGTGCGAGGTCGCGCTTGATACTCTAGTTGTCAAGTACATGATTGCAAGCCAATCACTATTACTCTCATTTTGGTATATGCGATCACAAATGCTAAACGGTAAGTACATTCCTATGGACCAAGTTTCTGCAGGTTTGGAAGATAATCCTACAGTGGATGTGGAAGTGATTGATAAAGAGAATGGTCTACTATTGGTGGTTACAATAAGGGAGCTATGCAGTCTTCAGCATTTGCGAAATGACATCATTGAAGAGTCAATGGACAAGGAACTATCAGATTTTTCCTTTTTCTTAGCTGGCCGTAAGGTGATGCGGCGAAGAGAAAAAGATATTTTGTGCAAAGAGTTGGATGGTCGGGTTGAAGTAGTGTCAATGTAACAGATATTCTTGTAAACCCAAGTGTATACAAATGACTTTCAAGACATGAAGTTTATTGATCTCATTTTTCAATTGTGCCCTGTGAAAAAGTGTGCTTGAAATACATTTCTTTACCACGTCAAATCTCTCTCTCTCTCTCTCTCTCTCTCTCTCTCTGTCTGTCTATATATTTTTATATATATATATATATATATATATATATATATATATATATATATGTTAGACAAGACAAAGACAGATAGAAGAATCATCTTAATTCATTAGAAAGTACAAACTCGTCCGTGAACAATGGACTGAGATACAATTTCTGTAAGTATGGAATCAGAATGTCTTCAAGGTAAAAATCGAAGGAATGCCCCTCGAAAGAAGGTGGTGAGATAGTTGTTCCCGGCGGATTTAGTTCTCCCTTTTCGGGAGTATCATCAATTAGTAGTGTATTAGTTGCATCAAAGGGTACACCGATTTGGCTAAACGGTTTGTACAGAAGAGGTAATCCTGGTTTTTTAGGGTGGTAGTGGCCCTCAACAGTAACGCATTTTCTTTGATCATACAAAAAGGCAAAATCTGACGTGTGAGCTTGGCATACACTGCAAAATATTGCAACTAGTGGCGATAAGTTTTGCCTTTGCATTGAAGACCATATGCCAACTCTAAAGCGCGGAAGAAGAAACTCAATAAACTCCTTGGTTCCTGGACGAACCACGACTCGACAAGTTCCCATCCGAAACGTTTGCAAATCCTCAAAGGGTCCTCTGTCACCGAGAGGCACCCGCATCAGCAGCAATCCATTGACGTCCAAGATAATCAACCTCTGTAAAAGTTGACAAGTACATATAAGTAGTTAGAAGCTGAACATATTTTGCCATACTTGAATAGACATTACCGGAACAACCGTATCTACAGGTAGCAAGGGTCCATACTGGGTCTCTGTAGTGTTCATGTCGTTGTTGCTCTCCTCCGCTTTATCTTCATAGTCATCATTCAAATCTTCATCAGCGGTCTCCCCCATGGCCCTTTCTGCCTGATTCAAGGTTGATCGGCTTGCCTCATACATCCTTCCCTGATCCATATCATTTTGCTCATCCCGAGGCCTGCTTTCCTCATCCATATCCTTTTGCTCATCTATAGGCCTGCTTTCCTCATCTTTGGTTTCAGCCATAGGCTCTTTTGGCTGTTCCACAGGCTGACTTGCCTCTTTCATTGTCTCCTCCGGTTGAACCTTAGCAGCTTCCATATGCTCATTTGTCCTTTCCTCATCCTCGACTCTTTGATCTTCTGCTGATATGACACCCTCGGCCCGATGCGATTCCACTGTATCTGATGTAGGGGTTTGTCGTGGTGGCACGTCATGTTTTGTAAGATCAATAGTGCGCTCATCCAAGCCGCTATCTTCAAGCTCTCTAGGGCTAGACATAGTAAGCAGGTGTTGTATTAAACTTACCCGGTATCTTTGCAAATAATCATATGTGTAGTTTTTTAAAGCACTCTGCAAAATTGAAAGACCACATGATGAGAATTCTTCTATAGACTAAACCAAAACTAACTGAATGCATTGCAAAATGGGTACCTTAGTCATGAAAGGTTTTAATGCAAAGTAGCTTTGCAGGACATATTCTGCATGGAGAAGACATCTCCAGCCGCAAGAATTCCCATCGGTTTGATTTGGGACAGGTACTTCTTTGATTGTGGCCTTGTATAGTTCATACCTTCCACATAGCTTGCCATAGGCAAGCAACAACCTCTTTATACAACTGCACAAGGCAATGTCAAGATGTTAGCATGAGGCTTCAAATTTACATGGATATCTATAATAAACACTTTCTGACACAAAACACTTACAACCTAATTTCAGGGTGGGTTCCTTTTATTGAATTGAACATCCACACTGCTGGTTGGTCAACATCAAGGCATATGAGACTCCAGTGATGGTTGTTCTCATATGGGAAGATGATCACAGTAACTTCCAGCATAGCACAGTGGCGAAACCAGCTCTCAAAGGTCCCAGATGGACTATTCTTTTGTCTAATAATTACAGACATTTGTGGATCAAGGAGAAACACCTCTGTGTGAGTGTGCAATGGGAGTTGACTTTTGATCAGGCTGCAGAGACTCTACCTGAGTTAGCAAACCTATTATCTGAGTTTTCAAAGCTAGCAAGATAGTAACACTTACTTAAGACAAGCATAGATAATTGTGTCTGAAATCTGAGCATCTGGATTCTGCAATAAATCAATGTCCACCTTTTCCAGAGCTAGGTTTCTGGTTCCATCTACAAATGGTATCTCTGCAAGCAAACCATTCTT
>NC_140943.1:142686275-142888775 GCF_014529385.1 Adiantum capillus-veneris
CGAAAATCCATGAGGGAATGTGGTCTCTACTGTGAAAGAAGAAGCCTGTTTTGGGCGATAAGCTGTTTTGATACTTATGGAAAAGTCTAGGATTGAGTTTGATTTGTTTTTCGAGTTATGTTTTTGGCCACAAAGAAAGTTACTGATTTGACATTTTCAGTATTGGTTATGTGAGAAAACCAATGCAATGGTCAGAAATCGAAACGTATAATCATATTTTTGGCGGTTAATTCCTGAAAGTGCCAGAAGCTAAGATGCCTCATAAAGTGGGCACAGCACAAAGGTTTGTGATACAAAGTTGTCATAATTTGTTTAGCTCGTGACTGTTGGCTCCTTCTGATTTGGAAGTGTGTGTGCTTTAGTGTGTATAGATGTGTGCAGTAGTGTTTTGATGAGTCTGTTGCCTGCGTGCCTCCTTCTAATCGCTTTGCTTGCCTTTCAATCCTTCTAATCTGCAGGTTTGTATTTTCTACCCACATACATCTCATGCCTCACAAGTTCTAAGCATAAGCATTACATATGTGTTGAGTAGAAGAGTATGGAAGGTGTGTTGTGCAACAGTAAAACACAATCACCCTCCGTTTTAATATGAGGGTGGATTCCTTGATTTTCTGCTTACAACGATGTGTTTTCTTGTTGTGAGTGAACAACAAGGAGTCATCATTCACGTAGGAGTTTTGTAATGAGATGTGCTCGCAGACTTTGTCAATGAGTTTTGAAACGGGGACAATTGTGTCACTAAGTGATGATGTGGCATGCCCGACTGGAAGAGAAATGGCTGAGTGGACAAGAGGAACTGAACCTAGAAGATGGGCCGTGGGTCTACCAACTTAAAGAATCGATGAAGCATCGGTTGAGGGACCCGAAATCCTAAAAAGCCGAAGGCTTGACCCTTGGAGCTGTTGACATGTTGACGTGGCCACTTGTATTGACGTGGCAATTATTGTGCGGAATTTTCACAAATTGCGCAAGTCGTGCCACGTGGCAGCATGTATGAATTTTCGTGATTTGCACTTGCAGCTTTTGGAGTTCTAGTGCTAGCTTTTGAGAGCAGATGCTTTTGGGGTTTGGCGCTATTGGGTGAAGTGTTTTGGGGCTTTGCTGTTAGGCAACTCTTGTATTGCTTATAAAGAACCCAAGGACCTCACTATGCAGAGCATGTGGCTTAGAGTTTGAGAGTAGAGGACCCTCGAAATTGTGACCTGTAATACTAAAGAAATACCGAAAGGGACGCTAGTTTTTGGGGTGAGAGCTTTTGGGCACGAAACTTTGCCGTGCTGTGTCGACTCTCTTTTTAGTAAAGTTCCACGATTTTGATGTTTATATTCGTGTGTTGCTATTGATTTCTTGCTTGGAGTGTCTAAGTTTGTAATAGTGGTATCAGAGCTCAGAAAGACGGAGGATCCGATCCCTTTTTAAACACATAGGTTCTCGAGGAAAATCTTGAGGAGAATCTGACAGAGCAATCAAGATTTTTTTTGTCAAAGAATCTTTGCGTCTTTCCCTCGACTTATTAGCCACTCCCACCCTTACTCTAGTGCACATCGAGTGCGCTCTAGTCTTTATCCCTTTGTCTTAAGTCTTCATCCCTTTTGTCTTAAGTCTTCGTCCCTTCGTCTTAAGGGACATAATCCATAAAGAACCCATGACCACACATGAGTTTTCGCGGAGAATCTGATAGAGATAACACCTCTTAGCGGGGAGGTGAAGAAAAGTTGAAACTCGGCGCAGGAAGTGAAGAAAAGAATGAAGAATTAGGAAAAGTTTCAGAAGGGACGTTTGCCAAAGCAAAATGTCAATTGCAGGTTGACACGTGTTTGTAAAGATTGATCAAGTACTCCAAAAACCTGAAATTTGTGAAACAATTATCCGAATGATGAGATCCAATTGAGATGGCGTGAAGCCATGATTCTCCTCTCAGGACGGTAAGAAAGTTGAGAGACAAGCCTAGTGCAGAAAAGCGAAAACTGTACTCGCAGAAAGAGCTGGACAGAGCTCTTGACAAGCAGATGAACCAGATAATGAAAGGCTTGAAGCACTCTTGGAAGAGGAGGAAATCAGCAGAATCCTCGGTTATATGGGTAGGAAGTCGACTGTCGAGGTGGCAAGCAAATTCAAGAAGAGTCTTCGCTTCGACGATGACTCAGATTTTGCTTTGTCTTTAGAGAGTTTGGACAATTCATCGTCTTCTAGTTCTAGTGAGGATAAGAAAAGGTGGAAGAAGTGGAAGAACAACAGATTTGTGAAAAAGTCTAGGAGGCATGGGAGGCCATTTAGTAATTCAGAGAAGGAGAGCTCATGCTCTTATGATAGTGAACAGATGAGCAAGAAGACCAAGGAGTTCAAGGGAGGGGTCAGGTCATCAGGTTTGAGATGTTTTCAGGCTATTGAGGAACTTGATGAGATCTTGGTACTTGAGCAAGTTTTGGCACATAAGGACAGAAAAGTTAAAGAACATGTTGCAAGACGCTATTTGGTGAAGTTCAAGAACAGTCCGCCCTATGGATGCAAAGTGGATGGAAGAGCATGAACTGTCAGAGTCACCAAATGTATTGCAGCTTTACCTTGAAGCCTTTGGGTTACAACCTACTTATGCCCCAACCCAACATGTGCAAAGTAGGGGTAATGATAGAGCTAGCACATCAAATGTACATATGAATTCAGTGTAATAGATGGAAATGACAAAAGTATGAAGGTCTCATTAAGTCATTTGTATCTATGTGTTACGACCTTTCTTGTGGATATATGCGATGATAAAAGAGTGCTAACAACACAAGATCATCAGTGGCGTGTATTTATGGTATGCGATTTCAAGAGGGAGGTATGTCACGAGGACTTGGTAGCTGTTAACTATGTCACGAAGACGTGGCAATTGCTAACCTTAGTTGTTGGTTTCTTTCCAATGATTTTTGTTTTATTTTTGAGACCCTCGTTTTGAAGTAGCAAACAACGGTCGGACATTGTATGGCCAATGTGAACGGTAGTTTCACCCGCATACGAAAAGTGGTCGGCATTGGATTTCGTATAGTAAGAGGATGTCTAGGCTCAGAGCAAGATCATGTAGGTCCCCCCGTCGCACTTAGCAAGTTGGTGGATACTAGGAAGTGAAATTCAATAAAGGCATAAAGTCAAGGTGGGATTACCAACAAAAAGTATTCCACAGTTGGGCCACATTGCACTTTTGGATGCGGTTCCAATGAGGATAGATGGTCAGATGACCAATGAGAGCCTAATGGAAGTATCTCCTAAAAATTAGGAAATTGCTATTTTGGGCCTTGAAATGTGTTCGTGTCATTACCTTCGGTATGACCAGGGGAACATTTAACAACTTTGCCGCGAAGTCAATTGGGCAGCCAATCGGGAGATTTTTAGGTGGCAACCCCGAAACGGGAAATGGCTTGTAATTGCGCCAAGTGGCACTTTTTCATGCACTTGCCTCACGAAGGAAACAGGGCGTTGAATTTTATGCTTGGAGAGGCCTCATTTGCAAACTGTCACAGGTTAAGAGCTATGGAGTGCTTTCTTTCCCTCTCATGTACAGTGTGGTGCTAGGAGTGATGCCCTGCACGCTGCGCTACACACTGCTCTCTCTCCCCCCCCTACGTGCAGTTATGTGATGCCTCACAAGAGGGCTCTTCATTAGACTGATGTACAACTGTGTGGTTTCATCCTTTTGTGTTGAGGCAAGAGCCTCTCCTTGAGCAGGAACAGGGGTAGCTAGCTGCTACTCCAAAGTAGGCACCGGTGAGGGTCATAACCTCACCATACAAATGCGTTTTCAGCTTTGTGTATGCGCTGTAAATTGACTGTTTTTCAGCCATACGGACGCCAGAACCCTTGGGAATTGTGCCCCACTGGTAGTGGACAGTTAGGGGACTGTTTAGGGCCGGAAACAGGGCAAAAACCAGTAAATACAGCGTGCTGAATTTTCTGTTTTTGGCCAGGAATCAGAGGGTATATACCAGTAGAAGTGAGTTCTAACAGGGGAATTGGTTTCGCGCAAGTTTTGGGGCTGTTAGGTTGCCGAAATTTGGCCAAAACAGATGGTATCTAGCTGGATACAGGTGAAGGATTCCCAGGACTCTTCTTTGTAATTTACCCTCCTAAAGAATAAAGAAATACCGAAAGGGGCGTCAATTTTGGGGCCTATAGGTTGTGGCCTCTGCTCGGAGCATTCTAGCTTCCTAGCCGTGTGTGTGCTTAGGTGTTAATTCCCGTTGCAAGTTTTCTTTGCACGTTCTCTCTGTGTGTGTGTCTAAAGTAAAGAATTTCGGATGAAAGCCAAAGCCTACCGCCCCACGGGTCGGTTTCAGCATCTAGACATTTGTTAGAGATCAGTGAGATTTGGATGTGATGGTTGAATGAAACGAATGAGATTCTAGTGTATCAAGATGTCTATTTGGATGAGATGACTAAATAATGCAATTTTTAGCGTTATGTGTTTAAATACAAGTTGTGTTAGAGTCCTTTGACTCTAATATTCACAAAAAACACGACTTGAAGACAATTCAACCTTATCATGACTTGATCGTGTCGTCTGGTGATGCACGGTGCCGCGGTCATAGTACATACACAATAGTCACAGGCACAATGCTCATACACAATAAGACATGTAATTAGAAATTAAAGCTCTCAAATAATTGCAAGAGTAGAAGTTAAGAGATAAGACTTGAAAGTTGAGCCATAACATGGAGCAAAATTTAGTTCTTGCTTAATTTTGGCTCAAGAGCTTGAGGGTAGAGCTTGAGAGCAAGGGAGAGAGAGCCAAGGCTTGAGAGCTTGAGAAGTTGAGGGTAGAGCTTGAGAGCAAGGGAGAGGGAGCTTGAGGGTAGAGAGCTTGAGAGCAAGGGTAGAGCTTGAAAGCAAGGGAGAGAGAGTTGTGAAAGAAAGGGGTTGGGGGGTGTGTGCATTTCATAAGGGGGAGGTAGAAAAATGGCTGTTGAACGGCATCCGGCTATCCTACCAGCTCTGTCCGTTTCGGCGTTCCGTCCCGTTCCGTCCCGTTGCAACCTGCCCGTTTCGGTATCAACTTCTCTACCGGGTATGAGGATTTTGTAAGTGCTGGCAGATGTCATTCACCTTGCTTTTGAAGTAAGGTTGCTTTTCCTGAGTTGTTTGCACTGTCAGATGGCTTGGGTAGTTGGAGCAGATGTCATTTACTTTTGGTACTCTGTTCATGTGTTCTATACAACTCCAGACATCTGTGCCATCTATAAAGGCTCCCTCCATGAAGTCTTTGGAGACCATTCCTTTTGAATGGGAGGGAGAGCTTTGCACACAGAGGATTGTGGTCATGGGTAGACCAAGCTGAGCTTTCAGATCTGTAAAGGATTGTCACAAGGTTCAGCCATGAAGGCAATTTGTTTAGCTGGATCTTACAGCCTCGTTGGACCGAGCAGAGCTCAGCACAGTTGCAGAGACTCAACACAGCGGCAAGATGAGATACAGCCAATGGCACTCGAGTCAAAGTTAGAGGGAATGGCCATTTTTAGTGAGCCAGTCTGGAAGCAAGCTGTTTGTTCCTCTTAACAGTTTGAGGCACTGATGGTGGAGCATGCTGAGGAGTTGGTGGATCAGAGCTCAGCAAGCGATGGAGCGCCTTTGGAGGTCCACTCAGTGGTTTCACTTACAGCTGCTGTTTTGTGTTGGAGAATGCAGGAAGTAGTTGAGACCTCCTAGATGATGCACTACAGATATGAGACTTTACATGAACCCAGACATCTATGTTTGATGCAGTGCTTGATCAGACTTTGATGATGCGCTACAACCATTCTAATTTACATGACCTTCCTTGAACCTGCTTGATCATACTTTGATGGAGACACATACCCTCATGCTTTATGAGTTCTTGATCAGGATTTGATGAAGACACATAGCTTCATAGTTTACGAGTTCTTCCACCGTATGATGGACCGCAAGATTGACGCACTAATGGTGGAGATGCTGAGGAGTTGGTGGATCAGAGTTCAGCAAGCGATGGGTGGGGGGGAGCGCCTTTGGAGGTCCACTCAGCAGTTTCACTTACAGCTGCTGTTTTGTGTTGGAGAATGCAGGAAGTAGTTGAGACCTCCTTGATGATGCTATGTAGACGTCTATGTTTGATGCAGTGCTTGATCATACTTTGATGGAGACGGTACCTTCATAATTTATGAGTTCTTGATCAGGATTTGACGAAGACACATAGCTTCTTAGTTTACGAGTTCTTCCACTGTACGATGGACGGCAAGATTGATGATGCATTGGGGAGTTTGGTATGGTTAGAGTCTACCACACCTTGATACCTTGGTACCTTCCTATAGTCTTTACCATGGATGATGAGTGGTCCCTTCCACTACAGTATGATTGGGGCTTTGCAGGACTTCATAATACTACACAAAGATCGTATGTGAGGGATGCTGATAATTCTTCAGTTGCAGGACAGGGATTTTGGGACCCATGAACTATATGAGATGCTATGGGATTGTGTTTCATGTATGCTGAAGTCACTGTGGACTGACATTCGCTGCATCGTTGAGATGTGAATAGAGCATCTGACAAATTTATGTTGGTGCCATGTAACCAGTGGGCTTCATGTCCCTTCTAAATAATGGTATCATCATCACCTTGTGGTTTGATGTGACTATTTCTGACTGATATCATTTTTTATGTCGTACAGGTTTTTACTTTCATTGTATCCTGACCTATGGTCAAATTTTTATGTATTGCTAAGGGTACAATGTCACAACTTGTTGATGTAACATTGCAGTGGCCGTACCGCAAGAGGAAGCTGATCGGACCCAGAACTGATTGAAGTCAAGTCTGCGGACCAGCACCTGCAAAGCACTGTGTGAATCATGGTGCAAAATGTGGCGTAATTCGTGGGGGCAGGGCATACGGACTGCTGTTTGCTAAAGCAGTTTACTTTCATGATTGGAAAGTGGGCCTAAAATTATATAGCTAGGGGTGAGCCATAAGCAACTTTGTGGTCGACGTCACTGGTGGACGAGTGCACCCCAAATTAGTAGTTGTACATAGACAACTCCAGCTAAAAAAAAGTATGCAGAGGGCGACTTGTCTCAGGGATAAGTGCATCTCAGAGGAGAACTCCCTCTGCCTCTCTTTGTCTCGTCTCATGTTCTCTGAAGTTAAAGTTTGCTGTTTTCAGCCTGTTTGTGGTGCTGTTCTGTTTAATTGCCTTGTTAGGCAACTTGCGAATTCAGTGGTACAAGCACCAAGAGGAGTCGATTCTTCTCTTGCAGAGAGTCCAATCCAATTTATACAGCACTCGACCATGGACCCATCAGCTCCTAGTTTTCAGGACCCAGAGGATGTGGAAGAGGAAGTTGAAGCAAAGGATGGTGGATGAGGAAGGCCATGTAGAGAATTTTGAGGTGCAACCAGATCTTGTAGAGCTTCAAGACAAGATTGGTAGGCTGACGGTGATCTCTTCATGGAGCAGCTTCTTACTTATTCCTAGGGTCTATGATAGGCAAAACGCATGAAGGTTCTACTGATGAACACAAGCTCTGGGTGGTGGAGAAGAAAATATACACGTAGGAACGATCCTTAGAGACCTTGTAGATCTATCCAATGAGTCTCATGCAGAGCATTCTGAGGAGCCGATCTTGTAGAGCTTCAAGACAAGGCTGGTAGGGCGATGTTGATCTCCTCATGGAGCATCTTCTTACTTGTTCCTAGGATCAGTGATAGTCAAAACACATGAAGGTTCTACCGATGAATACAGCCGTGGGTAGTGGAGGAGAAGATAATATTAACATCGGAAGAACAATCCCAAGAATAGTGCTATAAGAAAAGGCTGGTAGGCCGATATTGACCTTCTCATGGAGCATCTTCCTTTTTTACTTATTCCTAGGATCAATGATACACAAAATGCATCAAGGTTATATGGATGAACACAAGTTATATATATATATATATATATAATGTTGTAGGATTAATCCCAAGAGGCTGCATAGATCTATTGGACGACACCTGAGACTTGGTGGTTATAAGGATAATGAATTTTTTCTAATGGCACTCGTAAGGATGTGTTGTCATCTTGGGCAGGCCTTGTAATCATTGGATTCACTTGATCCTAGACATTGTAGAAAAGACCCTCTCTTTTCAAGTTCTGAAGTTATTGGTTTATGTTGATGTCCGTGATTAGCTGGCTCTTGGTGGAAGTCACATCACAAGACATGTTTTCTCTTAGTTGTTGCACGGGATGGATATCTTTATTAGGAGTGTGCTTTGAAGTACGGATCAAAAGAGGATTGGAAGTATAAACATTGTTTCACATATGCTTTGCACGATGAGTTACCACCCAAGTGCTAGAAAGATCATAGAAATGATATGGTGCTTGGTAGTTCTTCTCCAAAGCAATCCCCTACAAGATTAGTGTAAGTCAGCAAGAAGAAAATTTTAGTCAAGCTATCGAGCTTCTCAAGGAAGGTCTCATCCCACCAAGTACTCCTTATTATTGACTTGTACCCTTGGACCTAAGTGTCATTGCAAAACATTTCAAGGCCAAAATGTTTCACCCCCGAAGCGTGGTGTTATATCGCAAAACATTTTAGTTTAACGATGGAGCATATAATGAAATGTGGAATTGTAACGTGTATGTACAGATTGTGAAAGATCTAGAAACCTCAAGCTGTTTCTCTTGATTAGTGTAAGCCTTGAAACCTTCACTTCTAAGGGCTTGTGGAACGCGTTTCATGGTGACCATGCTCTTGGTACACTAGAAGGATGACACATTTCACATGTGTAGATTATTGATCTTTAAACACGAGTATCATCAATAATTGCTTTTCGATCCCACGGATAGATGATATCCTTGTTAAGTTGAAAGGGGCTTGCATCTTTAGCCGAATAGATTTCAAAAGCAACTATTACCATTAGAGACACAGCATTTGAAGCACTTAAGCTAGTCTTTTGTTTTTTGTGAGTTATGCACTCATAAAAAAGTGAATTCTTCTCATCAAAGATTTCATTTTTTGGGCCATATAGTCTCTCACAACCAAGTGAGAATGGACCCAACTAATATTGAAGTAGTTAAAGATTGGTCTACATTGACTAAATAAAGTACACAAGGTACATAGCTTTTTCGGCCCTTGCTAACATGAGATAAGATTCATACGAGGACTTACTAATGGGACCGCTCCGCTCCTCTACATGATTTGACAAAGAAGATCCCTTCCAATTGGGGAAAGTGCTACGGATGTGAGGTCTCAAAAGAGTTCTAAGAATCTAGAAACTTGAAGAAGAATCTAAAGGGTTTTAGAAGCATCTAGAACAATCTAAAAGGTTTTGGAACATTCTAAAAACATTTAGAATCTAGAAGGCATATTTGAAACATTTCAACATTTAGAATGAAGCTATAACAGAGGTTTTGGAACATTCTAAAAACCTCCAGAAGCACCTAGAAGGATTTGATTCTAAAAGGTTCTAGAAGTATGAAGAAGAATCTAAAAGGTCCAATAAGCATCTTGAAGAGTTTGTAAGGTTTGGAAGAGCTCGAAGGTTCTAAAGAGAATCTAGAGAGTGCTTAACCTCCTTAGGCTCTAGTATAAATAGAGGTCTTGAGCTAGAGTCCTAGGAAGTTCTATAAACTTGAAGAAGGATCCATAAGGTTCTAGAAACAGTCAGAACAATCCAAAAGGTTTTGAAACATTCTAGAAGCATCTAGAATCTAGAAGATTCTAGAAATATCTAAAAGAATCTAGAAGGATCCAAAACGTTATAGAAGCACCCAAGAGGATTTGGTTCTATAAGATTCTAGAAGTATGAAGAAGAATCTAGAAGGTCAAAGAAGCAGTCTCCAAGGTTTGGAAGAACTAGAAGACTCTAGAAGAGCTAGAATGTTTTAGAAGGAAGAACTTAGAGTCCTTAACCACTTTAGACTCTAGTATAGATGGAGATCTTAGGTTACAAGCTCCTCAATCTTGCCAACATCAGTTGTGAGGCTCCTGTGTGACGTAAGTCCTCTTCTGTTCGTGTCTTGTTATCTAGCCATGTGCTTGTAACGAGCCTTGTCTTGTAAGTTAAGCCTTGTAATCCAATTTCAAGCTTACTAATCAAGCATTAAGTTTTCCAATCAAGATTAAGTTTAGAATCAAGTCTCAAGTTCGTGTTAATTGTGAGCACCTCCTTTCACTCTGTTATAGCTTGAGATGCGCTCATAATAGAAAGTGCCAAAAGGAAGCTTTCGACAAGCTTAAATACCTTTCAAGTTGTGGACCAATTTTGATTGTTTCAAATGTAAGAAAGCGTTTTGAGGTACATTGATGCTTTTGGTAATTGCATTGGCGCAATTTTTAATCAAGAAGGCCATGTAGTTGCTTTTGAAAATAGATGCCTCAAAGATGTAGAACTATATACTTCTATCTATGAGAAGGAACTTATGGGTGTGGTACCTGCACTTTTAGTTTAGAAACATTACTTACCTTCTTGGTATTGATCGTGTCATTAAAATTGGTCACCAAATTCTAAGATATTCACTCACCCAAAGGAAGCTCTCAAAAAACCATATGAGATTAGGTAGCTTTCTCTTTATGTTTCACTTTCAGATTCTTCATACCTTTGGTATGAAGAACACTAGAACAGACAGAGTTTCTCCTTATTCCACCCAAGATGGTTATCTATATCATCATCAACCTATCTATGTCGCGATGCTATAAGTTAAAAGATTATGGAAGAAGGGTATGCTTCACCATTTGTTTGTCATTGGGGCATCTTCTCTACGATTGAAGCTCTAATTGATATTTCTTTTGGCATACTCTTAGAGCTGACACTGAATAAATCGCCTCCTAAACCAAAAAGTAAATTATGATTAGTAGAAGACACCCAGGTTGTTAGAACTATTACCCGAGCCAAATTTGCCATGGAAAAGCATAACGATGGACCTTCCAACGACTCAAACCGGAATTGGTCCGCTTAAGTAAGCTAGCACATTTCATACCGCATGGGAAGACCATAAAAGTAGATCACATGGCTAGAAAAATTTTGGCCCAAATTTTCAAGCATCATGGGCTGTCTAAGTCATAGTAAGTGATAGAGGTTCTCACATGACTAGTCTCTTTTGGCAAGCCTTGTTTGAGAATCTAGGTACTAAACTAAATTTCTCTTTTGCGTATCATTCGGACTCTGATAAGCAAAGCGAAATTGCCAATTCAACAGTTGATCTTTTAAAGTCATATGTAGATAGACACTTCGATTGGAAACGTTACTTACCTATTTGCCTGTAACAATACGGTCCACTCTTTGATTGGTAAGGCTCCTTTCGAGTTTGTTTATGGAAAGCCTATTCTGCCTCAAATTTTTTTGTCGAAGGATAATGTCTTTGCAGCGTATGAGTTTGTGAGAAATCTAGACACCGCCTATGGGCAAGTAAGGAGAGCTATTCTTTGCTCTCAAGAGACGCATAAGAAACAAGGTGATATAAGCACATAAGACGATAATCCAATTGGTCTTACTCAAGTATGAGAAGAGAAGTAAGTTGGCCATAAGGATAAAGTTGTAAACTTTTCAACTATTATAGTGGGCCATTCAAGATAATAGACGTAGTAAATGACGTGACCTTTCTCTTGGATCTTCTTGCAGACTAGAATATCCATAATGTATTTCACATAAGTTTACTTAGACCATATGTTGGTTCACATCCAGTGAACCTATTAAGGAAGATTCTCTAGAAGTTGAAGAAATTCTCCAAACAAAGCATATTCAACTGAAGAATGATAAGACCACCTACAATTTTTTGGTTAAGTGTAAGAATTATTCTCCTTCAGATGCTCAATGGATGATTGAGCAAGACTTGACACGTTACCCTCACCTCCTAGATGTTATCTTGAAGCACTACAATTGAGGACAACTAGAAGCTAGAGGGATGTTGTTGCTATTTTGTATAGTTCTAGTTAATAAATATATCAAGTTGTATTTAAATGTGAGCGCATTTGAAATGTAAGTTAGTTGGGATCCATAAGAAGAGAATATTTTGGATGCGTTGTTAGTGGAATGACAAAGTATCATAGACAAAATATCCTTGAGCACTAGAAATTATTTCTAGTGCATCATTCCTAGGAAATGATTAGAGAATTATGAAAGGGAATATCTGACAAACCACTTGGAACGGGTACTTTTGATGTGTCACATTGGATAGGTGACTTAGGGCATCTAGAGAAAGCATCCAACCATCCAAAACATGCATTTTTGGTGTGTCTTTGAATGGGTGACATGGAGCATTGCTAAGGAAACTGCTTCATACAGGTTGATAAGGAAGTGACCAAGTATGAACATTTCTGGGGTGTCATAAGGTGGGTGATGGGAACACTGATACGAAATGTTTCATGGTCTAGGAGGACTCCAGCTAAACAAGTGACACGGGCAAGGACCAGACACATGAATGAATATGTTTTTTTAGAAATCTTTTTAGGAAAGCAATTGCTTTTCTAAACGCAAGTTTCTTTTTAGTGCTTTTCGAGAAAGCAGGCGCTTTTCCATAGCAAAGTCTATGTCGACACAACATATGTGCTGCATGAGATTGTATCCAGGGATGCTTGGAATTTCTTTGAAGGTTTCACAATCATAAATCTCAATCATGATCATTCTCATTCTCATTCTCAATCATCACCTACAAGTGGTGTCACCGCAAATCGAGGAAAACCCACAAAAAACATTACGAGCAGTAAATTAGAAAAAGTCAAAGTAGAGCTCATAATGAAGAGAGGGGAGCTCATCCAAGTCATAGGTGACTTTAAGAGATTGTCGAAGAGATGTTATGAAGAAGGGTACATACTCCACTTGAATCTGCTAAAACCTGAGGAAATTACGTGCTCTCCACACTGTCCATAGTACCCAAAAACTAACCTAGTAAAAAAAGTATGCATATGGCTTAGTCAAAAAGGTAGGCATATGGCTTAGATAGTGGTGGAAGCACTCCAAAAATCCAAAAATATCGACCAAAAGCTATCCGAGGGAAATGTATGCAAAGAGATGTAGAGATGTAGTCCACAAACTATTTCATATGAGAACAAGAGCACAATAAATGTGGAATATTCTCAATGTTGGCACCACAATGAACACATCGCAAGGAAGCTTATCTTCTAGAGTGCAGAAACTTGCTAGTTGGGAGAACCCCAATGATGCATCTCCACATAAAAAGTCTCTTCTGTAAAGGAAGCTTAGCATGCCACACTTTCATAACTTTATGTCTCCACTATGCAACACCTTTGTTCATATTCCATGCCTTATTACAATGTTCCTATATCAAGGAAGATGATTGCAAATGACAATACACCTTCTTCGCAAATATAGGGAGGATCGAAGAACTGACGTAATGCCAGTCACAAATTTGATCCTCAGCAACAAGCGAAGAAGTGGTAGATATGGAATCCACCAAATCCTTAATGGTGTGCCACATGTGTCTATAATGCATTCCAAGTCAAAGTAGCCCATCTAAATAAGGGCACTTTTCCATCAACATCGATCATATCTCAATGCCTTTCCAGGAGAGAAAATAAGCCTGTCTTGGAGATCGCTGAACAAGAGTATGATAAAAACCCGACTCCAATGCAAATTCTCCAGTCTGAGCAAATTGCCACTCACGTAATCTCGACAACACCTTCGTGACTATTTTCCAATCAACTACAAGACTGGCAGCAAGGGGGTAGCTAGGTATTGTGGCTTCAAAATTTCCAAAAACCACATCCCAGTATGAAGGCTTCCAATGCCCAAAAATTGGTGTAGAAACCGCATGAGAACACAGAAACACAAACATCAGTGTCCTGGCCTGTTTTGCTCTACCAATGCCAATAATAATGTGGACTTCCTTGCAATAACATGAGAGCACAAATGTAGAATATTAAGACCACCACAATGCTTTGGAGTACATAGCTCATCCATAGCTAGCAATTGCAGACCTTTTTTCTGGGAGCAAGTAGACCAAAAAGGCTCCAAAATCCTAGACATGAAAGCCCGAAGATGATGAGGTGTCCAATACAATAATGGTAGAAAAAATTGCATGTATGCCACCAAGATGGACTTCACTATTTTGAGTCTTACATGTAACAACCAGGTAGACCATTTCTAATAATGTAATTTAGAACTAATTTTATTCTCAACCCAATCCAAGAATTTGGCATTTTTCACTGACCTCCAACGGTATCCAAGATGTCACACAATCTGATATGACTTCACTGTCTCACCTAGCCATAAGGTAGAATGCCAATCCATCACGTGCAATGGAAAAATTTTAGACTTTTGGAAGTTAACTTGTAGACCAACCTCCATAAATATGTAAAGCTTCCATGATACATCGAACATCATCTGGTTGATTTTTAGGCCAGAACATGGAGTCATCAGCATACGCTTGCACCACAAAATGATTGCGAGACGATAATTCCAATCCATGTAATTGGCCAGATGCTGTCAAGGAGTTCAGGTAAAGGATGTGTCGCTATAGCATACACCATAACACTCAAAGGGCATCCTTGCTTGACCGAACGACTAAGATTCCACAATTGAGTGAGCTCACCATCAATTATTCCCGAAGATTGGCTATGCTTATAAAAAAAATAGACCACACTACACATTCATAACCCAAAGCCCAAGGCTGCCATTATATGTGCAATGAAGTGTAAATGAGCAGTGTCAAATGCTTTCTCTATATCAACCTACATGATAAGTACATCTTGTTTAGTATATTGTGCATACTCAATGCCAATGAAAGCATTAGCATTATTATCCATAATATGTCGGCAAGGAACCAATCCATACTGGTAGGATGTATGCCAAAAAAAAAAAGATCTTTAACGTGTGTAGCTATCATTCTTGACATCAATTTGTAAATGACCGGCATAAGTGTAACAAGAAGCCACTGCAAGAAGGACTAACATAACGCTTGCTTAGGCAATACTTTCACCAGTTCTTTCCACAATTGTGGCAAATATTGTGTAGTCCATGCATGATTCATCATGAAAAGTAGAGGCTAATTAATGGACTCCCAAAAGCGAAGGAAAAATTCAACCGTAAGACCATCCCATCTAGGCAATTTCCAATGACCAAGATGTAACAAACTATTGTGCAATTCAACTTTAGTAAAACTGGCCTCAAGAGTAGATACATCATCCATTGTCAACATAGGATGTACATGCGACAACAATAATTGTCTGGCTTGCAAAACCTGACTTGAGGGAGCCTTAAGAGTTGCAAATTCTCGTTAAAACTGATTCACCATGAAATTTGCAAACAAAATCTTAGAATTCTTGTCGGATGAAAAGACTTTGGTGGATTACTTGGCTGGTGACATGTTCTAGAATACTAAATGTAGTAGGACTTGTTTGTTAATGCATGGTACACAATAGAATGGCGCCAAAGATTTCCTACTATGGAATTATGTCTGACTACATGTGCAGTCTCGCTCTTGATATGGTACTCCCAATTTTCTCGTTATTACTCTAACATGGAATTTGCTTGTGCTTGGTGGCACGAAAAATGGGTTAGTATACATTGACGTGGTCTAACACATATCAGAATATGCATGAGTGTTTGATCAATCTCCGTTACTCTATTACCGTAGGTGTTCAGAGGGATTATGCTCCATGATTTTACATGACCTGCCTGAGTGTGTGATATGTTTTTGTAATGAATACAAAAGCTTGATAGTCGATTACTCCTTATGTAGGTTCTGATACACTATGGTATGCCGCTGATTCTTTCTTAAAGCATGTATCATCTAGTTGCTGGTAACACGTGTTCCTCCTACTTTTGCTAGAATCTTGCATAGGCTTGCTGGAATAGTTTACTATACATTAGTAAAGGTGGAACCCTTTCAGAATCTGGCAGATGATGTGTATGAACTCATTTACTCAGTTTACCATGGGGTTTGATCTAGTGCTTTTAATCAAAATTTGCCTGCCAGAGTCAATGATCATGGTTTTGTGGAAATTTATCAGCCTGAAAATAGGGTTATTAAGGCAAGCGAGGTTTGTTATAAGGTAGGTATGTTCTTGGGGTTTATGAATGGTTAATGCAAATCTACTAACATGTTGAACTTCAGATCAAGGTAAAGCTATGGCTGTTGAGCAGCGGACCCGTTTTTGCTACTTGCACTTGGCTAGATTTGGTGGTATTACTTGTTGTTCCTTAAGGTGTAGGACTAACAAAGATCCTGTTGGATGTGCAAACTGTAGAAGAATACTTGGCTAGTGGCATGTTTTGGAAATTCTAAACGCATTAGGACTCATTGGTTTATGCTTGGTACATAGTAGAATGGCGGAGATGGGTTTAGACTAAGGGAACAATGAATGATTGCATATGCATTCTTGTGACTATTCAGGCTATATGGTTATAAAAAATTTCTTTAATAGAAAAAGGTTGAGACTATTCGATGAACACTACTAATTTTACCCAAAACTAAATGTCTATGGATGCCAGGAAGAACCGAAGTATAAGATGATCACATGGATGAGTATTGTGTTTGAACCTATCAAGAGGGCTCATATCTTGGCAAAGCTTAAAGCAGCAAGGGCTGACTATGTGACCTTCTTTGTGGCAAAGAACATGGCAAATGTTAGTAAAAGAACCTATCTTAAAAGGGCTTGCAAGAATAAGGAGATTAATTACATAGACCTTTAGCACAAGAATGTGTCATTTGAACATTCTGTGTTGTTTTCATTAGGTTGTAACAAATTTGCAATAAGGTGTTGAGATTTTGAGAAGTACTGGCTGATATGTTTGCTGTGCTATCATATAATTTATCTTTTATGATTGATTACTTTCACCAAAAAGTTGTACCTTTGTGACATGGATAACAACTAGGATGTCCATACATCACTTGCATATAGAGCCAATGCTAACTGAATGTTGTGTTATTTCTATGGGTGCAGGCTCACGGATACCTTCTTTGGTTTGACTTTTTGGTTACTATAATCATTGGAAGAATGGTTGCAAGTTCGAGGTTTGGGAACAAATTTGTACTTTTCTAGGATGATGACTTATACCAAGATGATATTATGCATTTCTACAAAATTTACTATTTTTGTACAAAAAACCTTGTTTTAATCTGGGTTCCTTGGTCTTTGAACATGTAAATGTTCATTCATTTTGTGGGTAGTATATGTAGATAACAAAAACATACACAATAGCACTTAGAACCAGTCGTACAATTGGTTCAGGACCAGGATCCTATAATAAATCAAGTCAGGTTTGCTTTGCTGGGTGTGATTGATGTAAATAAGGGCTAGCTTCACACGGTCCTTATGATAGATTTTTGACCAGTTCAAGGATGATGCAACTACCAAAATACAACGTTGATACACTGCTACTTTCCCTTAGACTTGTTTATGTAAATGTTCCTCAACTAGGGGAATATTTAGATTCAACACGTCGTAATTTATCACAAGTAGAATTTTTGAGACGCATCTGACTATGCCTCTTTTAGGCTATTTCTTTGTATCAGGGTTTGGAATTACCAATGGAGCCTCTTTCAAAGGCATCTTTTTTGGTATACAAGATCCTGAGGCATTAGCTCTTATTGCGGCCTCTTCGATAACCCTAATGCCTCCCTGATGCATAAAGTTTCCTTCGACAAATGGGTCAAAACTTTGGATGTGCTGGTAACAAAAATAAAGGAAGGTATCTCTATTATTATCGACATTATTATTGACATTATTGCTAATATCTCGACTATCTCCAAAGCTCATAAACAAGATTTGGCTAAGTTCTCTTTGGATAGTGTTGAACTTGATAATATCCTCAAGAAGCATTGTGGGCTCAATTGTCATAATAACTAATATCTAATTCTTTAAACTGATCATTTAATATGGGAAAGTACCAGGGGAGAAAAAGCTAGATTATTGGTAAGGCTAGCAGACTAGTCACAACATGTATCCAAAGGAGGGAAAATAGGGATCCAAAGAGGGACCATCTGCAGAAGAGCAATGTGCAAGCACTGGGCTTCAAAGACCTAAGGTTCAACCCATTAAGACTTCCAAAATGCTAAGGTTCCAAAATTCAAAGGTTAAGACCAATGGTCATTCCTTAGGAAAATTGGATGCTTTGTAGTGTGCAAAAAGTCTTCAAGACTCCTACAGAGGAGGGGGCGAGCCCTGTAAGTAGGGAATGAGAGAGAAACACACACACACACACACACACACACTCATGCAAGCCACTTTACACAAAAGGCATAGTGGACACATGTCGGCTCCCTAGCCCAATTGCCCACAAGGTGCATTCAATTCCTATTGGATGGCCATAGAGGTGGACCAATGACAATTAGGCTAGAGTAAATCTAGTTTAATTCATTTAAAAACACTTGATAAAAGAACCAACAAGAATTAAGCTCTCTAGAAGACTATTGGAAAGTCTCCCAAGGGGTCCAATGAGCATTCAATAGCCCAATGGCTTGCGTGATTCCTATTGGCTAGAAGACAAAGGGGTACAATGAGAGTTTAATTGCATTATTTAATTACCTAAAGCTCTCACAAAAGGGAAAAGGGGGACACATGTCACAAGGCTATCACTTATGCTTCTCAATCAACATGAGGGGGTGACCAAGAGAGAGAGGGTGACTGATTTTTTCAAGGCATTATCACACACACACACACACACACACTCACACAATCTCATGTGTGAAGCAAAGAAGACTCTCTCTCCTTCTCAAGCTTTAATGGAAAGCTCATCACCTACTCCAAGCTTGTGAGAAGGGAGGCCTACACCAATAACTCTTGGCTTTGTGACGCAAATCCAACCAAGAGCCAAGCTCCAATGCATGCTCATATTCTCTACCATGCTAATTACTAAGCTATGCTAAGCTATTATGAGTGATTAGGTGAGGAGATATACTTCTTTCTCATAAGACTACTCCTTCCTCTCAATCTACTCTCATACGCCGCCAGCTCTCACCATCTTCAAAGGTGTGTGAGGTCTTGGGTCTGAGACCGTGACGGAATTGATGTTGTGTTTTATAAGTGTGTCCATGGTGCTTGAAACTTCCATCTTCATTGCACCAGCAATGAAGGAACACAAAGTATTGTATTATAAAATGTCTCCCTTGAAGGGAGAAACCTATAATACAAAGCCTTTTGGAGGGGGGACCGCGGCTCCATGTAAATCCAGTCCTCAAATGTTGTTAATAGATTAATTTCTCTCTCTTTTGAAGTATTGTTCATGCCTATCTTACTATGGGTTATGCTTTTTGTTGCTCTCTCCATCCAAGCACTCTTGCTATGCTCATTAGGCGTCTATTCTAATGAAATGCTCACTATGTCTATGCTATTTTCCGCTACACACAAGTTACTAGGCCATTAAATGTTACATTGGTATCAGAGAGCAAGGTTTATCTTTTCTTGCTCAAGAATGGAGGTCCTCAAGCTAGCTATAAATGGTTGGTATTATTAATTGCAATTGAGTAAGTAGAATAGGGATTTTTCAGTCTTGTAGTTCGCCTGCCTTTGTGAAGATAATGGGGCATCACCGTCGAGAGCTATGGTCTTGATAGTGGAGTCCTATGGGGATTGCCTATGGCTTAACCACTATTGAGCTATTAGAAGCTTGATAGGAGCCGGTATTGTTTTGGTGTTGAAAGACCCTCTCTTCTATTTCTTGCAATTAATGATATTTGAGCCACGGGTACAGTAGATTGAGTGCTTTTCTAAAGGGGTAAAGAGGAGTAGAAACTAGGGCTTGAAGTGCCAAAGTACACCTAAATATATTACACCTAAAAATTATTAGAATGGCTGACAATAGTAAAGAGAGTGAAATTGATGTTGATAGCTTTGATTTTGCTAATGAGTAGGCTACTAATGATGCCCCTATGCTTGTTAACTACCTTGTTTCGAGGCTTCAACAAGCCATGGGAAATCCATCCCTCCAAAGTGAAGTGCAACGGTAGCTACGTGCTCATGGGATTCTCCAAACTCCCCACCATGACAAGAGAGTACCTAGGAAGTCTCCTTGCAAGACTTCCAAAAGAGACCTCTCTTTGATTCGGGAAGAAGAAGAGGATCCGTACGAAAAACTCAAAAATTTACTACTTGACGACGCATCTCCTTCCCAAAGGAGAACTCAAGAGCCCCCACCAAAAGAACGAGAAAGAAGTGAGTCTCCTGCCACCTCGGCGGAGATGGCTCCACGAAGACGGCGCGCAAAATGCTCTCTATCACCTCCTAAACGGAGAAGACCATCGCACACCTCTCCACACCATAGTTCAAAGAGGGATGATAAAAAACAAGAGAAGAAAAAGGCGAGAAAGAGGTCACCCTCTTCTCCATCTTTTTCATCCTCTTCCTCTTATGAAGAAAGTGATGGTGCATACAAAGAGGAACAAGGCAAGAAAGAGGTCACCCTCTTCTCCATCTTCCTCAAATTCTTCATCTTCTGAAGAAAGCGATGGTACAACTTTTGAACCACCAAAAAGAAGAGGCCATAGGAAATCCTATGCTGCGTGGAAGAGGTCGTCCAAGCTCAAGAAGTTCAAAGAGGGAGGAAATAACATCTCTTTCCTTACCTATGATGGCACCTTTGGTGCTACGAACAAAGTCTTGGCTTTTATCCAACAATTCGATGCGGCGTTTGGAGATGAGGGCTTGACGGAGTCCTCTAAGCTACTCCATGTAGCTATGCACTTTCAAAAGTCTGCCAGGCAATGGTGATCTAGCCTACGGGCAAACGGTGAATCCCCACAAACATGGAAAGCTTTAAGAGCTTCCACCATGAAGCAGTTTTTGGCCACCGATGCCAAAGACAAAGTACTCACCCAATGGTGAAGCTTGAAGCTCTCTCCCTACGAATGCATTCATAAACCCGGGGGATTCACTCTATATACAAAACAGGACGCCAACTGCGAGCGAACAACTTAATAAAATCCCTATATATGACTCATATTAGGGAATATGATCCCCCCTTTCTATGCTTATACAACAATCAATGAAGAAAACGATCATACCCCTATCTTACATATAAAATTTAGGTCTCACATGATCTAATTGAGTAAAACTAGTCAAAGAGTTTTTAGCAAAGTAACTAGCAACGTACTAAGGAACCACTTTTGTTGATAACTAGATGACCCTCAATGCATCTTAGTTTGACTTTCAAACTAAGTGCCCGATTAGCCTACACTCTGGCTACTCATTCAATTCTAACCCATCCAAAGCTAGTGTAAATCAACCCTTGACTTGCTCCAAATCAACCCTTATCTATGATCGACTTGATGCAAAATTTGATGTGTGACTTGATAAGAACCTTCCCCAAATTCATCCAAGTTCTAGTGCACACTGGTGACCAATTGTTATAAGTAATTCACCCGGATTAGGCCTCCCCTTCCCCCCCTCCCTTATTTTTAAGCTTGGAAGATAAATTATTGGGGGCCTACCCCTAACTTATACGTTTATGTAACTTGTAAAATAACCCCCCTCCCTTGCACTTACGTGGTGCAGTAAGTTTTCCATGGTGAATCCCTCGGGTTCACAAATATGTAGACAAGTTTTGGGACTTACATCTCAAACCCACTGTCTTCAAAAAGATGGATTTTGGAGAGCAAAAAAAACAATTTTGTGCACGCTTAACTGAAGATATGGCGGAGTATGTCAACTCCCAAAGGCCACGCACCATATCTGCGGTCATACACCATACCATGGTGGCTTCATGAATCAATTTCCAAACAGGGGCTAAGAGAAATCTTAAGCCCACGGAAAACAAGGGTTCCAATGAGCCTAAGGGGAAGGACAATATCTAAAAGTCTCCTAAGGGCAATTAAATAACAACAAAGCTAAGGAGAAGGGAGTTTACAAAGGCAAAAACAAAATCTCTCCTGAAGAGCTTGAGCGTTATCGCCATGATAACCGTTGTTTCAATGCGGCGAGCAAGGGCATGCGTACCGTGCTTGCCCCCAAAAGAACACGCGCCATGAGCCTCCTAGAGCTACCTTGGTTGAAATCCACGAAGAGGAAGCTCACCACAAAGGATCTCCTCTATGCCATGCGTGAGGAAAGGTAAGGGAACATGATGATTTTATTCTCTTTGACCATGGTTCTACTCAAAATTTCATATCCACAGAGTTGGCCACCAAGCTAGGCATCCAAGCCTATGAGATGGGAGATGTCCTACCCACCGATGGTGGTTTCAAGGGACAAGAAGCTTTAGTCACTCCCTTAATCGAGAAATTGAGGCTCCATGTCCAAAGCTATGTAGACAAAGAGGACTTTTTAATCTCTCTTCTCAAGCATGAGGATGTAATCCTAGGGGCACCGTGGTTTGATTGCATGGCTGCCAATGTTAAATTCCCTGAAAGGAAAATCTATTTTAGGTTTAGGGAAAAAGATATGAACATAGATGCTAAGGAGTTGGGTAACACCATACCCATTGTACATACGCAAGCTTTCAATAAGTTAGTAAAGAGCTCTATTTCCGTGTACATGATTTTTGTTAAAGATTTTCAAAATGAACCTATTGCTTTAGCAAAAGAAAATATAAACAATCACAAGGAATTAGAGTTATCCAATTTTCTCAAGGGATTTCAAGATGTTTTTATTGACTCACATCCCTTGTGAACTACCTCCTAAACGAGGCAATGATGATCATGCAATTGAAATTCTTCTAGAAAATTCACTGCCTAATAAACCTCCTTATAGAGTTTCTCAAGCTCAATAAGAGGAGATTATGCGGCAAGTGCATGAGTTAGTTGAGAAGGGCATGGTTAGGCCTAGCTCATCTCCATTTTGCTCACCCATGTTATTAGTGCAAAAGAAAGACGACACATATCGTCTGTGTGTCGACTATAGAGCACTAAATAGGATCACTATCAAGAATAGGTTTCCCGTTCCACGAGTAGAAGACCTATTTGATAAGCTACAAGGGTTGACCTACTTCAGTATGATTGACCTAAAAAGAGGCTACCATCAAATAAGGATAGTTGATCAAGACATTGTAAAGACCGCATTTTGCACTACGTTTGGTCTTTACAAATACATTGTCATGCCTTTTGGCTTGACCAATGCACCAACCACATTCAACCGCTTGATGGAGAAGCTATTTAGGCCTCACCAAACCTTTATTGGAGTGTTCTTTGATGATATTATTATCTACTCTAATTCACTAGACGAACACAAGAAACATCTCCAGGTAATATTTCAAGTCTTACGAGAGATTAAACTTTATGTTAATCAAAAGAAAAGTGAGTTTTTCTTACAAGATATTCAATATTTAGGTCACATTATCTCTCAAGATGGCATCCAAATGGATCCATCAAAGCTAGAGGTAATAAAAGGATGGCATAATCCAAGGAATCTTCATGAACTAAGAAGCTTTATAGGTATGTGTGCATAGTATAGATGCTTCATAGAAAAGTTCTCACAAATCGCGGGACCGTTACATGACCTAACAAAGAAAAATGTTAGGTATACATGGTTTGCCAAGGAGAACAATGCTTTTGAAAAGATTATCTCTCAACCTATGCTTACATTGCCAGATCTCTCAAAGCCATTTGAGGTCCAATGTGACGCTTGTGGTGATTGCCTTGGAGCTGTTTTTCTCCAAGAAGGGCATGCCATAGCCTATGAAAGTCGAAGGCTCGACCTTGTTGAGCAAGCTCTAGGCATATATGAAAAGGAGTTAACTCCTTGCAGTTCTACATGCCTTAGACTCATGGAAGCACTATTTATTGGGGACTCCTTTCATTCTGCGAGGATGGATCACCAAAGACTTAAGTACTTCATGACGCAGACCAAGCTCTCAGACAAACAAATGAGGTGGGAAAATTTCCTTTCGCAATTTCATTTTCATATTGCTCACATTGCTGGCAAGCATAATCAAGTAGCCGATGCACTCTCAAGATGACCGAGAGTGAATGCGGTTTCCATAGCAACTCACAATGATCTATCTTCTATATATGATAGATGAGTACGCTATTGATCCCAATTTTAGAGATGTGATTTCAGCCCTTGCACTAGGGAAGAAAGAGGAACCATTTACCTTACAAGATGGTTATCTTCTCTATGGCATAGACTATGCATTACTAACTCACTACGTGAGAAAGTAATGTATGAATCTCATGCTCCTCCTTATGCGGGGCATAGAGGCATCTAGTCTACCCTAAAAGGGATTGAAACATATTTCTATTGGCTTGACATGAAAGCAAACATACAAGAGTATGTTTCTAAATATGTGGTATGCCAAAAGACGAAGTTTGATAGAGGGAAGCAACCTGGATTGCTTCAACCTTTGCCAATCCCTAATTCACCATGGGAGAGCATATCCATGGATTTTATCTTTGGATTACCAAACTCTATCCATGGGAATACGGGAATATGGATGATACTAGACAAGTTCAACAAACAAGCTCATTTTATACCTATTGAAAAGACTATCAAAGCCCATCAAATGGCAACCCTCTTCATATCACAAATCTTCAAGTACCATGGCTTGCCAATGTCCATATTGTCGGATAGAGATCCTAGAATGACCAGTAATTTTTGGAAGGGTCTCTTTGAGAATTTAGGGACAAGGCTAAACTTCTCTTTGGCCTATCATCTGCAAACGGATGGCCAAAGTGAAATAGCTAACCTAACAATTTTTGATCTACTAAAAGCCTACGTAACGGAAGTAGATCAAAGATCCCAATGGGAGAAGTACTTACCCTTAGTGGAGTATGCCTACAATAATACTGTACATACCTCCACGAGAAAAGCACCTTTCAAGGTAATTGAGGGAAGATAAAAAAGTCCCTTGCTACTTAAAGTACACGGGAAGATCTTCGCTGCAGATGAGTATAGTCGAGACCTACAAGAATATTTCCAAAAGATTAAGGATGCTATGTCTATTTCACATCAAAGGCAAAAGATTCCTGCTGACAAGCACAAAAGAGCCCAAGTCTGTAAAGAAAATGATTGGGTCTTGCTTAAATTTCCCAAGGCTCGATTAAGGCACACGAAGGGCAAGAATCCTACGGGACACCAAAAGTACTATGCTAATTTAGCAAAAAGGTACTATGGTCCCTTCTAGATTCTTAAACCAATCAATGAGATGGCCTATCAACTTAAGTTGCCCAGTCATTGGCTCAAACACAATGCTTTCCATGTGAGCCTACTAAAGCCTTAAAAAGGAGAGCCACCTCAAGAACCAACTATTGAAGACTCACCAAAGATCGAGGACCAAGAAGAGGTGCTACAGCCCGAGTCCATTCTCCGACATGAAGACAAGGTATTAAGAGGCGGTAAGACTATCCAACGGTATCTTATTAAGTTTAAGAATTATCCTTTTGAAGATGCTAGATGGATGCAAGGCATATAGTTAAAGGATAACCTAAACCTTGTCAATGCTTACAATACTTCCTTAGAGTAAGAAAATGTACAAATGTTTAAAATGAACAAAGCTTCTGTCTTATAAGACTCTCTTTTTGTTATTTGTGCACAAATGTTAAGTAGTATGCATGCTTAGGATCAAGTTTGCGGAGATGACGTCTCCCAAACACCAAGTAGAGCTTGTCACTCTACTATGGAAGATTGATAGGACTAATGCGCAGACATGCTTGCGGCAGCTTAGGCTCTCAAGCGCCAAATGGATTATTCATCCATTCTGGAACGATGTCGTAGGGTAACATAGGGATCCTCTATCCGCTAGAAAAAGGACGTGTTTGATCCTATTAAGAGGGCTCAGATATCGGCAAAACTCAAAGCAACAAGGGTTGACTGTGCGGCCTTCTTTGCAGCAAAGTACATGGAAAATGTTAGGAAAAGAACCTATCTCAAAAGGGCTTGCAAGAATAAGGAGATTAAATATAAAGACCTTTAGCACAGGAATGCCTCATTTAAAAATGCCCCAAAAATGTTGTGTCGTTTTCATTCGGTTGTAACAGATCTGCACTAAGGTGTTGAGCTTCTGAGAAGTACTGGCTGATATGTTTGCCATGTTATCATATAAATTGTCTTTTATGATTGATTACTTTCACCAAAAATTTGTACCTTTGTGACATGGATAACAACTAGGATGCCCATGCATCACCTGCATATAGAGCCAATGTTGAATCAATTTTTTATTCTTTCTATGGGTGCAGGTGAGGGCTACTTTGTTTGGTTTGGTTTTTTGGTTACTATACTCATTAGAAGAATGGTTGCAAGTTCGAGGTTTGAGAAATTTTTTTTACCTTCTAGGATGGTGACTTATACCAACGTGATATTATTCATTTGTACAAAATTTGTTATGTAAGTGTATTTTGTACAGAAAACCTTGTTTTAATCTGGGTTCCTTGATCTTTGAACATATAAATGTTTGTTTGTGGGTAGTATATATAGATCACACACACACACACACACACACACACACACACACACACACACACACACACACACACACACACACACACACACACACACACACACACACACACACACACACACACACACACACACACACACAGAGTACTGGTACTAGTACTGATACTGCTATACTACTATACTAGACTGGTAGTATTGGTGTTGTATTGGTACTGGTACTTATTGGTACGGTACTGGTACTGATATGCGCACGCACACACAAACACACACACATTACTGGGGATAATGTGTTAATTTTCTCTAGACTGAAACTAGTGCTATTGCTACTGGAGCTAGATCGGGTACTGGTGCTACTTGTGAACTGGTACTGATACTGGTACTATATTGTAATAGACAAATACTGGTGCTACATATGTACTCGTGCTGATGCTATGTGTGTATTGATACCATACTGTAATGATATAGGTATTTTATTGTACTGAATTGGTACTATTGCTACTTATGTGATATACTGATATTGCAACTGGTGCTGTTTGTGTACGCTATTATACTGGACTGGTATTGGTGCTACTTGTGAAATTGGTATTGATACTTCTTGTGTACTGGCACTAAATTGCTACTATTACTTTTGTGTAACTGTAATATACTGGACTGATGATACTTGTGTACTGGTGGACTGGTGCTTTACTCGTTTGGTACTGCTGATACTGGAACTGGTGAGAAGAAAAATAGGTTGACCCTTTACCCGACTAGAATAGAGTAAGGGATAGTATAGGCATTATGAACTGGTTCTATACTGTATTGGTGCTGGTATTGTATTGTACTGAACTTGGACGACTGTTACTTATGTGATATATGTTGGGGTGTAGGCTAGGTGGCCGTGGGAAACCACCCTTATACACTTGATTTGCCCTATTTAATATAGGGAGAGAAAGAGGAAGGGTTGATTCTTCTCTTTCTTCTCCACTAACCCACACAGTGGATGCCTGTGTATCTCCCCCTTCCCCATTTCTCTTCCTCCCCTCTCTTGCACACACTCCGTACACGCACACGCACACTCATCAATTGGTATCAGAGCTACGACGAAGAACCACCCGTGCAACCGCTCTCTGATGATCGACTTGAAAGCACGAAGCTCGGCTATGGCAGCTTGAGTGAGGTGACAGCAATGGAGCTCGGCGAGTCACAACACCGCATCGGATTGGATCGGATCGACAACAATTGTGAGCAAGAATTGCAAGCTTTGGAAGCTCGGGAGCAAAGCAGTAGGACTCAGCAAGAGAAGGGGATTTGAGGGAATTCGAGCACCCGAGCATTGCTTGAGGTGCAAAGCATTGCATCGAATTCAGCTTGGTATAATCAGGCTATCATAAGCTGTGCGCAAAACAAAAGTAGTAGCTCAAATAGAAGGCTTGAAGGGCATTCAGCAAGTGAATCGAGGCAGCTCGGAGGTCTACTCATGAAGCATTCAAAGGCTTGAAGCCTTGACAGCCAGAGCATTCAAGGGGGAAGCATCGGGCAGGGCCAGCATAGCAAGCAAAACACACACACACACACACATACACATACACACACACACACACACACACACACACACACACACACACACACACACACACACACACACACACACACACACACACACACACACACACACACACACACACACACACACACACACACACACACACACACACACACACTGACTGTGTGTAGAGAGCTATTGAAGGAAGCCAAATCAGGCAAGACGCAAAGCCGAACAGTAGGCAATTGCGGGATTGCAGTAGCAATTGGGGAGCCACAACAAGGTTGAAAGGGGTCGACCAAGCTGCAGTAGACTCGAAGAGAAGAATTTAGGCAGTGAACCAAGCTCGAAGAGCTTGCGATGATGGTGTTGTGTGTAGCACACACACACACACACTCTCTCCATAGGAGCTTGGGGAGAATTGCAGTAGCAATCGGGCAGTCCAAATCCGAATACACACACACACACACACTCAGTGCCCAAAGGCAGCGCTGAGCAGGGGTGCAGTAGGTGAATGCCGGGTGATGTAGCCAAAGGACAGAGAAAGACCCGAGCTTGTGGTGGTGTTGCTCTCTCACACACACACTCACCCACAGTCGTCGATTGCAGGCAGGTTTCGACAGACAATTAATTTTTTTTTAAATTTGACTTACCACCCTTTTGTGTGCAAGGGTGAATTCACACCCCCCCAACCCCCCCCTCAACTTCCCGACTTTCGACTTTGTATGCTCGCACCACCAAAGCCCCGAGTCCCCAAGCTTGGAGATAGATAAAGAGATAGAGAGTGAGAGATACAGATAGAGAGCTTGACACCGTGCTTGCGAGCGAGCACAAGTAACCGAGTCCGACAAGTTGAAAGCAATCTTTATAGACCGAGCAAGATCTGCGATCGATACCGATACGACTCGGTATTGGCCGCTCGAGCATTGGCGTTTTACGTCTACTCGGCTAGCCACTTCCGCCCAGCGGCGAAAGACGTCATCGGCATCAGTTTTCGACACTGATTCGACGATTTCCTAGCGTTTCTCCTCCACGGCTTCGAGCACCGGCTATTGGCATCATTTTACGACACCATTTCTAGCACACCGGCTCGACATTACTTATTCATTGCTGTGGATCTCCGACATCCGACCGACACCGGGCGTTTCCCCACACGAGCGCGTTCCCGCGATTGACGACCGTGCTTGCGACATGCGCAGGTGAGGTACCTCTATCATAGAGGAGTGACACCCGGCATCGACACCGAGTGCACCGATCGCCCTGTACGACACAGTTTACGGATACGACACCTTTGGCGGCTATTCGACTAGCATATTTCTGCCCGGCGGCAGAAATCGGCACATAGCAACACCAACATGCAGGTTACAGGCTACAAGGGGGTTTTTCAGCCCATTCACTCACAGATTCTCCAGGTTACCAGACACTGCGCTTTCACAGGCGATTTGGCAGTCATTTCGACAGCAGATTCTCTGCGAACACATGCGTTGACAGATGCATTTTGTTGTGAGCACACATAGTGCTACTGAGCTCTTTTGAGAGCAGATATCCCAGTAGGGATCACTTTCACTGCATGCAGCAGTTCTTGGCGCATTTTTGAGCGCGATTTTACTCATGTACATTGAGTTGCGGACACTTCCCACTGTACTACGTGTGGAGTCATTTTTGGCTATTTTGGCAGTTTTTCCCGGCCGTTTCTGAGACTCGGACCGGAAGAGCCCTTTCTGAGACTGTGGCTAGTCCATTTGTGTCTGCATTAGCCTTTGGAGGGTCGATAGCGTGAGGTTTTCTTTGAGCTGGGGTGTGCTCGAATGTTGAGACACCTTCGGTGATACAGGTAGCTGGAGTTCCCCCTTTACGGTACCCTCGCCATAGGATATGTATTTGGACGGTTATTTATGCTTTTGACACCGAGTTGGCACTCACATAACAGTTGTTTTGTGAAGCAGATGCCCAGTTAGTGCAGTTGGCACATTTATATGCATTTTGAGTTGAGTTTTGACTCCTCATACAAAGGAGACTCTGCCGGATTTACTTCCCGCGAGTTGTGCCTTCCATAGTTGGCCTTTTGAGTCTATTTCGGTTGAGATTTTACTTCCGATACAAAGGTTACTCTGCCCAAATTTCTACAGCTTCTCGCCATAGTTTGGCACCTCTCAAACCCTCTTATCAGTGATGGCTTCTTCTTCAGAAAAGGAGGAGTATTTCATTCGGAAGTTCGATGGCAGAAACTTCACCATGTGGAAAGAGCGCATGAAAGATGTTTTGATAAACAAAGGCCTCTCAGAACCGTTGAAAGAGCGCGCAGAGGATGATGATTATACACAAGCTCAATGGGAGCTTTTGGATGCAAAAGCCATGGCTATGATACGTCTACATCTAGCCAAGTCAGTCTTCTTCACTATCATCGGGAAGAAAACAACCAAGGAACTTTGGGATAGCTTATGTTCAACATGGGAGAGCAAAAGTGCATCCAACAAAGTTTTTCTCATGAAAAAGCTTATGAAGCTCAACATGAAAGAAGGTAGCACAATTTCCAGTCATTTAAATGAGTTCAACTCCTTGTTCAGTCAGCTGACATCTCATAAGAGTTGACGATGAACTCAAGTATATCTTCTTATTATGCTCTCTACCCAGTTCATGGGATATCTTTTGCACAACCATTAGCAATTCGGCTCCGAATGGCAAGTTAGAATTCAATGCTGTCACAGATGCGTTGCTCACTGAAGAGATCCGTCGTAAATCTCTCGATAATGCTAGTCATGGAGATGCATATATGGCTGGCAGTTCAACAAAGCCAAGAGGCCGTGACAGGAACAAATACAAAAGCAAAAGTAGAGAGCAGAATCCTCGTAGTCCTAGCAGACACAGGAACCAAAGTAGAGACCGTAATGCCAAAAATGTCGAGTGTTACTATTGCCACAAGAAGGTCATTACAAAAAGGATTGTCGCAGTTTCATAAGAGATCAGAAAAAAATGCAAAAGGATAATTCTGGCAAAGGCAAAAGTACAGTAAATATTGAGGAGCTCAATATTGTTGAGTCTCCCATGCCTACCACTGCAGTAGAGGATGCTCCTCCTCCAGTGATTCTCATTATGCCCATAGAGATTCATCCCGAGGTGACAGCAGATGCCTCCGATGTTCTCATTTTCACTTCAGATCTCACTCCAGATGCTTTGGTTGCACAGGATGAGGGTTATGCACAGAATTGGATCCTTGATTCTAGTGCAAGTTTTCATGTCACACCGCATAGAGAGTGGTTTTCCTCTTATGCACCCATGCATGGAATAGTCAAGCTTAGTGATTCCTATGAGCTTGACATTATTGGCATTGGTGATGTGAAACTTCAGATGCATAATGACACTGCTTTTGTGCTGCAGAATGTCAGACATGTGCCCAAGCTTACGAAAAGCTTGCTTTCTATAGGGCAATTGGATGATCTTGGCTACACTATAGTTTTTGGTAATCGTTCTTGGATGATCCGCAAGAACAACCTTATCATGATGAAAGGCAATAAAAACGGATCCCTGTACTCTTTGTTTGTTTTGAGTGTCGACGAAAACTCTATCTATGTTGCCGAGCTGCCATCTCCTGAGTTGTGGCATAGCCGGCTAGGGCATATTAGCCAAAAGGGAATGAAAACACTTCAGCGTTTTGGCTACTTACCTGTGTTAGATTACACGGACTTTCCATTGTGTGAGCATTGTCTGTATGGCAAACAGACTAGATTGACATCTTCGCCATTGAATAAGAAACTAGGCGAACCTCTAGACTTGGTGCACAGTGATTTGTGTGGTCCAATGCCACATAAAACTCTAGGGGGGGCGAACTACTTTCTCACGTTCATAGATGATTCTACCAGAAAGGTGTGGGTGTATCTCCTTAAGCGTAAGGAAGAAGTTTTTTCGACATTCCAAAAATTCCTCGCCATGGTTGAGAACCAATCAGGAACAAAGCTCAAAGCTTTTCGCACGGACAATGGTGGAGAATACGTCTCCACAGAGTTCAAGGATTTTTGCAATAGAAGAGGCATTTGGCGGCAGCTTACTGCTCCATACACACCTGCACAAAATGGGATAGCTGAAAGAATGAATCGTACGATTCAAGAGCGAGTTGTCTCTATGATGTCTATGGCGAACCTTACTCCCGAATTTTGGGGGGAATCTGTTCTGACAGCAGTGCACATCATCAACAGGTCACCTAGTTCTCCTTTGAATTTCAAAATTCCAGAGGAATTATGGACTGGCAAAAGGCCAAGCTATGAGCATTTACGTGTATTTGGATGTGAAGCATATGCACATGTGCCCAAAGAACTTCGTCGGAAGTTAGATCCCACATCACACAAATGCATTTTTATTGGCTATGGTGCAAACAGAGAGATGGGCTATCGTCTCTGGCACCCAGAATCAAACAAAGTCATTCGTAGCTCACATGTGATTTTCAATGAATCAAAAATGCACAAGAAGCCCATCAAAGATGTTGAGTACAGACGTGTTCGTTTTGAGGATGTAGCCTCCGAACCAACTCAGTTCAGTAGTGTTGCACCTACTCCTCAAGTGCAAGATACTACTATTGCTCCGGAGAGAGCGGAGTCCAGCAGTCAGGCACTGAGATGCTCTAAGAGAGTATCACGTGCGCCCGAGCGGTTTGAGCCGGGTATAAACCACATTTTGGTCACTGACAGTGGAGAGCCAACCTGCTACAAAGAAGCTATACAAATGGAGGATAGCGTTAAGTGGGAGTAGGCTATGCAATCAGAATACAATTCGATTGTGGCTAATGAGACATGGGATTTGGTTGAATTACCAAAAGACAAAAATGCTTTACCTTGCAAGTGGGTATACAAGAAGAAGTATACAGCGGAAGATCCCGAGCCTAGATACAATGCTCGTCTAGTTGCCAAGGGTTTCAAGCAGCAAAAGGTGTGGATTTTGATGAGATTTTCTCTCCAGTAGTCAAGATGACTACAATTCACACCGTGCTTGGCTTGGTTGCTATCCAGGACATGGAACTTGTCCAAATGGATGTGAACACAACATTTCTTCACGGGGATCTAGATGAAGATGTCTACATGAAACAACCAGAGGGCTTCGTATGTGAAACCCAAAAACCAGCGAGGACAGAATCGGTTTGTAGACTTAAAAAGGCACTCTATGGCCTCAAGCAAGGTTTAAGGCAATGGTATCAAAAATTCGACAAATTCATGCAATCTCAGGGTTACATTAGAAGTCAAGAGGATCACTGCTTATACACAAAAAGGTTGAACAATGGTTCTTTAATCATCTTGATCTTGTATGTAGATGATATGCTTATCGCAGGCAAATCAATTGATGAAATCAATCAGTTGAAAAAGATGCTAAGCACTCAGTTTTCCATGAAGGATTTGGGAGATGCCAATCACTTTCTTGGTATGCACATCAAGAGAGACAGGCAACGTGGAATTCTTGAATTATCTCAAGAAAAGTACATTCACAAAGTCTTGCAACGTTTTAGTATGCAGGGGGGGAAGTCATTGAGTACCCCAATGCAAGCATACTCCAAACTTAGCAAGGAAGACTCTCCCAAGACAGTGGCTGAGAAAGAGGAAATGGCGAAAGTACCATATTCTTCAGCAGTTGGCAGTTTGATGTACGCTATGGTAGCCACAAGACCAGACATTGCACATGCAGTGGGAGTGGTAAGTAGGTACATGGCAAACCCTGGCAAGAAGCATTGGGAAGCAGTGAATAAAATCCTCAGATATTTGAAAGGTACAGCTAGCAAGTGTTTACGCTTCGAAAATAGTGATGCATCTATTGTAGGTTACACGGATGCGGATTATGCGGGTTGCGTGGATCGTAGAAGATCCACATCTGGCTATGTGTTCATGTTTGCTAGAGCAGCTATCTCTTGGAGATCGTGTCTCCAAGATTGCACGTCTTCATCTACCACTGAGGCAGAATATGTTGCTGCGTCTGACGCCAGCAAGGAAGCCATATGGTTGGCTCATCTAGTGGGAGATTTGGGCATTCACGAGGTTCCAGTACTACATTGTGATAGTCAAAGTGCCATTTCTTTGGCAAAGAATCCAGTGTTTCACTCAAAGTCAAAACACATAGAGGTCAGATACCATGTCATAAGAGATGCATTGGCTGGCAAGCGTACCGAGCTTGTCAAGGTTCACACTGATGAAAACCCCGCAGATGCTCTCACAAAGAGCCTAGCCTTGGAGCAATTTACACATTGTATAGAACTTATGGGTGTAGGATGAAGCCTCGGCAATGCTTCATCAATTTTGTATAGACTAACTATACTAATGCCACTATTGGCCACCATGACCTTCAAGTGGGAGGTTGTTGGGGTGTAGGACAGGTGGCCGTGGGAAACCACCCTTATACACTTGATTTGCCCTATTCAATATAGGGAGAGAAAGAGGAAGGGTTGATTCTTCTCTTTCTTCTCCACGAACCCACACAGTGGCTGCCTGTGTATCTCCCCCTTCCCCATTTCTCTTCTTCCCCTCTCTTGCACACACTCCGTACACGCACACGCACACTCATCAATATATTGATACTGGAATTGGTACTGTTTGTGTACAATATTATATTGGACAGATATTGTGCTACTTGTGATATTGGTATTGATACTACTTGTGTACGCGTATTATACTGGTATTGGTACTAGTATGGGTTGTGTACTTTAATATATTGGATTGGTGCTACTTATATATTGATACTGGTGCTACTGCACTAATAATGTAATACTGGTATTGATACTACTTGTGTACGCGTATTATACTGGTATTGGTACTAGTATGGGTTGTGTACTTTAATATATTGGATTGGTGCTACTTATATATTGATACTGGTGCTACTGCACTAATAATGTAATGATATTGGTACTGGTACTGGTACTAGTACTGGGATACTGGAACTAGTGATTCTCGAATTGGTGTAAATATGGGTGGTCCTTTTACCCGACTAGGATAATGTAAGGATAATATGTTATTTTCTCTGGACATTATTTTCTGGGGCTAATTGACCTAGGGAGTCCTAGGTGAAATATAGTAGGTAATTCAGTAGTTGAGATTTTGGAGGTTCCTTAAATGACACTTAATTGATGCCTTAAATGCCACCACACACACACACACACACACACACACACACACACACACACACACACACACACACACACACACACACACACACTAAAGTACTGGTCTATACTTGCTTTAGTTCAACAATCTCCCCCCACTTCGGTTTTTCCCCCCCTATTAGGACTATAGAGCTTTCTTTGCTCTGCCATACTTTCCTTGTAGTGGGGCTAGGCCCTTGCATAATCGAAGCGTGAAAATTTTGATATCATTATAAGGGGTAGGCGGCCCCTGTCTACTCTCTTCTACTCTCTGAGTATGGACTTCCCAGGCAATGGCAATCGCGAACCGAACGTGGGATTTGCACAGTAAGGGGCGGCTAGGTGCATTCATCCCCACCTCTCTGGAAACGTGCACACCTACATATTTAAACAGAGGTGAGGGCACACCTTGGCCCTCACTTAGCCTTAGACTAGATTTTTTTCTCTTTGCTCTGTATCGTTACTGTCTAAACTTGTTGAGCGATGGAGCTTGCTGCTCAAACATCTCAAGTGCCTTGTTTTACCCGCTTTAGCTTTTTCAGTTATGGTACTATGCATGGTTGGCTCCGAGTGAGAGCTAGTTGGTGTAAATACTGTTAATTGATCTTGAAATTAAAATACTGTGCCGGGGCATGTTCAGCTTGTACCTTGAGACCTCTTATGCATAAAAAAAGGGGGGCTGAGTTGCTGTAGAAAATGTGGGCGGATTGTGGTTTAATACTGGTTGTTGTACTGGCTCTATTTCAAGCCATGGCAGGTTTGTAGCTACTGGTTGTTATGGCTCTGTTTTCAGCCGCTGCAGGTTGAGCACTACTAGCTGTAAGATTGGCACTTGTAATAACCGGTTGTAATATTGGGGCTACTGGTTGCAAGTAATGATAGGCTCTGTACGAGTAGCTGAGGGTGTGGTTTTTACTAATGATGATTATATCTACCTGGCATATTACTGATACAGATGTGTCAGGCAATGGTTTGCTCTGAACTAGCCGATAAAGGTTGCGTTTCACACTGTAAAAATTCTTTGTTGAGCCATCGCATAGTTGGCTTAAGTCTTGGACTTTGTTGTTTATTTGGTGATACCATCTGTCAAAACACTGGCTAGGTCTGTGTGTTTCTAGCAAAGAAAATAGTCTCTATGCTAGTAGCCAAGGGTTGATTTTTTCACTTACTGGTTATCATACCTACCTAATAAATTGCCGATACAGGTGGGAGTTGCTCTAGTAGTAACCACTGCAGAAATCTCTTGGATATTCAATGTTTTTAATAAGAAAAGGGGGGGAGCATGACTGGCAAGTGCAGAAACTATTGGTCCTTCTCTTTGATAAAATGTTGCCACACTTGGGGTTATGTACAATATCACCACTGGGAATGCACATCAGATAAGAGGATGAGGTTTTTTTGAAATACCTATGGCTGTTCTGACGTTAAAACATCATACTCAAGCAAGGCCGGATACTACCGTCCTTGATGGGATACTAATTACTTGGCACTCTGAAGGTAGGTATATAGCCGTTACTTTCAGCTGAGGAAAAAAAAGCTATGGTTGGTAATCTATGAGTCCACTTAGCATAGATGGAATTTTTGATACTCTGTTGATTGGTCATACTATCATTTTAATTGTTGTAAAAAGGGAGTTTTTTTCATTAAACTATTCTGATACCATTGGGCATCTTACATAGTTTAAGTCGTTCTTGACCTCTCTTTTTGTAAAGGAATACCAATGACACCTTGAGCTTGTTACTCCAGAAGGTAAGTATAAGGTTACTACTGCAAAACATAGTTACCAAGCTATGGTTTTAAAAAAATAGATCTCATGATGGTTAAATTGAGATATGGACTCTTGATGGGCTTCGTAGCTCAATTCAAAAGGTAAAAAGGTAACACTCATTTCTTGATGTAAAAAAAGCAAAGACTGCTATCATATAAGTTCTAAAAAATAACATAGCTTGTCTAAAGTAAATAAAATCTGTAAGATGGACATGGATAACAACTGATAGGGTCCATTGATACCTGTAAAACACATCCAAGGCTAACTGAATTGTTGTCTTGTTTGGATGTATACAGGTAAGGACTCTATCCTATCTTGGAGAGTTTTCTTTTCTTTGGAAAGCAAACTTCCTTAATGAAGCACTCACTGAAGAACGGGGAAGTTCTTTTACTACTGGTCTAACTGAAAGTGATCTCGTTCCTACAATCACTGTACCTAAATAATTCTGATACTGAGTTATTTTTGTACTTATCTGTTCATTGTTCCTTGGCCAGCTGTCTTTTGAATGTAAAAATTCAATTATCTCTTATTAATTAAGATTTAATCCGCTACACACACACACACACACACACACACACACACACACACACACACACACACACACACACACACACACACACACACACACACACACACACACACACACACACACACACACACACACACACACACACACACACACACACACACACACACACACACACACACACACGTTCATTCAACAGGTTTCCTGGCTCTGAAAACTCTGTCATTTTTTGCTTAACTTCACGGTGGCTCCCTCCTCACAGGTCCGTGCTACAACACCCTCTAAGTGTTCTCTCTCTCTCTCTCCCCCTTTGCACATGGCGGTGCTGCTACATCATCCCCCTCTTGAAGACGGGACCTGCCATACGGCTAAGAAGGAATGTGGCCACTTGCTCCAAAACCTATAAAAAGGTGTGCTTTACATGCTTACTTAGAATTAGTGGTGTGTGTATTTGGGAGAAGTGCCTATACTATAGGACTGTGAGGATTTTACCTGCAAAGGGGTAGTGTAAAATGTCGGATCCATGGAAAAGAGAAAGGATAAGCAAGCTATTATGGATTTTGCTGCTCTAACTCATTCTCAGGTGACTTTTGGCTTTGAAATGGACTACTGTCCGAACTATTTGATGGTTGTGAGTATTCATCAAGCATATATTGGTAGAGGCACTTGAATAGCTTCTTCTTCTGAAATTTATCTCATAAGAGCTTGTAAATGAAACCATCTCTGAATATATGTTATGGTTTTTTACTATTTGTCTTTGAAAGCAATCTAGTTGGGTGACATCTATAACATGTGGGATACCCATGCATCACTTGCATACGATACCAATGCTAACTAAATGTTGTGTTGTTTCCATGGGTGCAGGTGAGGGTTAGCTTCTCAACTATGGTTTTCAAAGTTCCTTGGCTTGAAGATGCCGACTATTATATCTTCTGGCTCTTGATTTCAACTCTGGTGTATAAACATTGTTTTGTACTATGAATGGGAATTATACCTCTCTTTCATTGACATAGTTTCTCGTGTCTTTTGTAATCTGAAAGGATTATTTGGTGTATATGTTATATTGTTATTGAAACACACACACACACACACACACACACACACACACACACACACACACACACACCTAACACCAAGAATAGTAGTGATACTATTCAAAGACCTAGTTACTATATTTTAATCCCTTAATGTCTATCCTAGATAGTTTTACCTTGGACTGATCCTTGAGGGATGGGGCTCTCTTCACATGGCCCTTATAGGTTTGCCTGGTCGGTTGAAGGCTGAAGAGGCTACCAATTCTTACATTTAGTGATCTATCTCTCTAACTTTTTATGGATTTTGCAGAACTTAACACTATCTCAAGGGATAGAGCTTCATATGGTGCCTCTTTCTAAAGCATCTCTTCAGGTACTTAAGATACATTCATGACCCTATGGCATCTGAACTGATTGCAGGGGCTTGAGCTGACCTAGCCAACTCTTTGGTTCAAACCATGTCATTTGATAAATGTGTCCATATCCTTGCCCAACTTGTCAACAACTCTAAGGAAGGAGTGGTAGAGTTATGTAAATTCATTGAAAACATTCCTGCCTTGACTCTTGCTCACAAAGGGGAGTTAGCCAAGTTCTCTTCTGATGATTTCAGGAACATATTACTTTTAAACAAACTACACATATGAGGATTCCTTTGGGATCAGGAGCAAAAGCATAAAATATATCGTTGATAGACTATAAGTGACAACCATAATTTTTTCAAACTGGTTGTCAAAGCCTTAAAACTCCTATAGGAGTAATGTCTTCCTTGAAGACAATATAGATGCTGCATTGATCAGACTGATATGACCCTCTTTAAGGACATTTTGACTTGGCACATCTCTGCTTATGCTTCATACTCGACCTTTGTTACTCTCATCTACTTCACAAGGCAGTAGGCCCATACACAATGGGCCTACTTCCAACCCATTGTGTATGGCGCCTGGGATAGGGCGGGTACACACACACACACACACACACACACACACACACACACACACACACACACACACACACACACACACACACACACACACACACACACACACACACACACACACACACACACACACACACACACACACACAGAGTACCGGTACTGGTATTGATACAGCTATACTACTATACTAGACTTGTAGTATTGGTGTTGTATTGGTACTGTATATACAGGTACTGGTATTGGTACTTATTGGTATGGTACTGGTACTTATACGTTCACACACACACACACACACACACACACACACACACACACACACACACACACACACACACACACACACACACACACACACACACACACACACACACACACACACACACACACACACACACACACACACACACACACACACACACACACACACACACACACACACACACACACACACACACACACACACACACATTACTAGGGATAATTTTCTCTATACTTAAACTGGTGCTATTGCTATTGGAGCTAGATCTGGTACTGGTGCTACTTGTGGGCTGGTACTGATACTTGTACTATATTACACTATACTGATATTGGTACTATATTATACTGACGGATACTGGTGCTACATATGTAGTGGTGCTGATGCTATGTGTGTATTGATACCATACTATACTAATACTCGTATTGTATTGTACTAAACTAGTATTGCTGCTACTTATGTGATATACTGGTATTGTAATTGGTGCTGTTTGTGTACAATATTATAATGGTATGGTACTGGTGCTACTTGTGAAACTGGTACTGGTACTTCTTGTGTACTGGAACTAAACTGGTACTAGTACTATTGTGTAACTATAATATACTGGACTAATGATACTTGTGTACTGGTACTGGTGCTACTTGTGGACTGGTGCTTCATTGGTATGGTACTGGTGATAAAAAAATATGTTGTCCCTTGTAGATGGCTGAGACAGTTTCACTATGTGGGAACTGGCTCATGTGAGACGGGCAATGGATCAATCAGTAATTACTACGGTATTACCATGGTAAACCCAAGGCATATAAATAGGACCCATTACATTGTAATCGGGTTGGCAATTGTTGTCGACAGTTACGGGCATAAGTTATAGGCAGGCATTAAGTCACTTGTCGGCTGTACTCTGTTCATCTTTTGGTCCATAAGCTACATCATCTTCATTGTAATCCTTCATCTGTAATTCCAATTACAGCAGTGTAGTATTTTCCAATTATACCTACTCTGTACTCAGTTACTCTGAATCTGAATCTGAATATCATTCTCAGTACTTAGTTTGGTTCTTATTCCAGTAGATGTATTCCAGTTCAGTTTCTGTTCCTTTGTCTAATCTACTGTCTGAACTAATACATCACCAGTAGCTGTAAGCTTCGAACACTGGAATTAGCTATCTCAAGAGATCAGCTCCAATTCCATTTTGGCGATCACGGTGGCTAGAGCTGAAGCTCGTTGACTGGAACACTCTTCTCCCAGTTGGAAGTTCTCAGCTACAGCAATGGCACCCAAAACCAGTCGTGGCCAAAAACCACCCATCCGTGTTGATCCTATTCCTGAGGAGTCGGGAAGAGACTCTGACCCTAAGCATGAGAGGGTGACTGACACTGAGGCCCATGAGGAGCACAGTCAGGCTGATGAGACGTAGGACTCACATCATTCCAGTCACTCTAGACGCAGATGGGTAGAAAGGGAAGCACGCAAGGCCAAAAGTTCTCGATCCAGGCAGGGGGGTGAGGGTACCAAAGGTAGTAAAAGCAGTTGCCACACTTCCAGTAGACAGGCCAGAAAGGACACTGACATAGAGACAGAAACAAATATTAATTGGGATGCAGATATTGACAGCTGTAAGAAGACTCCAAAGCGACGTTCAGACTCTAAGAAGAGAAGCGGCAGGACCAGCGATAATCGGAATGATTACACATCCACACTGATAATCTCTTTTCCAGTATTCAAAGGAGGCAAGAAGGATGATCCGGATGTTCACATCCAAGTTTTTGAGAAGTATGCAGAGCTGAAGAATATTGATGAGGATGACTGGGGTGAAATCTTTTCGCAAACCTTGAAGGAGGCAGCGAGAAAGTGGTACTACCATTACCCCGCTTGTTAGCTTAGATCCTATAATAAACTACTTAAAGCCTTGAGGCTGGAGTATTCCAACAACAGAGATGATGAAGATATTCTTTGTGAACCGGATAAGATCAAGCAGAGGAAATTGTCAGTCCAAAGCTATGTGGAGAAAATCAAGGAGTTGACAAGGCAGTTACAGGAACCGCCATCAGAAAAGCGACCGCGTGCATGGTTCCTGAATGGCTTTTGTAGCACGAAGCTTAGAGAGCAGGAGGTACCAGCACCAATGAAGAAATTCAATGATCTGATATAGCGAGCACTGAAGTTGGAACAACAGGCTAAGAAGGAAAGGGCCATAAGAAGAGAAGATCCAGTAGCAGTAGTTCTTCTACTGAGAACTTTGATTCCAGCAAAGTTTCCAGCAGTTCTGAGAGTAGCTCCAATGAGAGGTCCAAGGATAAGTCAAAAAAGGGGTCCTGGACTAAGAAGATTGAAGAGATGGCTAGGTAGATTGTTGAGATTAGCCAGACCAGACAACCAGTGAGAAAAATGGAGACTTGGAGTTCAAAATGAGTGCCCACAATGTACTTATTGTAAAGCCTTTGGCCATTTATGGAATAATTGTGGTATTAGGATTCATCATTTCAAGAAGGGAAAAGACTTGTCAGTAGTAGCATATACCGAACCAGTAAGAGTGGAAACCGCCAAAGCCTCTCAGGAGGAGAAACCAGGTACCAGTGGTATTGGTCCAGGCCACGACAGATACCAAGCGGGTACTGGCCGAGGCCGGGGGCATGGTAACTTCCAAAGCCGGAGTTTGAATTTCTATACTTGTGGAAAGTATAGGCATTTTGTGGCTCAATGTCCAGACACACCTGCAGCTGTGGCTACTGAGGCAAAGGCACCAGAGCCAGTTCCAGTACGGGCAGTAACCCGGAGAAAAGGAGTAGTAATTGAGGAAATTCCAGAGATTCCAAAAAAATTAGTCACTACTGAAAGCAGCAAATGGGCTCAACAGAGAGAGGTATGGAAGGCCAAGGGTAAAGAGAAGGTGGTTGATGAATGGCAGGAGCAGAGAGAACTAGCGACGAAAATCACAAAGGATTTAGCCAAGAAGCTGCCAGAGCAGCTAGAAAGTTCTGAAGCACAAGTCATTCAGAAGATACTAGCCCAATCTACTGAGAAAGATTAGTCAAAGCCTGGCATACCTGAGACCATGCTGGCTGCGATACAAGGGATGATTGGAGAATTGGGAGTTGATAGAAGAACTGGAAGCACTACAAGGGAGGAATGACATTGTGAAGCTACGACCAGTTCTTCGAGCTTCGACAACCAGTCTGATCAGGAGAAAGAAGAAATCCATGTTAAGATGTGTGATAGAATTCAGAAACTCACTGTGGAGTTGGAAGATATCAGAAGAACTTTGCCTGAAGTGGCAAAATTTATCAGACATCGAAGGGAAGCTGAAGGGAGGCCAGAACAGTTGATTTGACGGCTGTCTGAGATGATGAAGTACCTCCTATTCAGGTCGATTACAAAGTTTGAAAACAATGGGAACCACTTTCAAGTGTCATCTTGGATGGGGGAGCAGGAGTAAATATCATGGGAGTACATCTCCAAGAAAGGATGGGCATCACAAATCTAAAGCTAGCACCATTTAAAGTGAGAATGGTAGATCACAGAGTAGTACAAGCTAATGGTATGATTGAAAATATGCAGATATGAGTAGGCAGGGAAAAATTTAAAGCCAACTTCCTAGTCATAGATGTGCAAGGGGCATATGGAATGCTGCTAGGGCGCCCATGGTTGAGAACAACACATGCTGTTCACGACTATGCAAATCAAACCCTAACTATACAAGGGGCTAGCGGCAGGATTCAGATCAAGACGAACAATACTAGGAGCTGGGGAAAAGAGTTGAGGCCTAAGGAATTATGCCAGAAGTACAAGGCAAAGAAGATTGAACATATGTTAGCAGCTCTAAACATATTTCCTCTAGCAGAAATTGACCTGAATGTGGTTTTACTGAACAAAGAGCAGGCCGACAAGCAGAAAAAGCAATTCCCAGACTAGTTTACTGAAATCAATACAGGAGAAAGATCAGTTCAGTTAACTGGGAGGCCGAAAGAATCAGCCGAAACTGACATGGCAGATGAGCCAGTGTATTTTGGAGAGCACACAGTGAATCAGAATGCTGATTCAGAACTTAACGGGCCATCTTGGGATTATGCTGAGGAATCGACCAAGAGAAAAGATGGTGGGCTAATTGGTTGCTTCCAGACGACCAAGAAGTTGAAGAATGGAACCTAGGCTCTGAGGATAGTCCTAGGATGATCAAGGTTAATAAGCATCTCAATCCTACAATGAAGGAAAAGGCACGCAGGATGTTCCAGAACTACAAAGACGTATTTGCCTGGGAACACGCAGACCTGAAAGGGATGGATCTCGAAGTATGCCAGCACAGGATACCGTTGAAGCCAGATGCTCTGCCAGTAATACTGCAAAGATACCGAATGAACCCCAACTATGCTAAGAAGGTCAAGGACGAGATTGACAATCTTCTCAAGGCTGGGTTCATCACAGAAGTGGCCAGTAGCGATTGGATGTTTCCTATAGTAGTAGTTCCCAAGAAGAATGGGAAATTGAGAGTCTGTGTTGACTATAGGAAACTCAACGCCCAAACTATCAAAGATCCATTCCCATTGCCTTTTACTGACATGTTGCTTGATGAGATTGCAAGATACGAAATGTATAGTTTTATGGACGATTACAGTGGCTACAACCAGTTACAGATCGCTCCTGAGGATAGAGAGAAGACTACTTTCATCATAGAGTGGGGAGCTTTCATGTATCTGGTGATGGCCTTCGGCCTATGCAACGCACCAACCACTTTTCAGTGGTGCATGATGGAAATGTTCAATGAGTTTTTTCATCGGTTCCTCGCCATCTTCATGGATGATTTTACTGTATATTCAGATGAGGAACAACACTTACTATTCTTGGAAATGGTTTTCAAACACTGTCAGGAGAAGCGGATTTGTCTGAATCCATTTAAATCTCTTTTCCTAGTCTGGAAGGGACAACTACTGGGACATGTAGTATCCCGCAATGGAATAGAAATGGCCAACGAAAAAATCCAGTGTGTTCAGCAAGCCAAAGCGCCCATAAATGCATCTGAGTTAAGCTCTTTCTTGGGTTATATTAACTTTTACAGAAGGTTTGTGCATAAATTTGCCTCCCAAGCAGTACCATTGTATGAGCTTACAAAGAAAACCAGTAAGTTCAATTGGACTGCTGAGTGAGAGGAAAGTTTTTAGAACTTAAAAAAAGCCACTATCAGTAAACCAGTCCTCAGGCAACCAAACTAGAATGTTATCTTCCATGTACATGTGGACGCTTCGAGACTGGCAATGGGGGCGATATTGGCTCAGCCAGATGGAAGGACTGATTATCCTGTTTATTTTGCCAGTCCGCAGATTCAGTCAGGATGAACAAGGTTATATGACCACTGAACGAGAAGCCCTAGGCCCTGGTTTTCAGTGCTACAAAGTTCAGGCATTACCTGCTAGGCAAACTGTTTCATTTCTATGTGGATCATCACTCTTTTATTCTTGATTAATAAAGTCATTATTCAAGGCAGGCTAATATGGTGGATGATGTTCCTCATGGAGTTTGAATTTTGAATTTTTCATAAGCTTGGCAAGAATCACTGTGGCGCTGGTTTTCTATCTAGGAGTACAAAGGGTTATTCAAAAGCATCTTTGAGGGACGAACCAATGGATGCTGAATTATTTCACCTAGAAGCAGATGAATCAATTAACCCTGAATGGTATGACATTTATCAGTTTCTTTCTTAGGGTACTTTCCCAAATGACTGGAAGCAAAACCAGAAGAAGGCTTTGGTCATCAGGAGCTTGAAGTTTACCATCTCTATCGATTAGGTGTTGATGGTATTCTTCGGCGTTGTGTGCCTATGGAAGGGAGAATGCAAGTCATATCAGAGGCACATAATGGCGAATCTGGTGGACAATTTTTCAATGAGGTTACTTACAAGAAGATTCTACAGGCTGGTTTATGGTGGCAAACATTGATAGCTGATGTTAGAAGTTTTTTGCAAAACTTGTGACATATGCCAAAGAATGGGTAGACCTACAGCTGCAGACATGACTCCCTTAATGCCAGTACAACCACTGGGTGTTTTCATGAAATGGGGTTTGGATTTTATGGGACCTTTTAAGAAGGTTACCCCCAGGAAGAATAAGTATATAGTGATGGATACTTGCTATGTCACTAAGTGGGTAGAAGCTAAGGCTCTTCCTAACAACACAACCACGTCTGCTGCAAGATTTCTATTTGAGAATATTGTCTGTCGCTATGGATGTCCTGTGGAGATTGTGTCAGACCAAGGGACACATTTTATCAATGACACCATGGAGATCCTATTGGATATGCTTTCAGTCAAGCATCGGAAATCTACCCCTTATTATCCCAGATGCAATGGATAGGCTGAAAGTAGTAACAAGACAATTAAGACTATTCTCACTAAGGTTGTGTAGAAGAAGCGAGACCAGTGGGATTTGAAGCTCTAGACTGCATTATGGGCGTATAGGACAGCTTACAAGGTCACTACAGGATTGACACCATTCAGAATGGTGTATGGCACTAAAGCTGTTGTTCCTATGGAGTTTGTTATCCCAAGTCTCAGAATGGTTGTGGAATATAGGTTAGACTTCAACCACAATCTGAAAAAACTCCTGGAGGAGCTTAACCAGTTAGATGAACTCAGGGAACGGGCTATGCTGGAACAAGAGATTGTTCAGCAACGAAGGAAGCACTGGCATGATCGCAGAATTAAGGTCCGAGAGTTTCAGAAAGGGGATATGGTGCTCCTCTATGAGTCTAGATTGGGTCCTAAGAAGCCGAATCTAAAGATTGCCTGGGTAGGACCATTTGAAGTAGACTGGGTTTTCTCCAATGGCACGGTAAGATTGAAAGATTTATCTGGATTACTGCTGCCATGGGTGTATAATGGAGCGAAGATCAAGCTCTACTATTCCAAAGATAGAATCCAAAATATTAAGGATGTGGGAACTGAAGACCAAGAAATACGAGAATCAGATATCTTGGGGTTATTTTTTGTGCACCCAGTTCCAGACCCAGTCTCAAACCAGTACCAGTATGACCAAGACAGCAGACTGGTACTAGGACCAGAACAATGTGAAAGCAGTTATCAATTTTTAGGCGCCCAACAGTCAGATGGCACTTCAGTAGTAATCATTTCAAGGATGGGTAGAAGTCTTGTCCAATGCATGTCTGCCACGACAGTTGCGATGCACAAAAGTCTAGGTATGGTAAGTGGTGGAGCTTTTATGGCACGAATGCGTATAACAGTAAGGAGAGTTGGCATTTTTCCTCACAAATCTCCTACACGACGATTCCCTCCTATTGTCCATTCGCCATCGCCAAGCTCTGAGGTATCTTTGCTACAGCCGCAAACTTTGTTTTCTGAGGAGATAGTGGACTGTCGTCTAGCTTTGCCAGCAACACCTGGGTAGGGCTTTGGAGAATCAAGTAAGTCTTCCTCTTCCTCAACAGTTTTGTCATCTTCATAGTGTATGGGTAGGAGGAGACGCTCAGAAAAGATGCAGGAATCTCTCAATGAAACCCAAGCTCTTGTCAATGCTCCAAAGGCAAGCCTTCCCCTCATCCTTTACAGCAAGATTCAGCGTTATGTGTTCACTGACCAAGCTATGGCTCTGCTGCAACTGTGGGATTTACGTGTGGTTCTGCAAGACACAAGAATTGACTTTGACATAGCCATCATCAGACAGATTCTAGACTCTTTAAATGCTGAAGATGGCAGCGCTGTGATATATGGCCAGAAGGTGTCTGTCACACCAGACAACATAGCTTTTGTATTTTGTATGCCAAATGATCCCAAGGCGTTTGTGGCAACTCCAGAGTAGATCAGCACAGTCTTGAAGGAGGATGATGTTGCCAAGCAAAAAAGAAAAGCCAGTGGTCAAGGAATCATAGGTTTGTGGCTGAAGCTGTCAGTCTAAAGAATAATCCGACATATGTGTCAGAGAAGCTTTTTGCTATGCTGCTAGCAAAAGACCGGGCTCAAAAGTATCTATCAACCTCTATCAGATATTGTCACATAATGTGCTTTGGAAAACTGCCAAATTGAAATCCCAAAGTTTATTCAAGGCCTGGTACGTTTGGCAATTTTTGTATTGGGCAACTGCTCCAGATTCCCATGACCAGGTGAGAATGGATTGGAGTGAGAAGCCAATTTCAGTGTCAAAAAATATCGATTCGTCTTCGGATGAAGAAGCAACGGACATTCAGTCCACTTTGAGTGGATTGAAAAGGAAGGCTAAACTAGATGAATCTGGTATCTCAAAGAAACCGAGGACGACACTGACGAAGAGCAATGCTTTTCTGACACAGATGGAGAGCCAAGTCAAAACAGTGACTACTGACAAGACTCTAGTTATCCAGGCTGACAAACAAACTGATCAGACCACTGAAGTCAACCAGTCAGCAGGACAGATTACAGTCACTACCAGTACTGTCCAAGATCAGGCAAAAGAGTCTACTTCTGAAAAGTCAGCAGAACAGTTGGATAAGGGCAAAGGTCCAACATCTCCAACCCTACTGGGCCGCATCTCCATCCCAAACAATGAAGAAGCTCTGCATCTGATGAAGAAGGACAGGTTACAGCAGCTGCAGACCCATCCACTTAAAGGGCGTCTCCTTCTACAAAAATTTGATTATACTGCTTTACCCTATATGGCTCCTGTTACAGTGTATGAGCCAACTGATTCTGACCCAACAACAGTGAATGATGGATGTTCAGTCCTTATCCAGTCCTCATGGAACACTATTGTCAATTGTATGGGACAAATGCTGGACGCTGCAGGGTCAGAAGATGAACAGAATAAGGTTAAAGCTGAATTGAAGGAGACTGAGGACCAGATTGAGAAGCTGAAGGAAGCAAGAGAATCCCAGAATCTGCGCCACAATCTACTTGAAGCTCATTCGGAGAGATCCATTAAGCTACTGCAAAGTAAGCTAGCTAAGGCGGAGTCTGCTATGCAGATTATGAAGGAAGGAAAGGATGAAGCACAAAGAGCTGCGGATCGCTTCGAAACTATGCTGAGAATGAAGAGAGTTGACTTCAACTCCTTGATGCTTTGTCATAAAACTCTGAAGACTATCCTCACTAAAAGATATATCTATAATAACTTGGCTGGAATTTTAAATCCATCAGGCAATGCTGTTTTTGATCTGGATAACTTGAAGTCTCTTATGCAGACCATGCAGAGTGACTTGTAGGACAAAGTTGCTGAATATAATAATACTCTGACAAATCAAGCCATCCTAGATTATATTGAACAATAGACTTCCCTTGAAGAAGATGAGGATAAGGAAGAAGAAGCAGATAAGGAGGAGGATGACCACGACGAAGGGCATACTAATGATGATGCATTTCCTCCATCTCCACCTCCAAGACCTGGTACTGGTGGCACAGGGCCAATTGGAAGAAATCAGTCACAGGAAGACTAGCCAGACCAATATGAAGGGTAGAAGTCAGGCAATCAGCAGCCAGAAGAACAATGACCCAGTAACACTGGGGGTCCACCAGCACACCAGTCACAACATAGTAGGGAGGATAAAGGAAAAAGTAAAGTTATGGCTAAGGGACCAGCAGCTGATAAGCAGCATTCATTACAACTTATCACACTAAACAGGAGATTGAGACATCAACAGGCTCCCATAATCAGGCAATATGTGGAGGATGATGATCTCCTATTTGATATGGAATCCTTTTAGCAAATGTGTATCGGCGCCAGGGAAATGATTGAGCACTGGAAATCAGTTGCTTTTCATGATCAAAAGACCTGCCATTTACCTGCATATCCTAGCACAGTCCAGCTGCTGGAAAGGGTGTCTGAATGGATAATCACTGCTGAAGAGAGAGTGACCAATCCACATTGGCAACGACAGTCTACTGCAGATTGTCTCTCTCTGGCTATAGAGTTAGAACTTCTTCTGGGAAACAAGCCAACATACAAATGTATGAAGGATGTCAGGAATAAGTTGAAAGAGGTTTTGGTGCAGATGCAAATTTCCAGAGGAGTTTTGGATCAAAGGGTGCGGGCCATTCTTGAAGAGAGTAACCAGAAAAATGATGCAGCAAGAGAACCAAGCTGTTCTCAACTTCTTAGAATTTGTGCCTGATTCCTCAGTTCTCTTGTATGCTTTACCAGCAAGAGAGACAGAATTGCCAAGATTTTTTCCAGCACTTTACCCTCAACATCCAGAACCAGTCGATTGCCTTACATATTTCAAGATTATTGATGACCTCCAGGATTGGTATGAGCGATCGACTATGGAATTGGAAAACTTGGCAAACACTGTTCAATGATGCTCTCCAACTAAATAATATTCAGGAGCTGAAACAGGAGGTGCAGAGGATCAGACTGTGTATGGGTCAGTGGAAGATTCAGATCAGAGGCCTCACCAAGATCACCAATCAATTGCTGCAACTTACTGTTGAGTCCTCTAAATTTCCTGAAAAGGATATTACGGCTAAACCACGCCTAGGACCACAATATAGAGAGATGGCGGAGATTCTTTTTGAATCTCGGATCAAAACCAATCAACCTCTCCCAGAAGGATGGATCCATACAGCTTCGCATTGTCATAAACTGTCCAAAACTAGGATCACCAAAGGCAGACACACGCTCTATGATCCTGACACCAAAACCTATCATCCTCTTACACCTTATGAAGTGGAGATGACCACGGAAACGCGGGATCAGCTTGAGCAGGAGGCCATTTACAGACTCATTCACAAGGAGAATGCTGGCACTGAGACCTCTCAGACGCCATCCAGGCCAAAGGGTAAATGAAAGCTAGTTCAGTGGAAGGATACTGGGTAGTTCCATCTCCGAATTCCGTCGAGGGCTTTTCCTTTTCAGTTGGAAGGTTGATATCAGTCTGTGTAGATGATGAGGGCTCTACACTGGCCTTTTATACTGTGTCTCTATTATTGGTCAAGTCCGGTCTCCAGAATCAGAATCAGACGGTGGATTTTTTCTCTTCAATCCAGAATCAGACGGGGGAATTTTCTTTTCAAAAATTTTGGAATCTTGCCAAAATTCAAGAAAGGAGGGAAGGATGTAGATGGCTGAGACAGTTTCACTATGTGGGAACCGGCTCCTGTGAAACGAGTAGTGGATCAGTCAATAATTATTACGATAATTACCATGGTAAACCCAAGGCATATAAATAGGACCCATTACATTGTAATCAGGTTGGCCGTTGTTGTCGGCAGTTACGGGCATAAGTTACAGGCAGGCATTAAGTCACTTGTCGGCTGTACTCTGTTCATCTTTTGGTCCATAAGTTACATCATCTTCATTGTAATCCTTCATTTGTAATTCCAATTACAGCAGTACAATATATTCCAGTTATACCTACTCTGTACTCAGTTACTCTGAATCTGAATCTGAATATCATTCAGTACTTAGTCTGGTTCTTATTCCAGTAGATGTATTCCAGTTTAGTTTCTGTTCCTTTGTCCAATCTACTCTCTGAACTAATACATCACCAATAGCTGTAAGCTTCTAATAGTGGAATTAGCTATCTCAAGAGATTAGCTCCAATTCCATCCCTTTACCCGACTAGGATAGATTAAGGGATAGTATAGGCAATTGGTTCTATAATGTACTGGTGGTGGTATTGTATTTTACTGAACTTGGACGGCTGTTACTTATGTGATATACTTGTAGTGGAACTGGTATTATTTGTGTATAATATTATACTGGACAGATACTGGTGCTACTTGTGATACGAGTATTGACACTACTTGTGTGCTCGTACTATACCGGTATTTGTACTAGTGCGGGTTGTGTACTTTAATATAATGGACTGATGCTACTTATGTACTGATACTGGTGCTACTTGTGCACTATAATGTAATGGTACGGGTACTGGTACTGGGATATTGGAACTGGTGATTCTCGAACCGGTGTAAATATGGGTGGTCCTTTTGCCCGACTAGGATAATGTAAGGATAATATGTTAAATTCCTTGGACGTTATTTTTTGGGGCTAATTGACCTAGGGAGTCCTGGGTTAAATATAGTAGGTAATTCAGTAGTTGAAATTTTGGAGGTGACTTAAATGACACTTCAATGCCAAACACACACACACACACACACACACACACACACACACACACACACACACACACACACACACACACACACACACACACACACACACACACACACACACACACACACACACACACACACACACACACACACACACACAAAAGATGTCACGGGACAAAAGAAAGCTTAGCTAATGAGCTTTACTGCTACATCTCTATTATGCCGCCCATCACATGATCACACAAACAGCTATCACAGTAGAAGCAAGTATTTGGCCGCTCTTCCAAAGGCACGATACGAGTCGCCAAGGCTACCCCATACTCCCGAGTGTGGTGAGTACAGTTAAAATATCCTCATAGCTGATGACCATAACTATGGTATAGGAAAATCTTCTGAGGAGGTAGAAATTGGGCTAGCAGATATAGCCGATCTGAAAAACTAGGCTTTATGGAATGCTCGATATAATAACATTTAGGCCCTAGACCCACTGCTTCAATAAACATTGCCAATCGGATATTATTTTTGAAATGTTCACGACCCCAAAGTGTCACTCTGGTCACTCGATCCTGATATGTCCACCACTTTGTTTGAGAAACAGAAGTTCCTAGCTGCGGGAATAGATGCTGTTCATAACGGAGTAATGTTGCTCGACGTATTGATTCATTTGACATAAAGAGATGAGCTGTTGCTATGAAAAGAACCTGGTCATGAAATTTGGCCATAATACACCAAGGATGCAAAATAGATGAAGAATGCCAAACTCTGGAATGATACTCTATACTTGGGGCTTTATATTTGACCAACCATCTCTAATAAAAAACTTTTTTAGGAAAGTGTGCCTAATATGGTGGTGTTTCTCACATTTTAAAATGTTTTTTTCACATTATTGTGCAGGTGGAAGCCTTACAGAGGGCATGGATAGCATGTATAAATATACCTACTATATACCCGAGACCTGATACTGCTTACTAAATATGGGTCTAGTGACCTGGGTATGAATACGGGAATCATTGCTATTTAAATTTTACCTTGGGGTGATGTAGTCTGACTGACCGGGCTTTACAAATAAATTGGTGAAACCACTTACTTCTAAAAGTCATGCTAGGATAGGAGGTAAAAAATACCTAATGGGGTGTTTATACCCGACACCGTATTTAATCATGTCTAGTGAATAAAACTGGGCCTTTTATGGGAATATAGGCTATACCATTGTGGAGGTGACTGTCTGACTTGGCTTCACAATATTTGGTCTCAGTACTAATCCTCAAATTTCTGTAAGCGTGGCTTATGGTCCTTCTTGCATCCTCTACACGCCACCGCGTAGGGTTTTTTGGAAAGGCCGGCGATGACAGACTTCCCCGCCATGTTTTCTTGAGCAGTAGGGTTGATACTGTGGAAACTTACCCTCTAAACCTCTAGATTCTGCCTCTGGGCCTTAGGCTATGAGGATACTGGTGTACGTGCCTGGACTGACATCCTCGATTGGGGGCTTAACCGGTCCAACTCAACCGTCACGTCTGCTGCAGAAACTTGACTTCTAAGGTGAGTTATCATACTCACATAGGTGCGTCTCTGTTATCATTTTCCTGCGTGTGTTATTTCAAAAACTTTGCGTATTCCATCTACTGGTGGCTGTGGCTCAAGCATGCCGAAAAAATTGGAGAAAGCCATTGTGGAGGCGTCATCGTCTCCTAATCTTCAGGTTAACAGAAAATTTCTGTCTTGCTCTAAGGAATTTCTTTATACACTAAGTTGATTTGCTGAGACTGTTTTTTGGAAATGTCTTAAAATAAACTTGTTAAATTATCTCCGGATACAATGCAAGTTATGGTTTTGCTTTGACTAATGTGTATGTCTGTGAAATCAGTGGATGGGGAAAGAAAAATCTGGTTTTCTATCATTTTTTGAGTGGTTGAGTCTGACTCTGTCGGAAATGGAATAAAATGACTTGAGCGTGTCTAAAGGCATGTTTATAGAGCGGACTGCATTTGAAAATGAAAGCTAAGCTGGGTTTGATCAACTTGTTGATGTATGTCTTGCTGGTCTTTACATAGAGCCAGATATTCACAAAGATCTAAAAAAATAAATAGGCTAAAAATGGTGGGCTTATAATGTCAGAAACTTATGTCTGCTATAAATACTAAGGAGTCGGAGTACTGTTATTTACATGAGCTGACCTCAGACTAAATAGAATCAGATTACAGGTATCGAACTTTGGAATAAAGAAACTTGGAATAAATTAAAGGATGTTTTCTGATTTGCTTTCTTGTGTCAAATTGAAATTATCTCTAGAGTCTGGCATGTGTTATCCATTTGACTGATTGTGTTTGTTTTCATAAAAAAAACAAAAAAAAACATAGATATAAGCTAGCTCTGGAATCTGACTCTTACTGGTAAAGGAAGAAGCGTGGATGGCTCAAGTTAAACTTAGAATTACCTCCTAAATCTTCAGGTTAACAAGATTTTTTTATGATTATGATACTTTGGGTTTAAAAAAACCAGGTAGGTAGACGACTTTTTTTGCTCCGATGACTGTTCTTAAATTCAGAGGGAGAAAAGTATACGGAATGGGTTTTTTTGCTTCGACTAAAGATGTTTTTTGCTTTGTAAAAGTACTGGGAGACTGGCTCCGAAACATGGCTCTTCTTGGCATGAAGAATGCGGTAAAATAAACCAGTATCTACTGGGTAATGTTTTGATGGAAATAAAATTATAAAAATGAAGGGAGACTGTCTAACTGGTTTTTTTCTGTATGTCCTATATATATATATATATTTTGTAAAAAAGTAGATTACCAGGTGTATGTCTTATCCTTTGAATGCATAAAAATGAGGATAAAGGACATGAAAGGTATATAGTGTTGACTCGGGTAATATTGTTACTCGAATGGGTAAGGTACTCATGAATGGTGTACTACAGATCTGAAAACAACATGTCTTACACTAAATGAATGAGATTTATGTAAGTGGTTGGATTAGTTTGGTGACTTTGCTGAGGTAATTTCGAAAATAAGGACTTACCCTGAATTGAATCTGTTACTAAAATCTGGTGTTTTTTTTAAAAAAACCTACTTGAGAGGATTCAAAGGACATTCAAAACTGTTTTCTCTGGAAATAATGGCCAGGAATATTACTTTACAGTAGGGTATGATAGGTTTCACATACCCGACTGTAAAGATTAAATAAGGTTTTTTTAACTCAACTTTCGTTACCGGTAGCCTAGTGTGCTGAAGCGGCTAAAAAGGTTATTCTGTGTGCTGGCTTCGGGTATGGTGCCCTTGATGCTGACTTCACATACCGGACTAATGTTAAAATAAAAAGCAAGTTTTCTAACTGGTTTTTTTCAGCATTGTCATAGAGGTAGGTTCTGATTAACCTATCACTTAGTTGAAAGAAGTGACAGATTTCTGATGGCAGAAGTTCGGTCGAATCTTGTCTTCTCAATTCCTTTTTTAACTTCTTCTGCCGGCTTCTTTTTCTCATTTAAAGTATATAGGCACTTAGCCTTACCTAACATCTTACTAGTGATAGCCGTTTTTCGGCTCTCTGTAATTGCCATAGTAAGTTATCTCACCCTATCAAATCACTCAAACACTGTGGTTACCCTCACCCTTTCACTGTATATAGGTGCGTGTGAGTTAGGGGACTTTTCCCATATCTCCTTACTGAAATAAAAAACCCTCAATTAGCTAGGCATTGGGCTAGTTAAGCCAAAATAATAAAAAATATAAAAATATAAGTATATTATAGCTCATGCGTATGGAAATATTTCTTTGTATATAGGGCCTAAATAAAAGATTTTTTCATAATTATTTTGGTATTTATTTAAATATTTTTACCTAGGTGTGTGTTATTTATGCTTTGTACATTGCCTCACCATTACCACAATTTTTCTGACCATTTTTCATACTCTTTATTCCATATAGAAATATTTTCATGTAAGCTTCTCTTATATTTGGTGTAACTCCACCCCAACAAAAATCCAAAAAAACTAGTTTTATTTATGTGTATATTTTTTCACTATTGTGATTTTTCCCTTCCTACATCTACTTTGTTTTTTTTCTAAAAAATTAGAACACCAAAAATATTTATCTTTTTATGGTAGCCTCCTAATGAGAGAGATTTCTTTTAACCCCTTTATATTTTTTCCACTTATATTATTTATATTTGACATGTACATATTTTTTAGACCCCTCAATATTTGATTTTCTTAGTTGTACTATTCACTTATATCATGATCTCAACAATATCTTCAATTATAGACCTACCAAATAAGGTCAAGGGTAGGTGGCATGCATACATGCACTATGGAGGGCTCACTCTTGGAGGTATTCAAAAGAATTTTTAAAGAAGGACCCCACAAGGACCTTGTGCAGTGGAAAAAAACGGTCGGTTTTGCTGAATTTTTAAAGTTCACTTGCTCTTCGAATTTGAAAAGGTAATACAAACCAAAGTTGTAGCTCGTGGCCTAAACTTTTGCCTCAAATTTTTTCATGTTTTTTTGAGCTACGAGCTGTGAGCTATGATTTTATTAGTGGACCCCAGTTTTCCCATGCTATGCAGCCACACTCTCTCTTCCACTTTATCATTTTCCTCTTTCACACACACTTCTCCACTCATCATCCCCACCTCTCTCACCACTCCTCTCTGCACCCTACTCACCTTCTCCTCAACCTTGAAGAATAAGAGAAACCATGGTGAACTCATACCTCCCACACACAATTCCATTCCAAAATTGACCACCTAGTCTCATTTTTCCTCCTCCAAATTACCCATATCTATCAAAAAAACCACAAAATTCAGCCACTTCTCTTAAAAGACAGCATCATGGTGGTTGATTACTCAGCTTCAATTACCTTGTCTCTCAAGGAAGGTCAAGAGTGGAGAAAAAATGTACCGTCAAAGCTAGTGGACCGTCAACAAGCGTCAAAATTGGCCCTACTCAAGACACTTGGAGCATCAACCTTGTAAGAAATCCACCTTTTCTTACCTCTTAAGAGTTTTTCTTCCTTATTTGTATCCTACATGGATACTCCCATTGTAAATATCCAATTCCATTTGTAAATTAATACTAACTCTACTAACACTAACCCACTATGAAAAGTCCTATCACCTCCATTTCTCTCCTCTCTCTTTCCCAACCAACTTCTTGATGATTCCAAGCAAAAGAAATTAGATAAATTGCTGAAAATCTAACCCAACCATGGTTAGAGGAGTAACCCTAGCCTTCAAAATTGCTATAAAAGGAGGGTGTAGCTAGCACAAAAGGGGGAGAAGAAAGAGCACTATGCTATAGCTTGAGAAGCCAAGCTCAACCTCTTGAGAAGGAGTTCTTGAGTGGAATCTCATTGGCATCAGGCATATGTATGTGTTGTATTAGGGGTGATTAGCAAGGGAACTCTATGCCATTGTAAGAGAGAGTGATCATTAAATTGAGAGTAGGAAATCTATCATTTCTCCTACTAGTGTAAGCCCAACATTTGCTGAATCAAGGAGGGTGAATTTGGACTAAGCATGGATACCTTGTCTCCCTTCTAACGTGAAGTCATGGACAATAATGATGTGTAAGTGTCTTGGTGTTTTATTTAAGTTCTTGATAGCTTGTCTCCGGGTATTGTTATCAATTTAGCCATAAATCCCACATGCTGTAAGAGGGCGACAGGGTGGAGAGGACTCCCCTGGCCTTAAGACAATGATTGGGGTGGCTTTTTTCTTGTGATGTGTTGTGGTGTAATTTACTCAGGCTATGTTGAACAAATACTAATCTCACTTTGATTGGTCATGACAGATTTGTAAGAAGGCATTAGTGCAACAAGCACCCCCTTCCCCCCTTCTCTCTCTTTCTTACATATATATATTTATGTTTGCTTGATCATTAACGATACACTTCAAAGCAGCCCGAGCACCATCTCTCTCTCTCTCTCTCTCTCTTTCTCTCTCGTGTTTTAGTGTGTGAGAGTGTTCCGTTGGTGTTAGGGTTAGTGTAAATTCCTTGCTTGTTTGTGGGTTGCTCTAACGATTCTCCTGTTTTGCGTCCTAGTTCGCTCTTAATCTAGGTGGTGCCCCTTGTGTAGTTGGGATTTGGCTGGGGGTTTGTTGTTTTGGTTTGTGTTGTGTTGTGCCCCAGCCCCATTGAGCAGCACGGGAGCCTTGAAGGGTGTCTAGAGGTTGCTCTTCTTATTGCCCGCCCCGGACCACCCCAAATTGGTGCCCCCACTGAGGACAACAACTCGTGTATGTTTTTGTGTAGGATCAACTTTTAGCATAGTCAAGTAGTTTGCATGAATCACGAGAGTTTGTATGATCCTTTCATTCCCATTGAAAGGCAAAAGGTACACATAATTGTTAGTACTAAGTTGCAATTTCAGCGAGTAATTCATAGAATTTTAGGTCCTCTTAGGTTAGCCGAGATAAACACTTCGATAAATCCTTTTATTTTGCCTCTCATTAGGTACAATATTAGCTTGGACGTCTATATTTTTGTGTTATTTTAAGCATTAGGACATGCATAGGCCATGGATCATGGCCCAGGAATAGAGGTTTTTCCCTTTCATTTTACTCCACACATTAGAATAAACGTTGCAATTAGTAGAAAGATCCATTTTCAACAACGAATGGTGTTCATGTTTGGTGCCCAAAGAGTAGGAGAAATTCTTGCATCACCAAACCATGTCATTCTACCTCTTATTGATTATCATAGGTCATTTGATGTGAATATTTTTATTTTGTTGTAGAATAGATTGCAATTTAGAAAATATTATTGTGTAAATCTTTTAAAGAAAGAAAAAACAAAAACTCGTCACTTTGAAATCAATTTAATGGAGAGCCAATGCCAAATGTCTGGATATCCTCTTTTCTTTGGAGAGCCTGGAGAGGATGCAGAATTATTTTTAGCAAATTTCAAGATGTCTTGCCATATCAAGAGGATAGTAACCGATCAAGAACGTGTAGAAATGTTTGAGGTGGTCCTTAGGAAAGATGCTAGTACTTGGTTTGACTCTTTGCCTGAGGAAATTAAGGGGAATTACACAGAATTTTTGAATCGTTTTAAGAGATACTTCTTTGATCCCCAAAACACTCAAAAACTATGGCAAGACATTGTTTCTCATAAGCAAAAAGACTTAGATGACTACTACTTGTACAAGCAAGAGTTTCTACGTCTTTTGGCTCTATGGATACGAAATGTTGCTAACCCTGGTGATGGTGCAGAATTTTGAAAGAAGGAGAGGTTCATAGCCGGACTCTTTCCTCACCTTAAGGTAAAAGTTGAGGCGGGTGCACCTGCTACTTTTGATGCAGCGAAAGCTAGGGCTGCTGAGAAGTATAGGAAACTCAAGTGCTTAAGGGGAGAGGTTCCAATAGAAGGTCTTAGACCCAAAGGTAAGTCACAAGCATCAACATCTAGGGAGCTTCCTTAGGTAACGGCTGAAGTGATTGAGAAGTTAAATGAATCTTTAAGCAGCCTGCCAATTCACCTTGCACAAGCTATAGGTCCAAAGGGACAAGCAAAGAAGTCAGAAGAGAGAGAGCCACGAACTAGGAGAGTCTTGCAATGTTGGAATTGTGGAGAGTCTGGACATGGGATGTATAATTGTCCTTGGCCCCGTGGAGAGCCAGGGAGACCTAACTTGAATTACCCAGTGATGAATGCAGGAGAAGGAGCTGGTCAACAACCAAGGCTTCTACAAAGGCCAAATGGACCAAGACCACCTCCCCAAGGGGTAGAAGGAGTTCTACCTTTGCCAGATCCAAATGTGCATGTGGTAGAGGTGACAAATTCAAATGAGGTTGACATGGAAGCCAATGGCATTAAGCGTGGCCGAGGAAAAGGTAAAGAGAAAGAAGGAGTCACATCACAGAGTGACCATGGACAAGGCAAGAAGGCAAAGGAAACCAAGGAAACCAAGAGGACTCGACGTCGTATCAACCTCCAAGACTTCCCTCTTGGACATGGTATGGCTCCGTACAACTTGTTGGAAGACATGAGAAGTAAGGGTCCTGATATTTCATGGCCTCAATTTCTTGCATTATGTCCACAAGTTAGGAGGGATTTAACAAGGGCAGTTAGCACTAGGAGAAAGGTAAAAGAGAGTGTGCCTGTTGTAAAAATTGCACAAGCTGAAATGAATGAGGACATTACACCGGTGCTAGACTGTTACATCAAAGGAAGATTGGTTAGGAAAGGTCTAGTGGATGGGGGTGCACAAATTTGCATCATGACAGAGGGACTCATGCAAAGACTAGGCATGCACATCCATGAGACACCTGAAATCAAATTCAAGATGGCAAACAATAGCAAGGCTAGGTGTGTAGGCATTTGTAAAAATGTCTTTGTAGAGGCCTTTGGCATTAAGAAAGCGGTGGATTTTTATGTTATGTCGACCAAGGGAAGTGGTTATCCATTTATCCTAGGAAGACCATGGCTAATGAAAATGCGAGCTTTGCAGGATTGGGAGAGTGGGAAATTAATTTGCAGGAATGACAATCATAAGAAGGTTGTCTTTGACATGAAGGAGCAACGCCAAGAGGAGCACCATGAAGAATCATCTCAAAGTGAGACGGAAGAAGGTTGGACCGATAGCACTTCACAAGAAGAAAGTAGCGGTAGCATTACTGAAGAGGAGTCTTCCATCGAAGTCATGGGGGTAAGGTTTAAGCCAAGCAACCAAGAGACCTCTTGTCAAGGCTTGGAGGAGGTAGGTCCTCAAGAGAACGAAGGTGTTCAAGATGAAGGGATGCTGGAAGGTATGCTATCAACAACACTTACAAAGGATGAAAGAGAGGAGTTCAAATGTGTGCTAAGGAAGTTTCCTAGGCTTTTTGCTAAAGACTACACCAACGTGCGTGGGGTAGATGTTGTTCAACACAAGATTGAGTTAAAGCCTGAGGCCACACCTAAAGCTTAGAAGCTACGAAGGCTAGGAGTTATAAAGGAGCAGGCTCTACTCAAGGAGGTAAGAAAGCTTCTAGCAGCAGGTTTCATTTATCCAGTGGAGAATTCAGAGTGGGTCTCTCCTGTTGTTGTCACTCCTAAGAAAAATGGCAAGTGGAGGGTGTGTGTGGATTACCGTCCCCTCAATGAGGCAACAAAAAGAGATCACTTTCCCCTCCCATTCCAGGATGAGATACTAAATGAGGTAGCTGGTCATGAGAAGTACACTGTGTGCGATGGTTACTCAGGTTACTTTCAAATAGGGATTGCATTGGAGGATCAATTGAAAACAACCTTTATCACTCCTTGGGGTTGTTATGCTTTTAGAGTCATGCCATTTGGTCTGACAAATGCTCCTGCAACATTCCAACGTTTCATGAATATGGTGTTTCAAGCATTCTTTGGAAAGTCAATTAGGGTGTTCATTGATGATTTCTGTATTTATAGCTCAAAATCATTGCATCTACAAAGGGTAGAAGAAGGTTTAAAGAAGCTCTACGACATGGGAGGTCAACTCAACCCCGACAAGTGCCATATAGGTGAGGATGAAGTAATCTTGCTTGGTCATAAAGTTTCTTACAAAGGCATTGAAGTGGATCCTTCAAAGGCAAAGGCTCTTATTGAGCTACCATCACCCAAGAGTCTTAAGGAGGTCATCTCATTCATTCAAAAGGTGAAGTATATGTCACGCTTCATTCACTTAGCCTCGGAGTTACTTCACCCTTTGCAAAAGTTGACACAACAAGTAGAATTTGCATGGTCTGATGAGCTTGAAGAGTACTTTTGTAACATTAAAGCCATTTTGTCAGAGCTACCAACACTCATGCCTCCTTGTTGGGAGTACACATTCTTTGTTAGCTCTAGTGCTGGGAAAGAAACAATTGGTGCAGTTTTGTTACAACAAGATCCCTATAGTACCAGGATGCGGCCCATCTACTTTGCTAGTAGGGTCATGAATGCTTTAGAGAGAGGCTACACGGAGGCAGAACTCATGATGCTTTCTCTCATGTTTGCGATAAGGAAGTTTAGATCCTACTTGCTCCCAAAACCTTTTGTAATCCTCACCGCAGAGAATTTGTTCCCTTGGGTGTCATCTCAAATGAATCTTAGTACTAGGATCTCAAAGTGGATTATGGAGTTGCAAGAGTTTCAATACTCTTTCAAGGTAGAAGATAGTGTGCGTGCACAATTGGCAGGGATTCTCACTTATAGGGTGCATGAAAAGGAGATTAAGGTGCCTGAAGTAAAGACCCTACCATTGCCACCACCAAAAAGTATTCCTAATGCTTTTACCTTGTTCTTTGATGGAGCTTTTCGTCGAGCCACAGGAAAAGCAGGGGGAGGGCTAGTGTTGCTCAACCCAAGTGGAGAGGTGGTCATGAAAGAGAAGTTCAATCTACCAAGTTCAGCTAGCAACAATGAAGCAGAATATGACACACTACTTCATGGTTTAAAAATATGCATTGGCCATGGTATACAACGTTTCATGGTAAAAGGGGATGCACTTCTCATTGTGAAGCAGATTTTAGGCATCTGGGCATGCAAAAATGAAAGACTAAGGGCCAAAGTTCATACCATCCGTAGGCTATTTAATCAATTTGAGGAGGTGCAATTATATCATATTCCTAGGAAACAAAATGAAGATGCTGATTTACTTGCACAATAAGCCGTTGCATGTGTAAAGAAAGAAGTGCAGGTCATCATGGTGGCGGCTGCTGTGAAGCAACCGAGGTACCAAGGATTGGAGTCATTGGCTCCCATCATTGGCTACATTTTGGAGGGTGAGTTTCTACCAGACTTCACAAAAGCTCAGAAGAGGAGACTCATGAAGAAGGCAAGCATGTATCTCTTCCTAGAAGGCTCCCTCTATCAAAGAGGGAAGGATAAAGTGTGCAGAAGAGTACCAACTATCGCGGAAATTCCAGCCATTCTGAAAGGTTTGCATGAAGAGGCATGTGGTGGTCATTTTTCCAAAGAATCAACTGTGAAGAAGATTTTGCTTGCGGGGTATGTTTGGCCAAGTCTGCATGTGGATGTCCAACATTGGTGTAAAAGTTGTCACAATTGTCAGGTAAATGAGAATAGAAGATTGATTTATGGTCCAAGGCAAATTGTGCTTGCAAATGGACCCTTTGAAAAGTGGGGCATTGATGCTATGGGTCCTCTGCCTAGGACAAAAAATGGTAAACTCTACATTCTAGTGGCTGTAGACTATATGACTAGGTGGGTGGAAGCACAAAGTGTGGCAAAGGTAAATGAGAGGACAGTGAGAAAATTCGTCTACACTCACATTTGTTGTAGATTTGGCACACCTTTGGAGATTGTTTCTGATAATGGTCCAGGGTTTGGAAAGGGATTGCTCACAGAAGGCTGTGAAGAACTTCGCATTCTACATCGTCACAGTACACCCTACTATCCCCAATCAAATGGTTTGGTAGAAAAAGCTAATGGTGTCATTGCAGGCATCATTAGAAAGATGGTGAAAAACAAGACAAAGTTGTGGGATGACTTCTTGGATGGTGCCTTGTGGGCGTATCGAACCACATATAGGGAAGCCACGGAGTTCACGCCATTTCACTTGGTCTATGGTCAAGAGGCTTTACAGCCAATTGAACTAAACATTCCAACAATGCGACTTCATGGCAAATCAGCACAAGACGATCAAGAAGCATGGATGGATCGACTTCTTACCTTAGCTGAGCTTGAGTGGAAAAGAGAAGCAGCATACGAGTGCTATAAGAGGAAAGCGACACAGACAAAGGAGAAGCTTGACAAGAAACTGAAGGACAAAGGCATCAATGAAGGAGATCTTGTGCTAAGGTATGACAATCGACTCGATAATCGTTTTGATGCCAAATTTGAAACAAGATGGCAGGGGCCATACATAGTCAAGAAGGCTTTCAATTCAAGTTACTATCAACTTATGGACTTGAATGGGAAAGAGCACTCCAGGAAGGTAAACGGCTATCGCTTGAAGCCTTACTTGAGTCGCCTTCTACCAAAGGATCTACCAGAGCAAAAGGCAACTATCTCATGTAAGTATTGTTCCATGAAGCATGAGTGTAACACAAACCAAAATTCCAAGGGGCCAAACAATGAAGATCTTGTCAAGGACTCTGAAGCACTCTCTTTGGAAAAGATTCTTTATGATGGCACATGAATATACCATCATCCTGGGAGAGGGCTAATGATAGCCGTTTTTCGGCTCTCTGTAATTGCCATAGTAAGTTATCTCACCCTATCAAATCACTTAAACACTGTGGTTACCCTCACCCTTTCACTGTATATAGGTGCGTGTGAGTTAGGGGACTTTTCCCATATCTCCTTACTGAAATAAAAAACCCTCAATTAGCTAGGCATTGGGCTAGTTGAGCCAAAAAAATAAAAAATATAAAAATATAAGTATATTATGGCCCATGCGTATGTAAATATTTCTTTGTATATAGGGCCTAAATAAAAGATTTTTTCATAATTATTTTGGTATTTATTTAAATATTTTTACCTAGGTGTGTGTTATTTATGCTCTGTACATTGCCTCACCATTACCACAATTTTTCTTACCATTTTTCATACTCTTTATTCCATATAGAAATATTTTCATGTAAGCTTCTCTTATATTTGGTGTAACTCCACCCCAACAAAAATCCAAAAAAACTAGTTTTATTTATGTGTATATTTTTTCACTATTGTGATTTTTCCTTTCCTACATCTATTTTGTTTTTTTTTCTAAAAAATTAAAACACCAAAAATATTTATCTTTTTATGGTAGCCTCATAATGAGAGAGATTTCTTTTGACCCCTTTATATTTTTTCCACTTATATTATTTATATTTGACATGTACATATTTTTTAGACCCCTCAATATTTGATTTTCTTAGTTGTACTATTCACTTATATCATGATCTCAACAATATCTTCAATTATAGACCTACCAAATAAGGTCAAGGGTAGGTGGCATGCATACATGCACTATGGAGGGCTCACTCTTGGAGGTATTCAAAAGAATTTTTAAAGAAGGACCCCACAAGGACCTTGTGCAGTGGAAAAAAACGGTCGGTTTTGCTAAATTTTTAAAGTTCACTTGCTCTCCGAATTTGAAAAGGTGATACAAACCAAAGTTGTAGCTCGTGGGCTGAACTTTTGCCTCAAATTTTTTCATATTTTTTTGAGCTACGAGCTGTGATCTATGATTTTATTAGTGGACCCGAGTTTTCCCATGCTATGCAGCCACACTCTCTCTTCCACTTTATCATTTTCCTCTTTCACACACACTTCTCCACTCATCATCCCCACCTCTCTCACCACTCCTCTCCGCACCCTACTCACCTTCTCCTCAACCTTGAAGAATAAGAGAAACCATGGTGAACTCATACCTCCCACACACAATTCCATTCCAAAATTGACCACCTAGTCTCATTTTTCCTCCTCCAAATTACCCATATCTATCAAAAAAACCACAAAATTCAGCCTCTTCTCTTAAAAGACAGCATCATGGTGGTTGATTACTCAGCTTCAATTACCTTGTCTCTCAAGGAAGGTCAAGAGTGGAGAAAAAATGTACCGTCAAAGCTAGTGGACCGTCAACAAGCGTCAAAATTGGCCCTACTCAAGACACTTGGAGCATCAACCTTGTAAGAAATCCACCTTTTCTTACCTCTTAAGAGTTTTTCTTCCTTATTTGTATCCTACATGGATACTCCCATTGTAAATATCCAATTCCATTTGTAAATTAATACTAACTCTACTAACACTAACCCACTATGAAAAGTCCTATCACCTCCATTTCTCTCCTCTCTCTTTCCCCACCAACTTCTTGATAATTCCAAGCAAAAGAAATTAGATAAATTGCTGAAAATCTAACCCAACCATGGTTAGAGGAGTAACCCTAGCCTTCAAAATTGCTATAAAAGGAGGGTGTAGCTAGCACAAAAGGGGGAGAAGAAAGAGCACTATGCTATAGCTTGAGAAGCCAAGCTCAACCTCTTGAGAAGGAGTTCTTGAGTGGAATCTCATTGGCATTAGGCATATGTATGTGTTGCATTAGGGGTGAGTAGCAAGGGAACTCTATGCCATTGTAAGAGAGAGTGATCATTAAATTGAGAGTAGGAAATCTATCATTTCTCCTACTAGTGTAAGCCCAACATTTGCTGAATCAAGGAGGGTGAATTTGGACTAAGCATGGATACCTTGTCTCCCTTCCAACGTGAAGTCATGGACAATAATGATGTGTAAGTGTCTTGGTGTTTTATTTAAGTTCTTGATAGCTTGTCTCCGGGTATTGTTATCAATTTAGCCATAAATCCCACATGCTGTAAGAGGGCGACAGGGTGGAGAGGACTCCCCTGGCCTTAAGACAGTGATTGGTGTGGCTTTTTTCTTGTGATGTGTTGTGGTGTAATTTACTCAGGCTATGTTGAACAAATACTAATCTCACTTTGATTGGTCATGACAGATTTGTAAGAAGGCATTAGTGCAACAAGCACCCCCTTCCCCCCTTCTCTCTCTTTCTTACATATATATATTTATGTTTGCTTGATCATTAACGATACACTTCAAAGCAGCCCGAGCACCATCTCTCTCTCTCTCTCTCTTGGGTTTTAGTGTGTGAGAGTGTTCCATTGGTGTTAGGGTTAGTGTAAATTCCTTGCTTATTTGTGGGTTGCTCTAACGATTCTCCTCTTTTGCGTCCTAGTTCGCTCTTAAACTAGGTGGTGCCCCTTGTGTAGTTGGGATTTGGCTGGGGGTTTGTTGTTTTGGTTTGTGTTGTGTTGTGCCCCAGCCCCATTGAGCAGCACGGGAGCCTTGAAGGGTGTCTAGAGGTTGCTCTTCTTGTTGCCCGCCCCGTACCGCCTCACTAGTAAGTTTGATCTCAATACCACAAGGTAAAACATATAGTGACCTTAAGTGTTCCTGGCTGGTTAAATCTGATGTGTTTTATTGCAAAAGTTTTTTTCGGATTTAACTAAAAGGATACTCTGAATTCACAAATTACTTTAGTGTTACTACCCTAACTTCTGATAGTTGATAGGAAGGAATGCATGATATGGTGTTGAGCATGGCATATAGTTCCCTCTTGCTGGGCATAACTTGAGATTGTTAAATTTTTTTTAACGGACCGAGTCTAAGTTGGCTCACTATGAATAAGTGGTCCAACATATTGTTGTATACATTTGTTAGCTGGAATATGGCAGCAGTAGGAATGACATAACATAAAAATAAGGAAGTTTGGGACTAAGGGTTATGTTTGAGAAAAAGTAAAACAAAATTTATGGCTGCTCTATGGGATTGGGTACCGTCTGTATCAGATTGGCTGAGAAGCCAAGGATCTTCACTCTTACCAAGTTTTTTTCAAAAAATCAATTATTCAAGTTAAGAACTATGTTTTTTTATGGTGACATGGATAACAACTGGGATGCCCAGCATCACCTGCGTACAGTCACGTGCTAACGAACTGTTTTCTTGTGGCTATGGGTGCAGGTGAGGGCTACCTTCCTTGATTAAAACGTCTAGCTCTTAACAAATGGTGGATCTCGTAGTGTGATACAAGATTTCACAGACATTGGGTTTAAGGATACTTGAGCTGTATTTTGTTATCTTCATTACCTTTTACATAATTTATTTTCAACTGCAAATAAATTACTGTGCAAAGCCATCGTACTTTTCTAGAATTGTTTTCTATGAACAGTTAGTGTTCGCTTGCGTATAATTTTATATATTTAGAACTGCTACACACACAATAAACGCAAAAGAGGTATTGAATTAACAGTTTTTCTCTCTCAGACAATGACTCTAGAAACTTTTGCCTATATTAGTATAAATTTTATACTCTAATAGGCAGGGGTGCTATCACACAGTCTCTGTGGTTTTCTTTACCTGACTGGTGAAAAGGTTGATAGAACTACCATTCCAATTTATATTCATGCTTCTTACTTTACTTTAAAATACTATCATTTACATAATCTATTACTTATGTTGACCAGGTCGTGGGAAAGCTCACTGCAAGAATGAAAGTAAGCTCTGACCCTGAAAAAAGAGCTCTGATTTCAGAGAAATTACGTGTGGCTAAAGAAATAGAAAAGAACTTTCCTTGTATCTCTCATAGGACTAGGCCTTATCTTCATAGGGCAGTGAAATTCAAAAAATGTAACACTATGGATTAGATCTTCGGGTCTATGCTCCTAGACTATGGAAGTCTAACTAATGATAATTTTGCAGATCTAGCTGGACTTTCCAAATCACACATTCAAGACTTAGCATCTTTTTCTTCCAAAGGATCAGAGCTGTCAAATCTTCTTAGAAAATTTTGTGGGCTTAGTCCTATCTTTGTTACTGCTCCCTCTACGCCTATTGTCCCTCCTCCGAATAGTCTCTTCTGAAGAGATGCAGCCGCTTTAGAAGCTGTAAAGGAATTTCAAAAAGACCTTTGTTCACTCAGTGAAGCCTCGCTTTTGGACATGGTACCGAAAGTCTCGAGGGCCTTTCCTTTTTTACCATCCCGACAAGTTGAAGTAGAATCCTTGGGAGTCGAGCATAGGTTGTGGTTGTTTCCAAATAAAGGTTTTCTTGCACCCATATCCATGGAAACCTGGGTCTTCCTTGCCAACTTGGCTCCTGCTACTATCGATGAATGCAAACTTAAAGTTCTAAAAGGGATACAGCTCTTGGACAAAGGGGATCTGATTAAAGCTCCTTTCAATATGAGTGTCCTTGATGACAAAAAATGTAGTTCGAATTCAAGGCTATATGCAAGGACTAAAGGAGTAATGACCTTTAGCAAAAGCAATGCTGATTACTACACCGAGACAGTGTGGAATGTGTTTAGGCCTTACCTTAAGTGTGCTTGCAGATTCTTGGACCCCAAAGCCTCTTGCGAGTCAAGCATTATTTGGTTTGACCATGCTATTTGGTATGCCCTCAACAATCTACCTAGTATCTTCCCGGATAAAGCAGAAGAATTTCACCTTTCCCCCTTTTGTTCTTGGCTTGGTGGTCAAGCAAAAGATCTGGTCTTAGCTCAAATTGCCTTTATTCAGTATAGAGCAATTATGCGTGATACCCTTGAAGAGCTTGGATCTGAAGGATGTGGGACTTTGCTTACCACTTATGGCGGCTTTAAAGGTATCAAAAGTATAGTTAGCCAAATTAAACCAAATATTGAAGAAGATGAATCTCAAGTTTCCAAACGTCCTAATACTCTTGTCTCTCGAGCGGCATCTTACACCTCTTTCCTAACCCCCTCTTCGAGCGATTCTGTGATTGGAAGAGGGAAAGGTAGAAGTTTTGTGAGAGGTAGGGGTAGAAACCTACCAGTCAAAAACCTATTGGATATGTAATATGTAGGATCGATGGATTGCTTGCGGAAGACGATCCCTACCTCCAAAGGAAGAAGTGTGTAGTAAGATTTTCACACATTGCTTGTTTACAAGCAAAATTTTGGATTTCTTTACTCCCCAAGCTATCTTTGCAGAATGTTTTGGACATATTTTTGGGTCAAATTTATTACTAAGGGATGTGATGATTGGTTGGAAATACTCACCGCCTATTAAGAATCTTTTTTATTCCATTACGTTTCTCCATAATAATGAGATACCTATCTGCTCTTGTCATCTTTTTAAAAAATTCTGTAAAGACTTCACTGAATTTGGTTTACATGTTTGTACATCTAACTTAGAAATTGTTTCGGATCCTCAAGTAAGGAGTCTATTGAGTAATGGCTTGAATCATATTCCTCCCTTTCCGCTTAATCCTCAAAGTGCCTTATCTGCACTACTTGAATGCCTGGCCGACTTGGCCTTAAAACTCCAAATGGAGGAGGAAGTTCACTTCCAACTTACATCAACTCTCAAAAGAATTTTTTGGAAAAAGATTAGTCTCTTGCCACAAGTATGGCTAAGCACGGATACTACGTGGCTTACGCCAAAAATGAAGACCTCTATCTATGATATTAAAAAGAAATGGCTCATTATTGGCCTAGATAAAGCGTCAAACACTGCATCCGTTATATGTAAAAAATTGACCTTTGAGGCAGCCAGTTCAAGACTTAATAGTAATGACTTAAGTAAACTTGATAACTCTCCGCTATATGTAGCTACAACATTGAACAAGGAATTATCAGGACTCGGCTATAGTCCCGAATCTCTAAAAATTCCTGTACTCTTCCCAACATATAAAATTCATAAGCATAAATTTAGATGGATTTCTGACGCTTCAAATTGCCTGTTCTCTTGTGTTACAAATGATATCACCCACTGCTTAAATTTGGTCCTACTAGAAATCAAAAATATATGTGCCATCAAACACAGGGACATAAAGAGATTCAGAAATATAGACTATTGTCCTTTTTGGGTCATAAAAAATGCGGTTGAGGTGTTTATCAACCTCCTAGAAAGCATTTTCTCTATCTTCACGGTAGACATAACTCAATGCTATGAAAATATCCCGTTAGATGGGCCTTTTGGACTTATTTATACCTTATCGTGTCTTATAAAGATTGCCTTTGCCCACAGAAAGGAACTTGGGTATACATGCATCTCAAAAAAAGCGAATAAAGGATGGGTAAAAAAATCGAACAAATCTGCACCATTCAGCTTTAAAGAAGAAGATCTTTATAGGTATATCTTTTGGCTACTAAATAACAACTGTATCCAATTAGGAAATACCTGCTACAAACAAACTCTAGGAATCCCAATGGGGTTTGCATGCTCTCCGGTGATGTGTAATCTTTATCTTTGTTACTTCGAATATCAATGGCTCCGGAAAATTTTAAATAACCCCAGAAGTAACTCATTACTCACACATTTTGCACATTCATTCAGGTTTATGGATGACCTATGTAGCTTCAACAACCCCATATTTGAGATTACTCTTAAAGATATTTATCCACCTTGCTTAAGTATTGAACCTACATTCTGCGAGAGAGTACTATGGCAGGATAAATGGATAGTTTCTAGAACACACTTCTTGAATATTGAGTTTACTTTGACTCAACCTTTTTTGGGAAATTTTTATACAATTTTTTTTTGGAAAAGAGAGAATCTTAAACTTGTGTCCTCTGAGTTTACAAAGAAAAAGAGCAATAGACCATACAAAAATTCTCTACACACTTGTCTTGGAATACTTTTTCTTATAATGTATGCCTCTTCAGACTGTTTTAAAGCATATGAAGAGATTGAAGCTTTGATTGCCAAGTTCATTAAAAACGGGTTTACAAACAAAGACCTTGTTGCTTGCATCTACAACTGCTTAGAAAAACACAACTGGACTTACCTCAAGTTTGACTTACATAATCTGATTAGTCTGCTTAGAACAGAATAAAACTAACATCAGCATAGCTGGTTGCGAATTATTACAAACACTTCTTGAGGTGGTAGGCCCCTATTCTATGGGGTCTACTGCCTCATAGGATAAGGTGCCTGGGAAAGGGTGGGCACACACACACACACACACACACACACACACACACACACACACACACACACACACACACACACACACACACACACACACACACACACACACACACACACAAAAGATGTCACGGGACAAAAGAAAGCTTAGCTAATGATCTTTACTGCTACATCTCTATTATTCCGCCCATCACATGATCACACAAACAACTATCACAGTAGAAGCAAGTATTTGGCCGCTCTGCCAAAGGCACGATACGAGTCGCCAAGGCTACCCCATACTCCCGAGTGTGGTGAGTACAGTTAAAATATCCTCGTAGCTGATGACCATAACTACGGTATAGGAAAATCTTCTGAGGAGGTAGAAACTGGGCTAGCAGATATAGCCGATCTGAAAAACCAGGCTTTATGGAATGCTCGATATAATAATATTTAGGCCCTAGACCCACTGCTTCAGTAAACATTGCCAATCGAATATTATTTTTGAAATGTTCACGACCCCAAAGTGTCACTCTGGTCACTCGATCCTGATATGTCCACCACTTTGTTTGAGAAACAAAAGTTCCTAGCTGCGGGAATAGATGCTGTTCATAACGGAGTAATGTTGCTCAACGTATTGATTCATTTGACATAAAGAGATGAGCTGTTGCTATGAAAAGAACCTGGTCATGACAGTTGGCCATAATACACCAAGGATGCAAAATAGATGAAGAATGCCAAACTCTGGAATGATACTCTATACTTGGGGCTTTATATTTGACCAACCATCTCTAATAAAAAACTTTTTTAGGAAAGTGTGCCTAATATGGTGGTGTTTCTCACATTTTAAAATGCTTTTTTCACATTATTGTGCAGGTGGAAGCCTTACAGAGGGCATGGATAGCATGTATAAATACCTACTATATACCCGAGACCTGATACTGCTTACTAAATATGGGTCTAGTGACCTGGGTATGAATACGGGAATCATTGCTATTTAAATTTTACCTTGGGGTGATGTAGTCTGCCTGACCGGGCTTTACAAATAAATTGGTGAAAACCACTTACTTCTAAAATTCATGCTAGGATAGCAGGTAAAAAATACCTAATGGGGTGTTTATACCCGACACCGTATTTAATCATGTCTAGTGAATAAAACCGGGCCTTTTATGGGAATATAGGCTATACCATTGTGGAGGTGACTGTCTGACTTGGCTTCACAATATTTGGTCTCAGTACTAATCCTTAAATTTCTGTAAGCGTGGCTTATGGTCCTTCTTGCATCCTCTGCACGCCACCGCGTAGGGTTTTTTGGAAAGTCCGGTGATGACAGACTTCCCCGCCATGTTTTCTTGAGCAGTAGGGATGATATTGTGGAAACTTACCCTCTAAACCTCTGGATTCTGCCTCCGGGCCTTAGGCTATGAGGATACTGGTGTACGTGCCTGGACTGACATCCTCGATTGGGGGCTTAACCGGTCCAACTCAACTGTCGCGTCTGCTGCAGAGGAGCATCAACTATTTAAACTTGACTTCTAAGGTGAGTTATCATACTCACATAGCTGCGTCTCTGTTATCATTTTCCTGCGTGTGTTATTTCAAAAACTTTGCGTATTCCATCTACTGGTGCCTGTGGCTCAAGCATGCCAAAAAAATCGGAGAAAGCCATTGTGGAGGCGTCATCGTCTCCTAATCTTCAGGTTAACAAAAAATTTCTGTCTTGCTCTAAGGAATTTCTTTATACACAAAGTTGCTTTGCTGAGACTGTTTTCTCGAAATTTCTTAAAATAAACTTGTTAAATTATCTCCGGATACTGAGCTTTCATGTGAATGGTGTATGAGGAGATATATACGATTGGCTTGCTTAGTCATCAATGCAAGTTATGGTTTTGCTTTGACTAATGTGTATGTCCGTGAAATCAATGGATGGGGAAAGAAAACTCTGGTTTTTTTATCATTTCTTGAGTGGTTGAGTCTGACTCTGTCGGAAATGGAATAAAATGACTTGAGCGTGTCTAAAGGCATGTTTATAGAGCGGACTGCATTTGAAAATGTAAAGCTAAGCTGGGTTTGATCAACTTGTTGATGTATGTCTTACTGGTCTTTACATAGAGCCAGATATTCACAAAGATCTAAAAAAATAAATAGGCTAAAAATGGTGGGCTTATAATGTCAGAAACTTATGTCTGCTATAAATACTAAGGAGTCGGAGTACTGTTATTTACATGAGCTGACCTCAGACTGAATAGACTCAGATTACAGGTATCGAATTTTGGAATAGAGAAACTTGGAATAAATTAAAGGATGTTTTCTGATTTGCTTTCTTGTGTCAAACTGAAATTATCTCTAGAGTCTGGCATGTGTTATCCGTTTGACTGATGGTGTTTGTTTTCATAAAATAAACAAAAAAATACATAGATATAACCTAGCTAGCTCTGTAATCTGACTCTTACTAGTAAAGGAAGAAGCGTGGATGGCTCAAGTTAAACTTAGAATTACCTCCTAAATCTTCAGGTTAACAAGATTTTTTAATGATTATGATACTTTGGGTTTAAAAAAACCAGGCAGGTAGACAGATTTTTTTTGCTTCGATGACTGTTCTTAAATTCAGAGGGAGAAAAGTATATGGAATGGGGTTTTTTTGCTTCGACTAAAGATGTTTTTTGCTTTGTAAAAGTACTGGGAGACTGGCTCCGAAACATGGCTCTTCTTGGCATGAAGAATGCGGTAAAATAAACCAGTATCTACTGGGTAATGTTTTGATGGAAATAAAATTATAAAAATGAAGGGAGACTGTCTAACTGGTTTTTTTCTGTATGTCCTATATATATATTTTTTTTGGAAAAAAGAAGATTACCAGGTGTATGTCTTATCCTTTGACTGCATAAAAATGAGGATAAAGGACATGAAAGGTATATAGTGTTGACTCGGGTAATATTGTTACTCGAATGGGTAAGGTACTCATGAATGGTGTGCAGATCTGAAAATAACATGTCTTACACTAAATGAATGAGATTTATGTAAGTGGTTGGATTAGTTTGGTGACTTTGCTAAGGTAATTTCGGAAATAAGGACTTACCCGGAATTGAATCTGTTACTAAAATCTGGTGTTTTTTTTAAAAAAACCTACTTGAGAGGATTCAAAGGACATTCAAAACTGTTTTCTCTGGAAAGAATGGCCAGGAATATTACTTTACAGTAGGGTGTGATAGGTTTCGCATACCCGACTGTAAAGATTAAATAAGGTTTTTTTAACTCAACTTTCGTTACCGGTAGCCTAGTGTATTGAAGCGGCTAAAAAGGTTATTTTGTGTGCTGGCTTCGGGTATGGTCCCCTTGATGCTGACTTCACATACCGGACTAATGTTAAAATAAAAAGCAAGTTTTTTACTTGGTTTTTTTCAGCATTGTCATAGAGGTAGGTTCTGATTAACCTATCACTTAGTTGAAAGAAGTGACAGATTTCTGATGGCAGAAGTTCGGTCGAATCTTGGCTTCTCAATTCCTTTTTTAACTTCTTCTGCTGGCTTCTTTTTCTCATTTAAAGTATATAGGCACTTAGCCTTACCTAACATCTTACTAGTAAGATTGATCTCAATACCACAAGGTAAAACATATAGTGACCTTAAGTGATCCTGGCTGGTTAAATCTGATTTGTTTTATTGCAAAAGTTTTTTTTGGATTTAACTAAAAGGATACTCTGAATTCACAGATTACTTTAGTGTTACTACCCTAACTTCTGATAGTTGATAGGAAGGAATGCATGATATGGTGTTGAGCATGGCATACAACTCCCTCTTGCTGGGCATAACTTGAGATTGTTAATTTTTTTTTTCCGGACCGAGTCTAAGTTGGCTCACTATGAATAAGTGGTCCAACATATTGTTGTATACATTTGTTAGCTGGAATATGGAAGCAGTAGGAATGACATAACATAAAAATAAGGAACTTTGGGAATAAGGGTTTTGTTTGAGAAAAAATAAAGCAAAATTTATGGCTGCTCTATGGGATTGGGTACCGTCTGTATCAGATTGGCTGAGAAGCCAAGGATCTTCACTCTTACCAAGTTTTTTTTTAAAAATCAATTATTCAAGTTAAGAACTATGTTTTTTTTATGGTGACATGGATAACAACTGGGATGCCCAGCATCACCTTCGTACAGTCACGTGCTAACGAACTGTTTTCTTGTGGCTATGGGTGCAGGTGAGGGTTACCTTCCTTGATTAAAACGTCCAGTTCTTAAAAAATGGTGGATCTCGTAGTGTGATACAAGATTTCCAAGACATTGGGTTTAAGGATACTTGAGCTGTATTTTGTTATCTTCATTACCTTGTACATAATTTATTTTCAAATGCAAATAAATTACTGTGCAAAGCCACTGTACTTTTCTAGAATTGTTGTCTGTGAACAGTTAGTGTTCGCTTGCGTATAATTTTATATATTTAGAACTGCTACACACACACACACACACACACACACACACACACACACACACACACACACACACACACACACACACACACACACACACACACACACACACACACACACACACACACACACACACACACACACACACACACACACACACACACACACACACACACACACACACGTTCATTCGGCGGGATTCCTGGCTCTGAAAACTCTGCCATTTTTTGCTAAACTTCACGGTGGCTCCCTAGTGACATGTCCGTGCTACATCACCCTCTAAGTGTTATCTTATTCTCTCTCTCTCTCTCTCTCTCTCTCTCTCTCTCTCTCTCTCTCTCTCTCTCTCTCTCTCTCTCTCTCTCTCTCTCTCTTTCTCTTTGTACATGGCGGTGCTGCTACGCCATCCCCCTCTTGAAGCCGGGCCCACCATACGGCTAAGAAGGAAGGTGGCCACTTGCTCCAAGACCTATAAAAAGGTTTGCTTTACATGCTTACTTAGCAGTAGTGGTGTGTGTATTTGGGAGAAGTGTCTGTACTATAGGATTGTAAGGATTTTACCTACAAAGGGGTAGTGTTAAATGTCGGATCCATGACAAAGAACAAGGATAAGCAAGCTATTATGGAGTTTGCTGCTCCAACTGTTTCTCAGGTTACTTTTAGCATTGAAATGGACTGCTGTCTGAACTATTTGATGGTTGTGAGTATTCCTCATAAACATATCGGTAGAGGCACTTGAATAGATTCTTTTGCTGAACTATATTTCATAAGATCTTGTAAATGAAACCATCTCTGAATATATGTTATGGTTTTTTACTATTTGTCTTTGAAAGCAATCTAGTTGGGTGATATCTATAACATGTGGGATACCCATGCATCACATGCATATGATACCAATGCTAAGTAAATGTTGTGTTGTTTCCATTCAATCACTTTCAAGTGGCAATATTTTTAGGAGTTTATCGCTGAGATCTTATCGCTGTAAATACATGCATGAAGCAATGTGAGGATTGGGTCATTCTCCTCGCAATTATATGAGCAATAATGGCCTCAATGTACCAACATCAACATACATATTAAGTAACTTGTTTTTGGGTTATGGTAGTTGGATACACTAACTTCTTCCAAGAAAGACGTTTGTCAAAAGTGCTTGAAAATATTTGTGTATCCAATGCATATCCTTGATGAACCACATGTATGCCTGCAAGGCACAATTTGTATCTCTAAATATTGATACTATGTAGACCTACCTATAAACATTCTTACTATATGTACCTATAAATACTATGTATATATCAAAAAATTGGAGTACTTGACATTTATGGTTATAATCTAAAGAGAACTTTTCATTCTTGTAATCTAAAAAGCACTTTTTATTGGTTGTATGAATGTAGATATGCTGGACAATCCTAGGGACATCAAATACATATAGGCTACTTGTTTGACTTGTAAAAGTTACATATACAAGGTTCTTTTGGCCCTAGGGGTACCCATTGCCCAAATAAGCAGTTAGGTAGGTATTAGACTATGTTCAAGGAACCTTGGAGGTATTTTGTTTTAAAAACTAAATTACTTTTAATGTGGTTCTCCAAGTCTCAAGGTATTGTGAAGGTACTTTATCGAAGGTAGGAGGTAAAGGTATTATACTATTCCCAAGGTAGGTTATGAGTCTTACCAAGCAACGAGCAAACTTTACCGAGAAAATACAAAAACCGAGCAAAATCCAGGCAAAATGTGTGTGTGTGTGTGTGTGTGAGAGAGAGAGAGAGAGAGAGAGAGAGAGAGAGAGAGAGAGAGAGAGAGAGAGAGAGAGAGAGAGAGAGAGAGAGAGAGAGAGAGAGAGAGAGAGAGAGAGAGAGAGAGAGTTTCCTAGCTCTAAAAACTCTGTCATTTTTTGCTTAACTTCACGGTGGTTCCCTCTTGACCCTCTTGACTGGTCCGTGTTGCTACATCACCCTCTAAGTGTTATCTTATCTCTCTCTCTCTCTCTCTCTCTCTCTCTCTCTCTCTCTCTCTCTCTCTCTCTCTCTCTCTCTCTCTCTCTCTCTCTCTCTCTCTCCGTGTACATGGCGGTGCTACTACACCATCCACCTCCATGAAGGCGGGCTCGTCATACGGCTAAGGAGGAAGGTGGCCACTTACTCCAAAACCTATAAAAAGGTGTGCTTTACATGCTTACGTAGCATTAGTGGTGTGTGTATTTGGGAGAAGTGTCTATAATATAGGATTGTGCAGATTTTACCTACAACGGGGTAGTGTTAAATGTCGGATCCATGGCAAAGAGCAAGGATAAGCATGCTAGTATGGAGTTTGCTGCTCCAACTCGTTCTTAGGTAACTTTTGGCATTGAAATGGACTGCTGTTTGAACTATTTGATGGTTGTTAGTATTCCTCAAGCATATACCGGTAGAGGCACTTGAATAGCATCTTTTGATGAACTTTATCTCATAAGATCTTGTAAATTAAACCATCTCTGAATATATGTTATGGTTTTTTACTATTTGTCTTTGAAAGCAATCTAGTTGGGTGACATGTGGGATACCCATGCATCACTTGCATATGGTACCAATGCTAACTAAATGTTGTGTTGTTTCCATGGGTGCAGGTGAGGGTCACCTTCTCAACCATGGTTTTCAAAGTTGCTTGGCTTGAAGATGCAGACTATTATATCTTCTGGCTCTTGATTTCAACACTGGTGTATAAATACTGTTCTGTACTATGAATGGGATTTATACCTCCTTTTCATTGACGTAGTTTCTAGTGTCTTTTGTAATCTGAAAGGATTCTTAGGTGTATATGTTATATTGTTATTGAAACACACACACACACACCTAACACGAAGAATAATAGTGATACTATTCAAAGACCTAGTTATTATATTTTAATCCCTCAATGTCTGTCCTATATAATTTTACCTTGGACTGATCCTTGAGGGATGGGGCTCTCTTCACACGGCCCTTATAGGTTCGCCTAGTCGGTTGAAGGTTGAAGAGGCTACCACTTCTTACATTTGGTGATATATCTCTCTAAATAACTTTTTATGGGTTTTGAAAAACTTAACACTATCTCAAGGGATAGAGCTTCCTATGGTGCCTCTTTCTAAAGCATCACTTCAGGTACTTAGATACATTCATGACCCTATGGCATCTGAACTGATTGCAGGGGCTTCAGCTGATCTAGCCAGCTCTTTGGTTCAAACCATGTCATTTGATAAATGTGTCCATAACCTTGCCCAACTTGTCAACAACTCTAAGGAAGGGGTGGTAGAGTTATGTGAATTCATTGAAAACATTCCTGCCTTGACACTTGCTCACAAATAGCCAAGTTCTCTTTTGATGATTTCAGGAACTGGTTACTTTTAAACAAACTACACATATGAGGATTCCTTTGGGATCAGGAGCAAAAGCATAAAGTATATCGCTGATAGACTTTGAATGACAACCATACTTTTGTCAAACTGGCTGTCAAAGCCTTAAAACTCCTACATGAGTAATGTATTCCTTGAAGACAATACATATACTGTGTTGATAAGACCGATTGACCGCCTTCAAGGACATTTTGACTTGGCATATCTCTACTAATGCTTCGTACTTGACCATTGTTACTCTCATCTACTTCACAAGACAGTAGGCACATACACAATGGGCCTACTTCCAGCCGATTGTGTATGGTGCCTGGGATTGGGCAGGTACACACACAGACACACACAGACACACAACACACACACACACACACACACACACACACACACACACACACACACACACACACACACACACACACACACACACACACACACACACACACACACACACACACACACACACACACACACACACACACACACACACACACACACACACACACACACACACACACAATGATTGGAACACAGAAGGCAGGACAGAAAAAACACTCTGGGATATTACACACATAACACCCACTCAAATTCCCACCCCTCTCACACACATGATGGAAAGATTGACCTCTGGCATATGATTGGCACTTCAGGCCTAGTCTTTTGGTTCGGCCCCTTGTTTAACATACTTGGTTCTTTCACTGCATATGGAAATTTATACATCTTTTAACACACACACACACACATACACGCACACACACACACACATAATATGTAGAACACATAGTACAGGTTAAGATACACTTTGTGATATTATAAACACACAAAAAACACACACATGCTCATATAGTGACTAACCAAATAATTGAAGTAAAATGTGTTAGCAATGGCTACATTAACCATGCTACAGGTTACGACATCATTGGCGGAGGAGTAATGGAAGGACGGATACCTCCAAAGCAAGATGGATTTCACAAAATAACCCCCCTCTTTTTATAAACAAGTTCTTTTATCTTGTAACTAATCTAGAATTTTTGGAAGCATGTATACACCCTAGATTGTATCTGTTTTTAACCAACATTAAATAAATAATTGACGTCTCTCAAGTGTACCTGGCATATATCAAGAGTAACTAGGCAATAACAAATACTTGTGTTGTTATCCGAAAAACTAAGGAGTACACGGACCTATGTCGGGTACTGGCACAACTGTTGGATTCGGTTCCAATCGGACTGTATGGGAATTGGCCCAACATCACTTGGTGCATTAAAACAAATTTGATAATATAGCAAAGAAAAAAAGATTGCAATAAAGGAGTAAAATACAATACTTCTATACTTAGCATAAACCTGGAGTCGTTGTTAAAAAAAGGTTGGATATGATATGGCGAGTATAGTTTGGCCAGTTGCGCTCTTGCAAACCATTATGGCAACCCACCTAAGGGCCTTTAAGGCGCCGGGTACCCCATCACCTATATAGGAGCGATGGTTTTCCTATGGCAAGCACGCACTTGCTGAGAAACACCAGCTGCAACGTTTACATCCTTTCTATAAGCTTTTTAAGGCTATTGGCAATAGGAAGTAGCCTGCGTTCTCAATACACTATTGGAAATAGGCAGTAGCCTGTGATATTGGCAATAAACAGTACAGGCTACGTTAAGAAAATATAACTTGCGCTATTGGCAGTAAGCAACAACCTGCGTTCTCAACACCCTTTCGCTCTCTCTCTCTCTCTCTCTCTCACACACACACACACACACACACACACACACACACACACACACACACACACACACACACACACACACACACACACACACACACACACACACACACACACACACCCACCCCCACAAGCCAAAGCTGTAGAAGATATTCACAGCCAATGATCTCTCTCTCTATCTCTCTCACACGCACACACAAGCCGAGGCCAACAACACACACACACACACACACACCACACACACACACACACACACACACACACACACACACACACACACACACACACACACACACACACACACACACACACACACACACACCACACACACACACACACACACACACACACACACGGTGCCGACACCAAGCAATACGAGTAACCTTCCGCAAACAACAACTCCTCACCCCAAGGACCGAACGCTGCTGAGTCTCTGATTGAGCAACACAACAAGGTAATAGCTGTGTTTTTTTCATACTATGTCGAATTTATTGCAGAAGAAACCATGCACCTTAATAGGAAAGTAAACGATTCCACAATACACACTGTCTGCTTCATTGTTGGAATTTCGTATTAGAATACATGTGTTTAAAGCATTACACGATGCACTTAGTGTGGTTGAGTAACAAACATGGTAAGATGTATACACACACACACACACACGCATACACTTATGCAGGAGCTTAAGAAACAAATATTACACTTAAGATAGGACTCACCAACACGTACATGGCCATACAAACGTAAGCAAGCGTATACATGTTATAAACAGAGTAACAAAAGTACACAGTTTTTTTAAAAACAAAAGTTTTTCTTTTTGATACCATGAATGGAGCAGTATCAATACCATAACGAGGATACTGGTGTCAAGTGATACATTACCTTGAACACTACATGAAAAGGAGGAGCACTGCAAATGGCTACTACAAGCAACAACCAAGTGGTTTGTTACATGAAACCTCATATACAATTGTATGTTAGCACTAATAGTAAGAATGACAAGTCCTTCTTATCAGTTGTTTGAATATCATTTAGCATGAAAAATCAAAGATGTATACGACTGCCTCCTGTGAGGAAAAATGACATTATATAAGACTGGGAGATTTTGAAAATATAGAGGTCGTGCAAACGGAATGCTGGCAAAATTTTCACAGAGTAAGTATACATATAAAGTATTATGCACTAATAAGTAAGAATGACAAGTCTTTCTTATCAGTTTTTTTGATATCATTTAGCATGAAAAATCAAAGATGTATACGACTGCCTTCTATGAGGAAAAAGACATTGTATAAGATTGGGAGATTTTGAAAATATAGAGGTTGGGCAAACGGAATGCTGCCAAAATTTTCACAGATTAAGTAGGCATATAAAGTATTATGCAATAATAAGTAAGAATGACAAGTCTTTCTTATCAGTTTTTTTGATATCATTTAGCATGAAAAATCAAAGATGTATACGACATCCTCCTGTGAGGAAAAAGACATTGAATAAGACTGGGAGATTTTGAAAATATAGAGGTTGGGCAAACGGAATGCTGGCAAAATTTTCACAGATTAAGTATGCATATAAAATATTATGCACTAATAGTAAGAATGAAAAGTCTTTCTTATCAGTTTTTTGAATATCATTTAGCATGAAAAATCAAAGATGTATACGACAGCCTCTTGTGAGGAAAAATGACATTGTATAAGACTGGGAGATTTTGAAAATATAGAGGTTGTGAAAACGGAATGGTGCCAAAATTTTCACGGATTAAGTATGCATATAAAGTATTAGGCTGACTTGTAAAACATAAGGCTAAGGATGGCCCTAAGGCAACATTTAGCGTATTCTCTCAGAATGCTAAACAGGTATAACCATTTGTTAAACTCAGACTCGTAACCATTGTTTTTTTACTACCTAGGATTAGGAGAGGTGAAGTAAGGTATATGCCAATTGCCTCTTTGCATAGATGTCATATAAGACTGTTAAACTCGGAAATTTTTAGTGAAAGGTTTATGTACAATAATTGTTATAAACTAGGAAGAGTTTGCCTTGGTTACTTTTCTTTAATACCATCTTATATACGACTGAGATAAGGTTCTGAATAAAGATATATGACAACTTTTGGTAAGGACAGATGACATTATATAATAAGATTGATTTTGAAAAATGATCGAATTTTTAAACGAAATGCTGCCAGATTTTTCACAAATTAGATGTACTTATATCTTGGAAAGCATACTTAGAAACCATAAAGATAGGGCTGCCCTTATGGCAAGCAATTAGTAAAATATCTAAAAAAAGCTTAACTCATAAGTTTAACCATTGGTGATAAACAGGGATACAGGCAGACAGCTAGGATGAGCATCACTCGGGATGAATTTAAGCTACAACAGATTCGGAACAAGCTCATGGCAGCCCATGAAAAAAAGCGAACCAAGCCAGTAGCAATTAGGGACCCCATCTCCAAACCTTGTAAACCTATAAAAACTTTCACAGACCGTAATCGACCCTACTTACATAGACAAGCCAAGGAGAACATAACATACAACTAGGAGTAAGGTTGGGGCCCAAGGGTGTGACAACGATAACAAGCAGTGGGGATTGATTGATATACCTATCACCCATTTAGTGCAAATTAATTCTAATTAATTGTACTTGTGGTTGGTTGGCAGGTAAAGATCCCCGCTTTCATCTACTAGGAGTTCCGGCTAGAAGCTCCTACTTTTTCATGTATCGAAGTATCTTGTAATAAGTTTTTAATAAAAAAGATTGTACTTTGCTTTGGTCTTTACACAAAATGGTAAATGCAAACAGTATTTAAGTTCCCTTAGTATATGATTCTAAATGATGGGATTTCAATCACACACGCACACACGCACACGCACACGCACACGCACACGCACGCACGCACGCACACACATACACACACACACACACAGAGTAATCGTACTGGTACTACTGAGACTTCTTTACTACTATACTAGACTGGTAGTATTGGTGTTGTATTGGTACTGTATATATAGGTACTGGTATTGGTACTTACTGGTATGGTACTGATACTGGTATGTTCAAAGTACGTTCACACACACACACACACACATTACTGGGGATAATGTGTTTATTTTCTCCATACTGAAACTGGTGCTATTGCTACTAGAGCTAGATCTGGTACTTGTGCTACTTGTGGACTGGTACTGATACTGGTACTATATTACACTATACTGATATTGGTACTATATTATACTAGATGGATATTGGTGCTACATATCTACTGTTGCTGAATCTATGTGTGTATTGGTACCATACTGTACTGATACTCGTATTATATTGTGCTAAATTGGTACTGCTGCTAATTATGTGATATACTGGTATTGTAACTGGTGTTGTTTGTGTATAGTATTATAATGGACTGGTACTAGTGCTACTAGTGAAAATTGGTAATAGTACTTCTTGTGTACTGGCACTAAACTGGTACTAGTACTATTGTCTAAATGTAATATACTGGACTGATGATACTTGTGTACTGGTACTGGTGCTACTTGTGGATTGGTGCTTTACTAGTATGGTACTGGTGATACTGGAACTGGTGAGAAAAAAATAGGTTGACCCTTTACCTGGCTAGGATAGAGCAAGGGATAGTATAGGCATTATGAACTGGTTCTAAACTGTACTAGTGCTGGTATTGTATTGTACTAAACTTGGACGACTATTACTTATGTGATATACTGGTTTTGTTTGTGTACAATATTATATTGAACAGATTCTGGTGCTACTTGTGATACTGGTATTGATACTAGTGTATTCGTATTATACTAGTATTGGTACTAGAACAAGTTGTGTACTTTAATATACTGGACTGGTGCTACTTATGTACTGATACTAGTGTTACTTGTGCACTAATATTGTACCAGTAGTAGCAATACCAGGTTGTGTACTTTAATATATTGGAATGGTGCTACTTATGTACTAATACTAGTCTTACTTGTGCACTAATATTGTACTGGTACTACTACTGTGACTCGGATACTGGAACTGGTGATTCTCGAACTGGTGTAAATATGGGTGGTCCTTTTGCCCAACTAGGATAATGTAAGGATAATATGTTAAATTACTTGGACATTATTTTCTGGGGCTAATTGACCTAGGGAGTCCTGGGTTAAATATAGTAGGTAATTTAGTAGTTGAAATTTTGGAGGTGACTTAAATGCCAAACACACACACACACACACACACAATAAATTGAAAAAGACCTCATGTACAAAAATGCATCACGCACATGCACACATACCCATGTTCTATAGAGAGTGAGTTAGACCATCACCAATTTTTTTACTATTATTATATGAAATTGTATCAATAAATTTTAAACTTATATCAATTTATTTGATTCACAAAAAATGGTGAGAGTATGATTTGCACATGCACACACACACACACACACACACACACACACACACACACACACACACACACACACACACACTAGGTTTTGATGTTTTACAAAGCTCCAATATATTTGCACATGTATACACACACACACACACACACAGACACACACACACACGCTCACTCTCAAAGTTAGGAGATCCCCCCTCCCCCCTTTTTTTTGGTGGGTATCTTATTATTATTTGCTTAAAATGTTTTTTGGGTGTGACTCTCACCCAACCCTCAAATTTGAATGGTGGCCCTAGTTTGCATTTTGAAGGCTCATTAAAACTACCTTTTCACTAGATGCACAAAAAAGAAAGTCATATAAGTGAGCCTGTTCAAGGCCTTGAGAAAGCTCTTAATTTCTTTCTATACAAATTGGAAGGGTACAATAGGATATCCAAATACTTTTTTGAAAATCTTTCACTTGTTTTAAAATGTAGTGGCTGCATTGACAAGGAAACATGTAGGACCATCACCTATACTTTTTCTTTTCAAACAAAGACAAAAGATGGTAAAATACTTTCCCTACCCTCTAAAAACTTCTCCCACTAGCTCTCATGCACACCAAACAAAAGAAGTTTTGGACACACACACACACACACACACACACACACACACACAACTCTCTCCTAGGCATTGATTTTTAAATAAAAGGGTATTGCTAAAAGAGGAGGAAACAGATTGCAGCTTTGTTGTCTTTTATCATTCTCTCTCCTTCTCACATGCACACACACACACACACACACACACACACTCACAATATTGTCTCTATGCAAAACAGAAATCGGTGTATCTAATAATAGGTCACTCTACTCTTCAACAGATTGAGGACATATGAGGATAAAAGGAGAAGAAGAGTGATGGCTGCCTACCAAGAGAGCCTTGAGTATACACAAGCTTGAGTTGTACTACACAGTAGAGCTTGAAAGACTATTTGCTTACTTTCAATTTAGCATAATTCTATGATAGCTACATATGTTGAGAAGCCAATCAAAGTATAAATTGTAGCACTATATCAATCATCAAGGTACCCTTGGACATCACAGTCTTGGAGGTGATTTGCAACATGGCATTACTTCTTGCCACAACTTCAGAGGTGTTGTTTAATTCATCGTTTTGTCATCAATTTTAAATATGGTGAAGAAATTGTTGCAATTTTTGTACAAATGTTTTTATATGTATTCACACACCCATAGGTACATACATGCGTGTGCATGTATGTGCGCATGCACACTTGTGCGCGCGTGCGCGCGCGCACACACACACACACACACACACACACACACACAAAAGAAAATCAAAACACACCCTCACTTGAAAATACACTATACTTACAAAAATGCATGCACATGTATAAAATCCTGTGCGCATGTGCGTTCGTGTGTGCACGTGTGCACACACAATCACTCATTCAAATGTAAGTAAGCAAAGCTAGAGATTATAACTAAATATACTTCTAATCGACATGTGTGCGCGTGCACACACACAGACACACAGTAAGGAATTTTGACATAGTGCATATGTATATTGGTTTATTTGTTACATCCATACAATGAAATGTAGGGTTTTGTGATAAATACAATAGGGGATTATATACTACAAACGTGGTGATGGTTTTAAATCTATAAGTTTCATGGACACACCCTGTATATTTATAGATACATGCATAATCACAATAATATTTTTGTTGTGAATTCAATGTCTTGAGAAGATATTCTCAACTTGTGTGATTACAAAATAAGAGATTGTTGGGAGTTAAAACTCATTTCTATTAAATGGTGATTATTTTTTTCTTTCTCCTCTCTCTCTCTCTCTCTCTCTCTCTCTCTCTCTCTCTCTCTCTCTCAATGGATAATTTACCTCATTATTGGAGAATGCAAGATGCTACGCATTGCTAGATGTGACAACTATAACACGTGGATGGGGGGCGCTTTACACCTGTCACCCATTCAATACATGATTAATTCTAACTATGTGTTGTCTGGTTGGTTGGCAGGTGAGTCTCTCATCCCTCAGCTAGGAATGCATGTGGCAGAAAGCATCTCCTACAAAATCCAATTTCTTTGTGAATTTATCTTTGTAAAGCTGATTAATGCTATGTTCTTTTGTAATTTATGATCATAAAGATAATTTATTTTGTATTGAAACTTCAATCTAAATTGTACTTAAGCATATGATTCCAATTGTGGTTAGGATTAAAACATAAAACACACACACCCCTGTTTCCTAACTAGCTGTTTCCTAACTAGCCTTTGGTCGGGCTAGTATCATATGCTTAAGTGTCAATTTAGTTGAAATTTGTTTAGAGATCTAACTGTTTACATGTATTATTTAGGAGAAATGGATTCCATCATTGGTTAAACTTGGATATGCTGCTACTAAAGCTCCTATTCCCATTCCTTCCGTTGGTACACAATGCATTTTATCTTGTTTTAAGGGCCCTGCTTTTCATAAGAAACTCCTAGATTTTGAAAAATTATCATCTGAAAACAAAACCCTGTCTGCCCTTAACATTGCATCTATAAATGATTGGATTTCTCTTCTCGTAACATCACGAAAAAACCCCACTGATTTTCTTGAGGCATTTAATAAGCTATTAATCTCGTTATCATTAATAGATTGCCAAGATTCATGTGGTTTGAATTTTTACTTTTCATCCCTACCTAATATTTTAAATAAGCTTTTACAAATAAATGGTATTCCATCTATTCCTATAGAGATTAAATCTCAAGTGGAAGTTGTCAACCCTCTCTTGGATTTAGACTTATTGGACCCTGAAGAGAAAGAAGCATTGTCTAGTCTAGCTTTTCATTCTTCTGACTTATCTCCTTCTAAAAACATCTCTTATCTCCTTCTAAAAACATCTCTATAGCCTTCTCTAGTTTAGTTCCTTTACTTCCTCCTAGACAAGTCGAATTGGACTATATTCGACTTGATCACAAGCTATGGGATTTTGAGCTCATCAATCATAGGGCTCCTTTCTCACTAGAATCCTTAGCCCTTATTTGTAGCATCTCCCCTGATCTTGTAGAGAATTGTAAAGCCACTGCTATCCAAGCAAAGCACTTACTATCTTCTGATTTCTTTTTTGAAATTTTGTAGGTAATTTAGTAGTTGAAATTTTGGAGGTGACTTAAATGACACTTAAATGCCAAACACACACACACACACACACACACACACACACAAAAGCTGTCACGGGAAAAAAAAAAGCTTAGCTAATGAGCTTTGCAGCTACATCTCTATTATGCCGCCCATCACATGATCACACAAACAGCTGTCACAGTAGAAGCAAGTATTTGGCCTCTCTGCCAAAGGCACGATACGAGTCGCCAAGGCTACTCCATACTCCCGAGTGTGGTGAGTACAGTTAAAATATCCTCGTAGTGATGACCATAACTACGTACGGTATAGGAAAACCTTCTGAGGAGGTAGAAACTGGGCTAGCAGATATAGCCGATCTGAAAAACCAGGCTTTATGGGCCGGAATGCTCGATATAATAATACTTAGGCCCTAGAGCCACTGCTTTAGTAAAAATCGCCAATCGGATATTATTCTTGAAATGTTCACGACCCCAAAGTGTCACTCTGGTCACTCTGTCCTGATATGTCCACCACTTTGTTTGGGAAACAGAAGTTCCTAACTGTGGGAATAGATGCTGTTCATAACGGAGTAATGTTGCTCGACGTATTGATTCATTTGACATAAAGAGATGTGCAGTTGCTATGAAAAAAACCTGGTCATGACAGTAGGCCATAATACACCAAGGATGCAAAATAGATGAAGAATGCCAAACTCTGGAAATGATACTCTATACTTGGGGTTTTATATTTGACCAACCATCTCTAATAAAACCCTTTTTGAAATAGGAAAGTGTGCCTAATATGGTGTTGTCTCTCACACTTTGAAAGGTGTTTTTTTCACACTAGTGTGCGGGCGGAAGCTTAGCATAGGGCATGGATAGTAGGTATAAATACCTACTGTGTATATATACCCGAGACCTGATACAGCTTACTAGCTATGAGTCTAGAGACCTGGGTATGAATATGGGAACTATTGCTATTTAATTTTACCTTGGGGTGATGTAGTCTGTCTGACCGCGCTTTGCATTTAAATTAAAACAAAATAGTTAAAAACCACTTACTCTGGAAATGATACTCGAGATTTGTTTTTTTATTTATTTAAACAACCATTTAGAATAAAAACAGTTTATTAACTCCTAAGACTTATTATGATTTGGAAAGTTTTCCCAAAAAATATCATATACTCACAGTGTAGAAAGGTGTTTTACACTAAGGAAATGCTAAAACTTAAGGTCAGGCTAGGATAGCAGATAAATATAGTAGGTAATTTAGTAGTTGAAATTTTGGAGGTGACTTAAATGACACTTAAATGCCACACACACACACACACACACACACACACACACACACACACACACACACACACACACACACACACACACACACACACACACACACACACACACACACACACACACACACACACACACACACACACACACACACACACACACGTTCATTCGGCGGGGTTCCTGGCTCTGAAAACTCTGCCATTTTCTGCTAAACTTCACGGTGGCTCCCTAGTGACAGGTCCGTGCTACATCACCCTCTAAGTATTATCTTATTCTCTCTCTCTCTCTCTCTCTCTCTCTCTCTCTCTCTCTCTCTCTCTCTCTCTCTCTCTCTCTCTCTCTCTCTTTGTACATGGCGGTGCTGCTACGCCATCCCTCTCTTGAAGCCGGGCCCGCCATACGGCTAAGAAGGAAGGTGGCCACTTGCTCCAAGACCTATAAAAAGGTGTGCTTTACATGCTTATTTAGCAATAGTGGTGTGTGTATTTGGGAGAAGTGTCTGTACTATAGGATTGTGAGGATTTTACCTACAAAGGGGTAGTGTTAAATGTCAGATCCATGGCAAAGAATAAGGATAAGCAAGCTATTATGAAGTTTGCTGCTCTAACTCTTTCTCAGGTGACTTTTAGCATTGAAATGGACTGCTGTCTGAATTATTTGATGGTTGTGAGAATTCCTCATAAACATATCAGTAGAGGCAATTGAATAGCTTCTTCTGCTGAACTATATTTCATAAGAGCTTGTAAATGAAACCATCTCTGAATATATGTTATGGTTTTTTACTATTTGTCTTTGAAAGCAATCTAGTTGGGTGATATCTATAACATGTGAGATACCCATGCATCACATGCATACGATACCAATGCTAACTAAATGTTGTGTTGTTTCCATTCAATCACTTTCAAGTGGCAATATTTTTAGGAGTTCATCGCTGAGATCTTATCGCTGTAAATACATGCATGAAGCAATGTGAGGATTGGGTCATTCTCCTCGCAATTATATGAGCAAAAATGGCAATGTACCAACATCAACATGCATATTAAGTAACTTGCTTTTGGGTTATGGTAGTTGGATACACTAATTTCTTCCAAGAAAGACGCTTGCCAAAAGTGCTTGAAAATATTTTTGTATCCAATGCATCTCCTTGATGAACCACATGTATGCTGCAAGGCACAATTTGTATCTCTAAATATTGATACTATGTAGACCTACCTATAAACATTCTTACTATATGTACCTATAAATACTATGTATATATCAAAAAATTGGAGTACTTGACATTTATGGTTATAATCTAAAGAGAAGTTTTCATTCTTGTAATCTAAAGAGCACTTTTCATTGGTTGTATGAATGTAGATATGCTGGACAATCCTAGGGACATCAAATACATATAGGCTATTTGTTTGACTTGTAAAAGTTACATATACAAGGTTCTTTTGGCCCTAGGGGTACCCATTGCCCAAATAAGCAGTTAGGTAGGTATTAGACTATGTTCAAGGAACCTTGGAGGTATTTTTTTTAAAAACTAAATTACTTTTAATGTGGTTCTCCAAGTCTCAAGGTATTGTGAAGGTACTTTATCGAAGGTAGGAGGTAAAGGTATTATACTATTCCCAAGGTAGGTTATGAGTCTTACCAAGCACCGAGCAAACTTTATCGATCAGCAAAACCAGGCAAAATGTGTGTGTGTGTGTGTGTGTGTGTGTGTGTGTGTGAGAGAGAGAGAGAGAGAGAGAGAGAGAGAGAGAGAGAGAGAGAGAGAGAGAGAGAGAGCACATATAGGAGAAGGAATTATTTGTTGCCATATCCACATTGCTTTTTGACATTTTTTTGAACACTTTAGTGAACACTAACTAACATCATTTCTTAACAACAAATCACTTCTCACATTTGGTTTCATCAAGGACAATGCATGATACTTTACCATATATCACACTTGTCATTGATGAAAGCATGTTTTTTACGTGTAAACAACACACGCGCACGCGCACACGCACGTGCACACACACACACACACAAAATATAGGAGAAGAAATTATTTGTTGCCATATCCAAGTCAAGAGCAACAGTTTAGGGAACTATCATCATTTCTTAAAAACAAAGTAATTCTCATATTTGATTTCATCAAGTACAAAACATGATACATTAGCATGAATCACGCTTGTCATTTATGAATGCATGATGTGGTTTGTCATTGGTTTGAACATTGAAATCCTCCACCTCAATGTACATTGGAAATGGATTTTAATGAAGAAAAAATTAACACATCAAACTGACTCAACCAACCTTAAATAGTACAAACAAATTTTTATTAAAATCATTGAAAATCACATCATTTGGGGTTTTGAATATTGCAATGAACATACATAGATTGCAAAAAAAAAAATGTAAGTAAGGGAAGACTCTAAAAAAGTAACATGTCCACAAACAAAAGAAATTGAATGCTCACAAATGATCAAACAAGTTCCCAGTGGGAGGTCTATTCTCTTCATCCACCACATAAATAGAAGTCGAGGCATCCTTCTTGTCTTGCCCTCTAAACCGGGGATGAATAAGATGCAACACAAATGTCGAAATAATATCCTCATCGCTATCCAATGATGTACAAGTATGCCTTGAAGAGAGACATGCTCTGAGAATAGAAGCAATACCACATCCAAACTCCAAACTATCATTAAATTATCACACAACAAAAAAACATGACAAACAATTAGAACAACATGTTTTAATCATTCTACACACAAGACAAGGAGAACAAAATCAACCTCCTCATGATCTCCACCAATGTCCACAAATCCGTAGGTGAATGATGAATAATAATAACCCAATGATGAACAACCAAGTTGATGCTCTGCTCATCTTCTCAATCCAATGAAGAGTATCACCTACCATATAGAAATCAAATTTTGGACAAATCTAAACAAATCAACAACAATTTCAATTGGTAAAGGATAGATGATCTCTCTACCTGCAAAAGATCCCAAAATAAAAAGCCATCCAAAATCTGACAATGTGGTGTGTGTCCAATGGATGGCAGCTGTCACATGCTCCTCAGAGCAAGCTTCAAGCCACTCACATCTGATCTCAAACCATGTACTCTATCACGTGGTATAAGCCTGTAAAGTGGGACAACAAGACATTTATAGCAATTGAAAATTCTTGTTTTACTAAGGATGTCCTCTCCCTTGTCCATGGCAATGTGCTATCATCTTCATCTACAACATTTTGACGTATTTTATATCTCTTTCTAAATTATACTATCTGAATAGCAAATTCAACTATAGCTATCTCTTGGTCTACATCATGCCAAGAGCCTAAACCAATGTCATGACTATCGCTAGTGCCTGATAACTTTGTTTTGGCAATTGAGCTTGACGACTACGAATAGGTTTTGGAGTGGACGCAATCATGTCGTGTCTTCTAGGACCTCCCCTAGAAGAAGATGGACTACATTCAAACATCAAGAAAAATGAATCATACAACAACAAATAAAGAATGTAAAGAGAAATACTCAACAAATTTTCAATTAAATATATACAATTCACCCAATAATGTTCTCTACTTTTGTTTATTGGAATAAAACATTGAAGCATGAACACCAAAATTTTATTCAACTTTAAACATGGCAATGTCAATCTCTCCTTTAAGTCCAATCATGCCAACATTGTGGCTTTATCATGCTACCCACCTGGACATTGCCCTAAACAGTCCCGCGTCGACGCGGGACAATTTAGGGCAGTGTCCCACACGGCCTTACAATAGGATGATAATAGGAAGGATAGGCCTATGATGGTGACATAATTGATTAATGCATAGCCATAACATGATATGTATATCTTAGGCAAAAACATGAACTCTTCATTTTCATAGATTAGTATAACCTTTCCAATGCCCCGTTCTTAACAAATTATTTTCCCATTTTCATGTCCACATAATTATGAGGAGTGGCACATTTCGACAGTAATTGAAGGATGGCCATTGAGAAAGACTCTAAACTATGCAATTTACATTACTACATCTTTGCACCAAGACATGCCCCTTAACCATACCGCGTCAGCGCGAAGCATTTATAGTAATGCCCCATCCTGAAAATGGATCCTTACCCTCAAAATTTTATGGCACTTGAAATGTAAACAAGGCCACAAACCCGATAATGCAGGTTGAGCAATTTAAGAGGTCATTAACAGGACAAGACATTGAGCTTACCTATTTCGCATCTACGCGGTATGAATTAGAGCCATGTCCCAAAACAATTATGTAAATCTTTGTTTGCTTTACAATTCCACAGATAACGAGTTTTCTGCACTTAACTCTCCCGCACCGACGCGGTGTTGATTTAGGCAATGTCCCATGTGATGCTAATTTTGCTTTGCAAGCTCACATGTTTTTCACCCTTATCTCTATGGTGCCGAGGTGGTATTGAGTAGGGTCAAGTCCTACTTGATGCTTAGTCTGCTTCTCTGCTCCAAATGCAGTGCTAATGTTGTTTGTTTAATTGATGACTTCATGAGTGGACACCTTCGTTAAACCATACACTTCTATTCTAAATTTCAATGTTGGGTCTGTGTTGTGTGTAAATTTATAATACAGAACCAAGAGTGGCATGAAGGTTACATTTTCCCAGCCCTTTAGTGCTTTCAACAATTTGTTTATTACATACTATTAATCTCGATAAACCGAAGAGAGCAATTAGTTTTCTGCCGTTTACCCTCCCGCACCCAGAGCGGTACTGGTTAGGGACAGGTCCCGGCGTTGTAGCTAGGGGCAAGGCTGCAAGCGTACAATGGCTTTGTAGCACTACCATGATTTCGATAAACCTAAGAGAGGATGTTTTCTTCCCTTTACCCTCCCGTGCCGGCGCTGTACTGGTTAGGGACAGGTCCCAGCAGTTGTAGCTAGGGGCAAGGGCACACTGGCTTCGCAGTAGTACTGCCATAATTTTGATAAACGTAAGGCAACAGGTTTTCTTCCCTTTACCCACCCGCACCAACGCGGTACTGGTTAGGGGCAGACCTGGGCGTTATAGCTAGGAGCAAGTACACTCGCTTCGCAGCACTGTCTCAGGCGTCTCTGGTCCTAAATGTCCCGCGTCGACGCGGTATGGGCTAGCACCACTTGTGGTCGAGCAGGTTACACAGGCATCCCCTTCTTCATCCTACCCCCGTTTGGAGCTGCTGCAGCTTACAACCCAAATATAGATATTAAAGAGAGACTGAGAGACAGGGAGAGGGCAGTGGCCATTGCTGTGCCCACCTTTGTATCTTGCTTTTCATAGCTTTTCCTGCAAGCAAATTCTTTTGCATGCCATCGATAGACTAGTATAATCTCAAGTTTTTTCTTTTTTTTCTGTCACATCCCCTTCTCTCTCTCTCTCTCTCTCTCTCTCTCTCTCTTCTAGGGTATACCTCACTCAGCTGTACTGACAGGAAACAGCTTGGCCGAGCAGAGGCAAAGCTAAGCTGCTCAGTGTTCTCTGCTCTACATGCCTTGCACTTTTCAGCGGGAATATAGACGTTTAGAGTATGAAGGCTAATGGAGCTGCCGACCGACTGTCCGCGGCTCAAATTCTAGCTGCGAGCTAGCCCGGACGGACACTTTCCCCTTCAGATGCAGTTTCTGAACAGCCGCCTCCAGATCAGCACTTGCACTTCAGCAGCGACATGCTCTGTCATACAAGTCTTCAGGTATATATATATATATATATATATATATATATATATATATATATATATAGAGAGAGAGAGAGAGAGAGAGAGAGAGAGAGAGAGAGAGAGAGAGATATGAAATGAGATGTTATATCAGAAGTGTTTAAAAGGCCAAAATTAGCTATGAGACCAAAATGATACAATCTTGTTGGATCTAATACAATGTCTGGGTATAAAATAAAAATGAAGTAAAGCTAGAAACAAAAATCATTATCATCATCAATGTCCGAGGATGCCCGACATTGGGTGTTGTCTAAGAAAGTACTTCATCGGTCACTGAAGAGCATCGTCAAGGACATCTCCCATGTTGTGCTGGAATAGTCCTGATCCTCTGATGGAGCCTCCATCGGTGTCATGGTTTCCCCTCGTACACATGGGCATCTAGCTCTCTCGAGCTCATTGAACACCTATACCTCTGGTATAGGTGGGCTCTGAAGTCTGTTGTGAAGCTTGCTCATCTGATTTCCGAGTCCCTCCTCTAAAGAAATCAGTGATCTTCCTCTGTGAATGTCTCCATTGCCTGATCTCCTCAAGAGACTCTCCCTACGTCTATGAAGCTCTAGCAAAAACAACCTGAGGCATCTCTCATCGTGATATCTCATGACTCTAGCCAACGATACAAAGCCTTGTCTGAATAGAAAATGTGAGCGGCCCCGTATCTCATAGTATACAAAACAATAAAAAATGAGATATAACTGTATCTTTGGCTCTATATGACAAAACTGGCAAATCTTGGTCCTTACTAGTACTCTCCAAAATCTATTAGTCTCAATCTATAAGTGATGCCATGATATGCATATCCATCCTCTTTTAGTTGGAGAATATGTTCTCTATAGAAAGCCATCTTTATGCCCACCTCCTGTGTCAACTGTATCCAGGTGCTCCTGGTATCTAGCTGATAGTGATCTCTGTTCGTGTGAGAGATAGGGAGGGTGCATCCGAGAGAGAGAGAGAGAGAGAGAGAGAGAGAGAGAGAGAGAGAGAGAGAGAGTTTAAAGCATATTTCATTTATTTTATTACCTTGCATGTTTAAGATAAAACATGGTTTTCTCATGCGTATCTTCTCACATCCACCTCCAGTAGTGTTCTCAATGCCTACAAAGAGATGGAGTGAGGAGGTAGGGCGAAGATGTTGCAACAACAACACCAATAGCCATTGGTCATGTTAGCACCTAGTCTGCTTGGAGAGCTACAACTCTACATTCTGATCTTCAAACACATGGCTTGCAGTGTGAACATGCTCCCAGAGCTTGTCCTTGTTGTACGTACAAGCATGGCCTCTATCTGAAGCTGGCATGATGACAGGAGCTGCTCATATTGGAAGCTGTAAGCCACAAATTCAATTCTCCAATAGTAAAAAGAAATGTGGGCCCATTAAATAAAAGTTCCATTTGCCAATGGTTTTGTGTCTCTCTTTTCGTACGTACAAGCATTGCCTCTCTAGCTGACATGACGACAGGAGCTGTCCATCTTTGAAGCTCTAAGTCTGAAATATAATTCTCTAATATTAACAAGAAATATGGGCTCATCAAATAAAAGTGTAAATTGCCCAAGATTTTGTTTCAACATACCAAAGTTTGTTATTGTCACTACACTTTTCTACAATGTACCACATGGCAAGCGCGATGCTTCTGCTTCTCTGAGTGTATGGCCGGAGAAGAAGGTGCCTCAAACGGTTTGAGCAATTAGACACACAAAGCCCGATAGAAAGTGAGAGAGGTTATATTGGTGCCTAATGTGTCGCATGTTTTTCATGTTAGCACTCCAAGCTCCGTTCAATAGGCAGTGACATATACTGTGACCATTGCAGAATTCCCTTGATGTACTTGAGAGGATTTCAAAAAAGGAGACAACCAGTGCCTCACATATGTGCCTTGCAAACACACGAACTTGTTTATTTTTGTGTCCTTGGATTCGACTCTATACCTCGTGAGTTTGTGCATCAGGCTGCACTAACAAAAGTGGAGCTGTTCTAGGAATTGGGTGGGGCTTGAGTTTCAAATAGCATCGGATTTAGAAGCTAAGGTTTACGATCTTCTATGGATTAGCCATTTTTCTTTGGATTCCCTACAATTTCCATTACAGGAGGGGTCCATGGAGTTTTGATAGATTTTGTTACTTAATCAGATACAAATTTATATTGTTGCAACAATCACCTTCATGCATTGGAGTTTCAGTCCTCTATGGATTGACCATTTTGTTGGATTGCCTGCACTTGACACTATGGCAAGGCTTGGTCAAGAAAGAAATTTGTGCTACAATTTCTTTAATTTCCCTTGAAAAAATGACATGCTCGGTTTTTTTTTCTCGGTGCATGGATTTCCTCATAGGTTATAAGTGCTTGTAGAGATAGTTTAAAGGTACTTCTTCAATATCAAGAGGTGCTTGGTGCAATGAAAATTATTAAAGGTATTGGAAGGTACTTATCCCAAGGTCACCAAATACCTTATAATCTTGAACCCATATTGGTATTTAAATGCACTTAAATCTATGTTAGGGTGTACTTGGTAGATTGTAAGGTATCAAGATAGTTCTTAAGGTACTTTTGGAATTGTTGTAGAACTACCTAAAGTCCCCATAACCCACTTTGAAGGGTACTATCAATGTGCTTTGAAGGTAGTTAAAAGTGCTTGATACATGTCTAGAAGCACCTGTTATTCAGGTCAAGGTAGTTCCTAAGGTACATGGAACTAGTTGTAGAATTACCTAAGATCCTATGACCCATATTAGAAGGTACTATAAAGGTACTCTGAATGTGGTTAAAAGTAGTTAAGCCCTCCCTATTCTTATAGCCCTTGGCTTAGGAAGAGCCCACGTGTATTGCTAGCCCCCATGCATTGTTCATGTGTGGCCATGCCACTGGGCCATGCCCACTTGTCCATGCTTAGGACCTTTGTCCTAACATTTTGATGCTACCTAGACCCACATGAAGGTGATTTTATAAAGGAACTTGTCACTTGCAAAACAAAGGTTTAGGAAGCCTATGAAGTACTTATGGCGCCAATGGCCACCTAATACTGCCAAAACAAAGGTTTAGGAAGCCTATGAAGTACTTATGGCCTCATTTCCCACCTAGTACTTTTCACCTAGGTTTTCATGCCACTTAAGTGCAATGGCTAGTTAGAGAGTACTTGGAGGTACTTTTAAGAAACTTGTCACAACACACAGTGGTTTAGAGGCACTAGCTAAAGGTACTTTTAGAGCATTAGCAAGGCGGGAGGAAGAAGATGTTGTTCTTCTTGGAGGTATGGTTGCTTATACATCTTGCATGCATGTTCAGAGTGAGAATTGTGTGTGAAATGAATGTGTCATTGTTTCCCTTCAATTTGATAAGGCTCTATCCCACTAACATTGAAACTGTAGCGATGGAGAGAATTGATTATTTGAATCTTTCATGCAGCTAGAGATTTTTAGGAGATTCAAGCAAAAGAATTTAGAAGTCAAAATTTTGCTACAAAGATTGAAGCTTTGAAGCCATTTTTTCTTTAGAAATTGAAGGGTCCGTATATGTGTTGTTGCATTTATAATTTCAAATGGTGTTTTGAAGGATGCATTGAATTTGATGTGGCAAAGCATGCATTGAGTACATGGTGTAGGTTGTGAATGTGTGTGGACACTATGTAGACCTAAAGCAGAACCTCCCACATGTAAAGTTACCAACCACCGTAGTGCAAGGAAAGTCATAGCTTTATAGGTTTTAATGCTTTACCCAAAGCATTTAAAGGAAAAGTTTCATGATAAAGCATGTCTAGGTGGAGAATATAATGGATGCAACTCACAAACATTGATGGTATGTCCAAAGGAAGTGACATCAGATGCATGTGTTAGTTAAAGTGTTCACAGATATCCAGACAATCGAGTGTCCTCAGTCTGGTGCCACTTTTCTTACTCTTTTCTTACCTCTTGTCTCATCTCTCACATGCATGTGTAGCAATCCACTCTAGAATGTGCACATTTTGGGTTCTTTGCTCATCTCTTGCTCTCTCCCTATTTCCATCTGTGTTTCTCTGTAGATAGTGTGTCTCACAAGTGATCTTTGTTGTAGGTATAGATGTGTGGTTTTCTTTATCACATGTAGTGTTTATGTGTTTTTGTAGGGTAGCCTCGACTCCTACTATTGGATACTACTTATGTCGAGTTTAGGGAGGGTAGATTAGAGAACCATTCATGGAATTGGCATGACAATTAAATTTTAAGCACACAACATAAAATAGAATAGAGTGTAGACACAAACTTGATTGCTAGATTGATAGTGAGTACAAAGAGGCTGATTATATAGAGCTAGTGTAGGCATCTCATCTGTCATCATACATGACATCATATGAAAGCTAGTGTAGGCATCTCATCCGTTTGCACACATGACATCATATGAAAGCTTCAAATTAGCCCAAACCACTTGAAAACTCATAGATGACCTATCAGGCTACTTTAAGGGCCTCTTACCTAAGTCTAGGTGAGTCCACACCCTCTAGTAACGGTCACCATGGGTACTTTAGGTGAGAAATCATAGATGACCTTTTAGGCTACTTTAGGGACCTCTTACCTAAGTCTGGGTGAGGCTACATCTAGACTCACCTAAAACTAGGGACCTATTACCTAAGTCTAGGTGAGTCTACACCCTCTAGTAATGGTTTCCATGGGTACTTTAGACTACTTTAGGGACCTCTTACCTAAGTCTAGGTGAGTCCACACCCTCTAGTAATGGTTGCTATGGGTACCTACACCACTTAGGTTCCTTTTCCACATGCTACCACATGGGGTCCAAACCCTCCCCTTGGGGCTTAGACTATGAAAAATAGCATTTATGATGCACTCCAATCCTGGAGAAGAAAGAATTCTCCAATCCAGGAGACCATCCCAAATCCAAGAAGAAAACCATTGCTCATCCAAGAGACATTACATACCTCCCTTTGAACACAAGTATAAAGCTTAAGACCAAGCTAATCCAAGCCATCTCCAAAAATACATTGAGAGGTAAAGGAAAAAAAGCTAGAGAATTTAGTCACAGTCATAGTCTTAGTCATAGTCACAAGAGACTAGAAGGCTCTTGTTGTCTTCTTCTAAGCAGTAAAGGAAAAAAAAAGCTAGAGAATGTATTCACAGCCATAGTCACAAGAGACTAGAAGGCTCTTGCCATCTTCTTCTTTATCTTTATCTTTATGTTTGTCTTCTTCTGAGCTTCTGGGTTACTACTGGTGATTCTTCCATCTTTCTTGAAGCACTTAGAAGGAAAATAACTCTTATTCTCACAAATGCTATAAGCCTTCGATGCTAGGAAATCTTTGGCTATGTGACCTTCTTTCCCACACTTGAAACAAGTTCTATTGTTAGAACTAATTGAAAATGCTCCTCCCCTTGAAGTAGAATTCCTCATCTACTTCTTCTCCTTGGACAATAAAGAGTTGATTACATCTTGCAAGCTGGGTGTTAGATCCTTCTCTTCAATGACGTCAACTATATGGTCAAAGCTAGATGGCAAGCTTGTGTGGGGGCGGGGGCGGGGGGGGGGGGGAGGAAGTGTATGTGCTATTGTAGCTTTAGTCTTCTTCTACACCATTGGTATATATGGATTTTGTGTGTGTGTGTGTGTGTGTGTGTGTGTGTGTGTGTGTGTGTGGCCCTCCACCATCCCTGAGAAAGGTACACTTGGTGGAGGATAGGCCACCAAGTGGACCTATCCCTGACCAATTGTATATATTAGTGTACTGACATTACACCTAATTCTCAAAAATTGACTGGTTTTGATAAATTGTGTAATGCAAGTACTAATTCTTTCCCTCCTAAAACCATTTAATACAAACATGGGGATAAGTCTATTCAAATCTGTAGTAGCATAAGAAACATGTGATGTATTGTATAGAATAGGAGAAATTATGATACACATACTTTTTATGCCATACGTTTAGGGATATTACTAGCCACATGGATAAAAGAAATGTTGGGGAATGGTAATTTATCTTTTTTCCAAGAACTGCTTATAACAAACTGACCCACAAATGGTTCATGTAATTGGATACTCGTATTCAAATAAGTGGTGGAATTTTTCTCATGTGTAGCTTTTATACCAATGATATCAAGTGGGTAGATAGTAAAGTGGTTCTCAAGGGATAAGGGTTGCTTATGACGCAAGCACTATACACCAAAGGGGTTGTTTGCAAAGAGCAAGTCATCCATGTACATCCAAGAATGTAAAAATGCATATCATATTGTTTGATTCCTGCTAGCTTCTTAATGTATTCAATCTCAAACCAAGCTAAATAAAAATTACACTACAACAGGGAGCAACTATATCCCATTGGGATATTTAATCTGTTGAAAAATTTATGGCCCCAACTTAGTGAAGCAATTATCAAGAAAAAATTCACTAATGTTGTAAAATAACTCAAATGTCCAAATGACCTCTCTCTTTCTCTTGGTGAGTGAGACACACAAATGGGCCCTTTTGAAACCCTTGTAACCCAAATTTTCTATTAGTTTAGAGATGCTCATTAAAAACACAATTAAGCCATGTGTTTCTTTATGTAAAATAGCTTCATAGCAAGCTGTAATGTCAAACAAACAAATGTGTGTAAGGTGTTTTGGAATGTTCACAAGGAAGTCATACTAGTTATTAATCCACTAGTATCCTTTGGTTTGTATCCTAGAGAATGTGTGTATTTGTTTATGTATACCCTCCGTGTATTCCATCAAACCTTTTTGCAATCCTCTTCATATTTTGGTTAAGAAGTTTGTGGTGGGTGTGAATTTGCAATTATGTGCATTGGTTATCCATCGAAACTCCATTTTTTGTATCTTGAAGTTTCCCATTAGGTATGGGATGGAAATATATGTGGGTTATTCCATTCCAATTTCCTGTGTGTATGAACTTACTGCTTGACATTGATTGTGTGAGCTCAGGGGATTCTAGCCTTTTTTGGGGGCGATTCTAATGAGCTTCTTACAAATAAAGACTGGTATTTGGGTTGACTTATCCAAACCATAGATAAAAATGAACTTCAAAAGATATTGGATTTCATTCATTAGATCTGGTTTTTGAACCAAGGAGTTTGGTTTTGTTTGTGAAGCAAAACTTTCTATTTAAACATTTTAGTAATGCCCTCTCGGATGTGTTTATAGTGAGTATTCTTATCTTCCATACCAAAAGTATGACAAAGAGATTTCCAACCGTTAGAAAATTCCTTGATCACGGGATGTGTATGATCTTATTGCTTGACAAATTTCATTTCAGTCGTGGTGATTCGTGTGAGCTCAAGGGATTCTAGTCTTTTCCTGGCAACCATTCTAATGACCTTCTTAGAAATAAAGACTAGTACTGGTGTTTGGGCTGGCTTATCCAGACCACATATAAAAATGAACTTCAAAAGATATTGGATTTCATTCACTAGATCTGGGTTTTTGAACCAAGGAGTTTGGTTTTGTTTGTGAAACATAAATTTCTATTTAAACATTTCAGTAATTCCCTCTTGGATGTGTTTATAGTGATTATTCTTCTCTTCCATGCCAAAAATATGACAAAGAGATTTTCAACCTTTAGAAAATTCCTTGATCACTTGGTTGGGATTCACATGGATTGGAGGGATATGATAAAGACCTTTCATGAGAAATTCTCTGAAAAAGGCATGTTTGACAAAACTAGGCTCTGTGGTGACTACATGGTTACCAAAGGGTTCAAAATTTACAAGGAATCTTGCAAATTTTTTATAAGCAGGCAACCATATTCTTCATTGTGATCAAAAGATTAAAAAAAAGTAGAATGTAGTTTGTAAAGTGTCTGGCTAAGGTTTTTTGTATATACACCTCCAACCAAAACAAATGCTTAATTTGGATAAACCTTTGTTTACATGGCATTCATTAATCTCCTTTGAAAAAATATTTTTAGCTCAATAAAATCCATGAATTTATTACAAAACAAAAGATGAATACATCATCCTTTGGGTTTATTCTTACGATCTAAGTGAAGCAGACCATTGCTTTTTATGGTAAGTGAGTGTACTAGTTCATCCAAAGTGTTGTACTCCAAAGTCTTCGTAGTGTCTCCATAATCCTCAGATCCTCTAAACTATCTTGTTTTTTTGTTGATTGAAGCCATATTGCTTGGTGTATGTGTAATCTTCTTCAACTGCTCTTTGGCTTTTACTGGTTTGAGAAGTTTTTCAATGGTTTTGGAAATGGGGGTGTTGTGAAGCTTCTGCAGTAGTGGGGCACCAAGTGTATACAACACTAAACCTTTAGCAGCTTCTAACATATGCTCATGAAAGTGATAGTATACTAATATTGCACGGCGTAAATTTGTAGAGAAAGAATCTACCCATGCAATAAAAGCTTAGACTTGTGGTGCTGGTCTAGATAAGAAAACCTTGGTAGGTTCCGGAACACATACCAAAGGAATTGGTGAAACCATCTAACTGATGACAAAAAGCTTGAGTTTGGGTCAACAATTTTGCATTGGCACTTAAGGAAGGGCCTGTAGGAGTTCCATCAATTCTGAAAAAACCTTTTTTGATCCTTTGCTTGGTCCATGAGAGAGATCCCTTTTTTCGAACATTGATAGAAGAACTTGAACATTTCTTACTATCCACATCAGATAGCTTGACTTTTTAAAGCTTAAAAAGAACATCTTGGGACAAAAGATATTTAGAATGTAGTACTAGAGTTTTGCACTGTTCCACAATTTCATTGGGGATGCTAAAGAGAAGAGCTAGTGATGAAATTGTGAATGGTGCACGATTGTTAAGTACTTTAGAATCCCACAATTTGTGCTCAAGTTGAATTGCATCCAATTCAGCTTGTCTAGGGAATAATAGGGAAATCATTTTTGAAAAAAATTTGAATATAGACCTTTTCAAGGGCGGGTTCCTAGAGTTTGCTAAAAGGTTCACGGATTCTAAGCTCTTTCTCATCCTCTTCAATCAAAATTCAGAAGTGGGTTTACCACCCTTTCTGGATGTTTGATTTTGGTGTGGATAGTCGGGATACCATTCATTACATAAAGCATATTTACAATGGTGGGTAAGGATGAAAAATAGAAATCTATGTAAGAGCAATCTTGTGCGTCAATGATCAACATATTGGAAAGAAACGAGGAGAAGACTTCTAAGATCTTGTCTTTCTCTTTTTGAGAAAGGATGAGTAGATATAGCAATTGTGAGTAGATGTAGTGTTCAAAGCTGAAAGGGATTGTGAGGATACTGCTTGTTTTTCAAAGTCTAAGAGCTTCTTATGAAATTTCACTCCTTTAAAATAGGAGAGAATGCATTGGGTGCCGAGGGGTGGGATTGGTATACCTTTGTCTATACCATTTCCTAGTTGTGTGAGAGATGGGATCCAACAAGCCTATTAATGACAAGAAACTTTATTAAGAATTTAATTATCTCAACAATTCTAAGTAGTCTCAATATATGATAGTTACCCAAGCAAGGGTAACTCGGGAAAATTTGTGTGTGTTTAAACTTGAAAATCCCATCAATTTCATATATCGAGACACTTAGATATTTTCACTACAAGAGGTTGTGTGCTCTTGTGACGCTGTTAGCGACGAAAATACACTGGGTTTTTATAACCCCCGGCGTCGCTAAAACCGTCGCTACGAGCGTCGCTATATGCGTCGCTATATAGAGATGCTCATAGCGACGGTTATAGCGACGTTTACAAAGAAGACTATAGCGACGCTCATAGCGACGCTACAGAGCCATAAATAGCGACGCCCGAGAGAATTTTTTTTTGGTGACAGGGCATTGAATGCCCTGCCACCCATCAACCATATTGTACTTGATTCACTTTTTAAAAAAAGTGCAAGGGTAAATAATAGACCCAAAATAGTCACCCACAAGACGCATTGTTTGCAAAATTGACAAGCGTAAAATTGACAATTGTACACATCATAGGCAAAATGAATTGATTGGCAAATGTAATAATGACAATTGTACAACATCATAGGCATAAAGAATTGATTGGCAAAAGGAACTGCGGTGACAAATGTAATAATATACATGGTTCAAAAAGACGTATAAAATCCGTCTCATGATACATAAGCTATGAGAAACCCTAAACTAATGCTATCTAGCTACGGCTAAACTGACGTCGTCTAGTCAGACGTCTCATCGCGTCCAAGCGACGTATCTGTCGGATTCTGCAAAAAAAGACAATAAGACAGCTTTCAGTAAGTATAAACATATAACGACATTTATAAAACAATACAAAAAATAGAAAAGAGTAAACCTTAATACTAACCATACCGCCGCGAGAACTGAGAATGTCCATCAGGGCGTTTAAGCCCTTCCTGCCTGCGTACTCGCGCTCGTACGGTGTGGGATCACGTCCTGTCATCGACCACTGTCAAAACATACAAAGATTTCATTATGTTAGAATTAAAAAACTCATAAACCCTAAACTATCGAACATAAAGAGCAATGCGAAAACACTTACAAAATCGGCCTCAAATGATGCCCATCCACCGCTCCCCAAGTGGTGCGAGCTCCCTGCCTCTACTCGCGCTTTGGCTGCATCCTTTTGTTGCTTCCACTTGTCGGGATTCTCGCGCGCTGCTTTCTTCGCATTCTTCCAATCTTCTTTGGCCAGCCAATCTGGCCTGTTCCACCCATTATTGATTGCTTTTTGCACTTCGGAACGCTTGTGTTTGCAGTATTCGCGCATTCGAATCTTCATCAGGTCTTCATTGAAGCGCTGATCCCGTGTTGGAACGGGAAACTCATCATGAAGTATGCTGATGACTCTGTTTTTTAAATCACTTGGTACTTCACTCCATTTGTTTAGTATGTAGTGTCTAAACAGCTGAGAGCAAAGACCACGCATGCGCGAGATCACCTTCTTGCCGTCATCATCCATGATGATGCCGCCGCTGAAGTCGACGGAGTAAGGCAAGCCCTCTGGCCGGTGACGCGTGAACCTGGGTGTCCCGGCAGGGGTCTCTAGCGGCATGTCGATGGGGGTACGGACGTCAGGTGTCTCCACCGGCGTCTGGGCCCCGAAGCGAGGAGTGTCGAGTGGGGTGGCTCCTTGCGGAGTAGGTAGAGGTGTGTAGCTACTAGGAACAGTCAGCCGCGCAAAACCTGGTGTAGATGGCGATGCTGTGGCTGGTGTGGGGGCGAGCAAAGAAGGGGAGGGTAAAGAGCCTCGTCAAACACGAGGCGGTGTGGAGGCATCGGCGGCGGAATCCCCACAACAACCGCCACCGCCACCACTAGAGCGGTGTCTAGACGAGTGTGAAGATCGTCTCGTCGACGCCGAAGCTTCGGAGCGCGCCGAATGCTCCGAAAGAGAGGGAGATGTGGATGGAGTAGGAACGCGCGATGATGCGCGAGAGCGATGACGCTCCACGTACCACTGTCTCTGCTGCGGTGACAAAGAAGAAAGAAACTCCTCATCATCCATACCTGCATTAAACACACGAATATTTAAACTTAATATTGAATGAATAGAGTAGACAATGACGCAAAGACCATTAAATACAATGACGTAATGACGCATATAAATACAATGACGCAATGAATTGAGTGATAGAAGAGGCAAGTCGAAAACTTAGAATTTTCAATCAAAAGATGTGAGCGCGAGTAGAAAAGAGCGTTATACACCATGGAAGGTACTTAGAGAGCCAGAGCTTTTACAACACGGAGCAAAATTGTTCAAATACAATATTTGTGGCTTTAAGAGATCTCTCTCTCATCCTCGCATAACTCAGCATAACTTCCTATATCTATATAGAGCTCTCCGTTTAAACACATATCCTCTGTTTCATTTTGTAGCTCCTTTGCATGCACCCCATATAGAGTAGTAGCATCTTGATGCTCGTCTGGCACCACCACAGCGGCTTCTGATTGAGCATCTTCTCTGATCTCCTCCATTGATGCCGTTGTGATTGGCACATGGTAGCCTTCATATGTCCTTGCACTACGAGGGGCTACCTCTATGACGTACCACCACTTTGATGTAGACTTTGTAGGATGAAATATTACCTGCCAGAGCCACATAACTTACATGAGAGCTTTCAAGCACATAACTTGTAAAAGGGGGATGTTAACTATTTACATACTTACTTGTTCACAATGCTCTGGTAGTACGAAAGTGTCTCTTAGGTCAGTCCATTTCTTAGTAGAATCCACCTCAAGAAAACCAGACTCTCCTCTACGCACAGTAGCGTTGCGACCCTCCATGATTATCTTGAACCATTGCATGTCGAACAAGTCGACAAAAAATCCTCTGTAATCGATCCTCAAAATCTCTTGTAGCGTGCCGAAGTAAGTGAGTTCCGCCACCACAGGATCTGCATCAGGGGAACGTCGTCGACTAGACTATTCAAATTTTGCCATGATTCCACAATCTTGAGTAAAACGCTTTTTGTCGATCCGTTCCACCCTAAAATGTCGACCTTTACACCATGCTGCTGTGTATGACTTATACTACAACGAACAAAGATTATGAGTGGCCGTTCAAACGTTTAGAAATAAAGTCACTAGCATGTCGTACATTGCAAACTTACCTTGGTCGCGCAACCCCGAGAGTACTCCCACTCTTCCTCAGTCACTTCGTCACCGCATTGTTGTGCGCTTTTCAATTGGTTGTGAAACCATCTTAAGCTCATGAAGGTTGGTAGGCTCTCTAGACCCGTCAGATAGTGCATCGGTGGTCGTCTTCCCCGTCTCCACTCGATTCGTGCCCTTTGTCGCTCTTGCTTTGCATCCTCATATTGTGAAATCCACTTTTGCATCACTGGATTGTGAAGCATGCAAAATCGGTTGATTTTAGCCTCTAGATCTTCCGTCATCTTCTTCTCAACACCGAGATTGCACATGACAATCCCAGATATGCGCTCATCATCTATGGTTCGCCATAGCGTGTCCCGGGCTTTATCAAATCCGTCTAGCCACTCTCCAATGTACACTAGGGACTCTGATACCAACCAACCTTCTGCCATGCTACCCTTCGGATGTGCCTTTTGACGCACATATCCCTTAAGCATTTTCATGAAACGTTCTAAGAAGAACATCCATCTGGAATGAACTGTGCCAGCTATTTCCACCTCATCAACTATGTGAACAAGAAGATGCACCTGAATGGTTAGCATGGTAGTAGGAAAATGTTTCTCAAACATGCACACAAGCTCCGCAGCATTTAGTTTGGCGAATGGTATGGAGTCTACGTTGATCTCCTTTTGTGAGATCCATTGCACCAGCTTTGCAAGTTTGTAGATTGTGTTACGGATGTCGAGAGACAAACATCCCTCAATGGCAATCGGTAAAATAAACTGTAAAGTATGTGCAGCAATGATATTAAAGTCCACATTTTATGCAATGATATTAAAGTCCACTATGAACGTACCTGACACATTTTATGCCAATCGTGTGACTTTAAACCGGTAAGCTTTCCGTCTTTAGTAAAACACGTTCGGAGCGAGTGCATTACGCCAGTGGGGGTCCGCAAAGATCGAATGGTCTCTTTTACTTTGCGTTCTTGGGCTCCTGTGAAAATCCATGGTGCTTTAGGGAGTTTTATCGATCCATCAGACGCTGTTTGCGGCCAATATTGCTCCATACGATCCACATTTCTAAGGTCAACTCTGGCTCCCAAAGTATCTTTCTTGCCGGTCAGATGGTCCCATAGTAGATTACCCACATTCTTGAATATGTGCATTGGATCGAGCAAGTGATTGATCATGAGTCGGGGCCAGTATGGTAACTCGTACCATAGAGATAGTCTCTTCATCCCTGGAGGCAATCCGTCATCGCACATCTCCTTCTGCTCTAACCATGCTTGTGCATACATCCTTGGTGGCTCTCTTCCCAAAAAGCCGTCGCGTAACACATGATTCTCTGGAAGATACGCTTGATGACCTTCGTAGATTTGCTTCTTCAGTGAGGGCGCCCTACGTGCATTCAGTCTAGGTCGACATGTGACACATGCTCTGTATCCGCTTGTTTGAAGCCCTGCATGTATACACATGATAATAGATCAACTATGGGAAAAAAAAAAAATTTACAGTGTCTGAGTGAGGAGTGTCAATAGATCACCTGAGCATTGTGTTAGCCCGGGATAGTCATGCATGGTCCACATTAGAATGCCTCTGATCAAAGCATTCCGTCGTCCTGTGTGTCGGCTCATATCCACCACCTCTATGCCAATCCACAATTGTTGTAGCTCTTCCAATAGTGGACGAAGATACACATCCATATTCTCCACTTTATATCGCCCTGGCACAATCAAGCTTAGCCATAGGTGCCCCTTCTTCGTAGTCAACCACGGGGGAATGTTGTAGTTGACGATGACAACGGGCCATACACTGTAAGATGTTGATCTTTGACCAAATGGATTTACGCCATCCATAGCCAGGCCTAAGCGCAAATTTCGAGCTTCCCTGGCAAAATCCGACCATGTTCCATCTATATGTTTCCAGGTTGCGCAATCTGCAGGAATTCGTAGCACACCATCCGAAGATTTATTCTCCTCATGCCATGATGCTAGGGCGGCCATGGACTTACATTCGAAGAAATGCTTGATGCGAGGAAGCAGAGGACAATGTCTCAAAACCTTTTGTGGAATTTTTGTCCCGTGGAGATCTACTCGATATCTTTCGGAATCACATTTCAGACACTTCTCCATGTCTATGTATTCCCCTCTGAAAAGAATACAGTCATTAGGACAAGTGTGGATAGAATTGTAATCCATCCCCAAGTTTCGCAAAATCTTTCTTGCTTCATCTCGGGAATCTGGCATCACATTGTCAGCTGGTAGTATGTGCTCTTTAAGCAATCTACACAACATGAAAATACGATACAGTCGTGTAAAAATCTATCAGATCATTATACATTTAGAGTTTTATTAAAGTAAACTAATTGTAATAGATCACCTGAAAAGCGCTGTGACGCTAGTGTCACTCCATCCAAACTTTGCCTGCATGTTGAGAAGAACCAGGAGTGCTTTCAATCTAGACATACGTGCTCCATTATACAATGGCGTATCGGCTTCACTTTTCATATCATCATAGATAAGCCTTTCTGAATCCATGATCGTCTCGATCATTTCATCAATCTCGGGCTCAAACATTGCCTCGTTGGGAATGTGCTCTGCATGATCATCCCCCGAGCTGTCAGAGGCTACATCTTGTGGCCTCACATATGCTGCTTGACCAAAGCGCCTGCGAACACGTCTATTGGGTTGCAAGATTGCTGCTTGTTGGCCAACGTCAGAGTCCGACAAGTTATAATTGGCAACAACTCGATCTATAATAGATGGATCGAACTCGCCAAATTCGCGAACGTGCTGCAAAGAAACACGTCTTGTCCGTCGCACAGCATGCTTGCATTGATTACAAGGACATAAGACCCTCGTTGAGAGATAGGTGTTTCGGTTGGACGGTCCCACATCCTCGTCACTACTCATAATGAGGATAAAAATCTTATAACCTGGACAACAAATTTAATATTCTATTGGCATTCTTCGTTTTATCTCTCTCTCTCTCTCTCTCTCTCTCTCTTTACCTCACATTCTCTAGTCATGTCCAATCCCCGCACACCTCGGTCTAGAGGTGCACGGAGATCAGAACCACCGGGTTATAATCTCGTCTTTATTGGTCAATACCTATATTTGTGGGTACAAGAAATCTACAGACCCACGTCTACATGATACTGCATGTAGTGGACAAAACCCCTTTGCCTCTTCTCTAGCTGTAGCACTTCACAGCATCTTAACATCTTTTCACAGTAGATCTTTTCACTGTTCGTCTAACTCTAAACCCTAAACCATAAGTAATTCTTGCGTGGACTCGATCTAACGTAAATAAGCGTAAATCTAAATAAACGTAAATCTAACTAAAAATAAACCTAAATCTAATTTAACGTAAGTCTACATCTAGCCTAATCTTTAACGTCTTTTGGGATAGTTTCCTACGACGTTAAAACTCTCTTCTTCTTGTGTGTGTGTGTGTGTGTGTGTGTGGGTAAACCTAAATAAACCTAAGTCTAATCTAATATAACATAAATCTAAATCTAACGTAAATTATGTTATATTAAAAACAAAGAACTAAACTAACAGGGATTATAAGAACCATAAAACTGATTTGACACATAATTTTTCACATAACTCTGCAAGAGTTGGCATTCTCATCGCTAAATATGTGAGAGTTAACTTCCGGCGGTGACGCTGCCTCATCTCCATGCACATCTGACGACAGCAATTGGCCCTTTAGACCGTTCTTGCTCTTGTTACTATCTTTGAAGTTGCTGTTGAATGACTAGAGGTTGTCTAGATGGTCATTGTGTCGGGGATGTAGTGACTCTTGCCGCCCTGAAGATCCACCTTCTTCCCTATCTTCTGAAGACATTTCACCAGTACTTTTGGATCGACGGAGCCCACCATGAGTGAAGGCAGCAATACCCTATATTCCATTGAGGGCTTTCTTCACCCGCTTCATGCAGGCATCGCAGTCTATGGAGACCTAAATCTAATCTAATATAACGTAAATCTAAATCTAGCGTAAATAAACGTAAATCTAATTAAAAATAAACCTAAATCTAATCTAATTTAACTTAAATAAACCTAAATCTAATTTAACGTAAGTCTACATCTAACCTAATCTTTAACGTCTTTTAGGATAGTTTCCTACGACGTTATAACTCTCTTCTTCTTGTGTGTGTGCGTGTGTGTGCCAATAAAAAGAGATAAATGGTATAACCTTTCTATCACCCATGCCAAGTATGATAGATTGGTTATGCCATTTCCTTCTTGAATAATAGGTCTTGAGTTCAACTCCTCGTCGGCTAGATCTTTAGGTCTTTTAATTTTAATTAGTTTCCTACGACGTTAAATTAGTTTCTCTCTCTTTCTCTCTCAATGTGTGTGCGTTTTTTTGGATCGTATGCATGTTTTCTCTCTCTTTTCCTCTCTCAATGTGTGCGTTTTTTGTTTATGCATATTCTCTCTCTCTTTTCCTCTCTCAATGTGTGCGTTTTTTGTTTATGCATGCTCTCTCTCTCTTTTCCTCTCTCAATGTGTGTGTGCATTCTTTGTTTATGTATGTGTGTGTGCGTTTTTGTTTATGTTTGTACTCTCTCTCTCTCTCTCTCTCTCTCTCTCTCTCAAAAACACTATGTGTGTGTGTGTGAGAGAGAGAGAGAGGGAGAGAGAAAGAAGGGAAGGGAACATGAGAGTGAGGAGAGGGAAGGAGCATACCTGGCTCTCCTTCCTCTCCTCGTGTGTGTGTGTGTGTGTGTGTGGAGAAGAAAAAGAGAGAGAGAGAGAGAGAGAGAGAGAGAGAGAGAGGGAGAGCGTTACCTACTCCTTGCTTGAGAGCGCCGAAAAACTCAGATCTGAGATCTGAGTTTTTGGGCGTGCTCTGTTATTTTTTTAGCCCAGTCGGCGTCGCTATGAGCGTCGCAAATTTCCAAAGAAATTTGCGACGCTAATAGCGACGCTCATAGCGACGCCGGGATTTTTTTTTTGGAGCGTCGCTATGTGAGCGTCGCTAATATGAATAGCCTCTTGTAATGTTTTGAAGACTAAAATAATTAAATAGTCCACAACATAAACGATAACTTTCATGTGATATGTCAATCAATTATTTACACATGATAAACCGGTTATATATTAGCATAGATACATCGTTTCCATAAGAAACTTGATAAGCGAAATCTCTTGCTAGATTAAAATTAAAATGGGGACCTTTACCTGCCAACCAACCATTTGCACAACTAATTAGAATAATTTTGCACATAATGGGTGACATGTATCCAAGCAACCCCCACTGCTTTTTATTACTATCACATCCCAAAAACCCCTCTTACCCCTCCATTTTGTAGTACACAATGTTCTCTTTTGCCCGCATATCAAGGTAGGGCCTGCGACTACCTTTAAAGTTCCTAAGAGTTTAACAAGGTTTGGCAATGGGATATCAAATTACTATTGGCTTATGTCTAGGCTAGTTATTACGTGCCACACTAAGTTTGTCCTGAATTATCTGCAACATATTAGGGTCCTGAGTAACACTCATTCCCGCTATCTGTCGCTAACCCTAATAACATAAGAAACATTCATAAGTGGCTACCCATCTAGATACAAGAGAGCGGCTTTTGTTCAATTTTCCAATGTTCTTGAGTATGTACTATAAGGATCCCAATTCTTCATTGCCCAAGTATTTCCTTTAACTCTGCCTATTAAGACTTCTTATCATATTTATGATTGAAATGTGGAAAAGTTCTTGTAATATTTCAGCTATTTTTTACAAGGAAACTTTTACCCCAAGTTCTTGTAATATTTCAGCTATTTTTTACAAGGAAACTTTTACCCCTATGAGTGACCTCATTGGAGGATTTTATTCAAAATCTATTATACTTTAATGTTTTATTTCCATACACCTATTATTATTGACTATGTGGTTGTCTAGAGACACTATTTATAATTCCAAAATCATTTTAAATCGCCACTTATGTCCTAGGATTATACCTCTATCAATCAATCTATTTCCATGTTTTCGGTTTATATTAGTACATATTTTGCCAAAATTTTGGTAGTATTTCCTTTGAATTTCGACTAAATTTTTAAAAACAAAAACCCATATACTTCTTTACAAAAATTATCTAACAGGAGGAATTTTCAATTTTAGCATTACTTGGTGCTTTTTAATCCCACTTTTACACAAAACTTATTGTGTTTGGGTATCAAGATCTTAGGCTTATGTTCTTGTTGTGTGTGTGTCTAGTGCATTTTGATACGTATGATCACCATGCATGTGTGTGTGTGTACGTTATGTATGCATATGTGTGCCTACCTTTTATGTGTAATTAGTGTGTATTGTTTGTGATCTGCTCAATATGTATTTCCTCATGCAAGTAAACAAAATCCCCTAGTGGCTGTGTATCACGTGTGATTGTATTGCAGAGTAAGCTATTTAAAAAAAAAAAAAAACCTCAACCACAATTTATCAATTGTGTAGGCATATGAGAGACACGATTCAAAAGCGGCGAAGACTTTTATGTACGCCCATGTGTGTATGTGTGTGTGTGAGAGAGAGAGAGAGAGAGAGAGAGAGAGAGAGAGACGTAGCACTAGCAAGAAGTGTTTGCAGACTTGCATTTGCTTTGGTCTTGCACTCACCCTGAGCTTTTTAACGCTCAAGCCAGCTATGTGTGCCTCAACCCATTTGCGTTGAATTAAATGCATTCGATGGTTCATTTCGCTGTATTATTTTGTCGTATATAGCCTATCAAGCGATTGCTTGCCAATTATAGACATATTTTTTGTTTGTGCTCACAGGATGCTTTGCACTGGTCGGTATGATGTGTATTACTTTCCCTCCAAAGTAATCCTTAAAAACAACCTTTAATAAAATGTATATGCATTCCTTCACCATTTATTCCATACAAAACCCCAGATACATGAGGTTTTGTTCAACCTTTTATATGAGAGTTTTTATTGATGAACAACCCGTTTTCCATTATTATTGACGAAGAAGCGACACCTCATATAAAATCTAACAAACCATGTTTCATTATTATACAAAATACATCGGTTATTGTATGGGACCAATATAGTTTTTGCTTAGACATCGAGTGAAAACTTGTAAAAATATGGCTACTCATAATTGCAAAACCATTACAAAAATCCTTGAAGTACAAATAAAACTATGACAAAAAATTCTTGGAGTACACTTAAAAGGTTTCTTTTATTTCAAAAACAAGACTGGGGGAGTTTCCATTGTCCACCATATTGAGGCTATAGCTTTTGTTCTGTCTGGTCTGTACCAATAGAAGTGGTTGTCTGCATTTGGCATAAAAAGTTGTCAGATATGTAAATATGTGGGTGCGTGTTTTGTTGTAAGTGGCATACCATGGTGTGTACATATGTGTGCTCTTTCCTACTTGTCTTACAATGTGGTATCTGTCCCAATTTATGGGCTATTGTCTGCAGCTTTAGTCATCTTCTACACCATTCGTATATATGGCTTGTGTGTGTGTGTGTGTGTGTGTGTGTGTGTAGCATCCTGTGAGAGCGAGGGGCATCCGGGCAACAATGAGAAGATAACGCTATGTGCATGTTTGTCTTGTATGTGGTGCACTCATCATCGGGGTGATTATGATTCAAGGAGTCTACTTCATGTGATAGGTTCAATCATCCTTCATATGTGTATCTGTGTGTGTGTACGGGCTTGCGTGTCCAAGAGTGTATGTGTGTCAGTGATGGATGTGCACAACAGAGAGACTTAAGAGTGAGCTACCTTTGTGTATGCATGTGTGTAGGTAGGGCTGGTAGGCAAGAGAAATTGGCACTGAAAGTGCATGTACAAGCAATAGAGGAAAAATATGCAAGAAGATATAGGTATGCTTTTTTCTTTTTTGGGGCCAAAGAGAGCCAACCTGATAAACCACATCAAGGTGAAGGGGATTAGCATAGGGTGCTTGAGACGGTATCTTTGAAGATGTGGGGCTACCACATGTGAATATATATAAAGCGTTCTCATTCAATTGCGGCTCACCAAGTGATGCCAAAAATGGAGAGGGAATAAGGAAGACCAAAATTTTTTTGGTCATCTCGTAAACATTCCTAAAAGTGTCAAGCTCAAGTGGATGTTGTCTTGATAACCATGTTTCCCTAGACCATATATTAGGTCCGACCGAGAAAAAGAAACAAGGAGCAAAAACGGGCATGACTTGGGATTCCTTGTTATATGTATATATATATATATATATATATATATATATATATATATATATATATATATATATATATATATATATATATATATATATATATATATATATATATAAGTCAATGATATTCATAATAGAAAGTTAAGAATGGGAGCAGGGAACAAAAGCCTAAAAATGGCCATTCTGTGTAACTATGGTGTTAAATCCAACTATACTTACGTCCCCATCAAGATAAAATGTGTCTTTTACCTTTGGTATGATAACTAGAGTGCTTCGTTAGCCTGCATGACTGCAAGTGGATAACAAACTGGTGTAACGGTTCAAGCCTTCATGGCGATTGCAATTAGAGAAGCACATGCCTCATAGTATTTTTGCCAGTTGTTGTACGATTGGCCCTCTTGTAGTTGTCAATGTCCTTTTGCAACAAGCTCATGTGTGTATTGTTAGCCAACATAAGTGCCTGCTTTAGTTGGTACATTATGAGCAGGTATGGCTTGTACAGGGTGTAAACAGAGAACAGAGTCAATGCACGAATCTTTACATATATACTAAAGTTGATTTTACCATCATACTGGCCTTTCCCAAAAGGGAACAGGAATGGAAACACTATTGTCTCTATTGTGATGTCGTTTGCAGAGCTTGATGGGGCAGGCATGCCGTTTGGCTTGAAAGCAACTGTTATCTCACGCAACTATTGACGGCCACGAAGCTGTAGAGAAGCAAATTTGTAAGTATCGCTAGTAGTGAATGCTCTTCTCCTGGCTGGTTCAACGATGTTTTCGATGATACCAAACATCAAACTTGTGTTAAGCTGCGCCATCAGTGCAAACGGCGCGTTGTCTTGTTGTTGTTGAATGATCTTTCTCACACTATCTTGACTTAGTATGCAGAGGCCAAGCTTCTTATTCGGTCATTCAGCCATCGAGATGTACTTCTGTAGTATGAAGTTGTTCTCGAGATTGAATGCAAGTATGTCTGCCACTTGTGATGTAGCTAGATCTTGCTCTGTGAAGGTTGTTCTATGATCTTTACTCCATGATAGCAGAGGGTTATCTAATATTGAACGTCTGTCTAGTGTATCTCGTGCAATTGTTGTCACTGTTGAGATGGCATGACAGATATTTCAATGACGCTCAATAGCTGTATGTGAAGCTTATTTCCGTTCAATATTCTTCTTGTGTAGTCTAGAAGTAAGAGCACACAATATCTGCGACGTGCACTTGAGTTCTCACAAGTGGAGCATTGCACCCATTGCGTTTATATTTGTGTAGCCTCTAAGCTGGATACCAATAGACTGCTAGCAAACATATTGCAATTGATGTCTCGTCTGGAGCTCGAGTACAATCAAAAGAGGCACTTCTTTGGATGAAAACTACACCACAAATAAAGCATATGCTTAAAGGTCTGAATATCACTGCAACGTCTGAACTCCATCGGTAGACTATATTGACGATATCAATCCATGATTGTGAGCATGGTAGAAATCTAGCCTTCTTCTTGATTGAAGTGCAATGTCTCGCATTCGATATGCTGAGGTGTATCCTGAAGGGGATCGGGGAGCACCATAGACGGAGAGTGAGAGAGAGAGAAGGAGACACACACGATGTGGGTGGGGAGACTCAAAGAGTGAGCAGCCCCCTATACACTTATGCTATGTATAAGGTATACAAGTCAGTGGGCGCCCAGACTCTGGGCGGTCGGGCAAGGCACAGACGCCTATACCCCAACAACCTCCCACTTAAAGGTGACCGTGCCTTTAAGCAAGGGAACCTAGTCTAAAGACTACAAAAGGTGAGAGAAAACCACTCTCAACTGATGCCCACTGGCTGGCTGTGATCGTGTGCATCCGGCTGTCCTGCTCCCGTGTAAGTCCATACACCACCAGACGTACCGCACACGTACTGCAAGTATGTATGCAATACCTGCATATCTCCCTCGTGCACTATGCCATCATCAGTCAACAAACGGCTGACAACCCCAACTGCAAATGCTCCCACTACAGCTGCGATATCCGGTCTCAAGATCAACATCTCATACATGAGACCACCGAATGCCGATGCAATGCTAGCGGGCCCTGCTAGCTCTATGGAGCATGCATCAACATATATATCCCTGGCAATAGGCATCTCTGACTGACAAGGCGTGTCAGCCACATGCATCTCCTGACTGTCCACAAAAGACGCATCAACCTGTCGTGCAACCTCAGAGCAAACCAGCTGCTCTAGATGTCTGCTGGAAGACATATCCTGCACAACTATATCCCCATGCTCACTGTCAAGCATAGAAAGGAATGACTGCATAATCGCTGACATCTCAGTCTCCTCTGCAATCATCCACTGCAAACATGACCACTCAATCTGCTAGGACTCACTAGAGCTCTCATGCTCTAACTCCGTATGCATAGACTCTTGCACAACGTCCTCCTGTCGTGACTCACTAGAGAAAGACCGCTCTACTTGTCTATCGTGCATAGAAGTATCTCGCACAACTGACTCTCTGCTTTGCTCAGTCACTAGCAAAGCATGCATTTCTGACTCTGTCACCTCTCTGTGTGACTGCTCAAGTCATGCCCTAACTGTGTGCACAACGAGCTCACTACTCTGCACTCCATGCAAAGCATCCTGCGACCCACAAGCAAAAGAGACTCGCCTGCTCTCTCGCTCTCTACCTGGCTGCGTGATCACAGAGACAATATCGTCTCTCGCATGATCCACATGCAATGGGTAACCTGTACCACTCCTGGCACCTCTCGCAATCACTAGCGAACCCAAATGCATCACAAAATATTGCTCTCGTAGCGAAATCTGACATCCACTATCCCGTAACTGTCTGACTGAGATCAAATCCCGTCTCAGATCTGGCACATAACGCACATGATGCATGGTAAATCTCATACCACTGGGCAAGGACAAACATACGTCTCCTGTACCCTCAATGGCATACACAGCACCATCAGCCATGTGCACACAACCAAGTCTCCCACTAGAAAACGTGCTAAACCACTCACGATGCGACGTGACATGGAAAGTAGCATCTGAATCTAGTAACCAATGTGAAGACAATGTGCAATCCGATATGCAATCCGTAGACATAAGATCGTCTGAAGACAAGCTAGATGTAAATGTGACATCACCGTCTCAAGCATACTCAGTAACCACCGTACTGATCTCACTAGCATCTGTCATGCCCAAATCTGCATCACGCATCTGTCGCCTCTGTTGTCTCAAACGCCTGAAACATCGATGCCTAATGTGCCCTCTATGTCCACAATGCCAACATGTCAAGTCTCTATGCCGTCGAGACTTGCGTGTGGGACCAATCTCTCCCATGGACATAGAAGTGGGACTAGACTCCCCTGTAGACATGGATGTCGCGTACATAACATGTAAACTCTGCCATAAAGCATGAGTTGTAGTCTCCCTCGAGACCTGCCAGTCAACAGACTCAACCAGATGCAAACGAATCGTAGACATTGCTAACTCATCAAGATCCTGCCAATCATCATCACGCATAGAATTGGGCTTCACCTATAAACCACACAAGGGTTTATCCTGCCCCAAATCCGTCAATGCAACAAGCATATGTTCCTTCCAAGCAACAAAATCTACACCATCAAACTGTGTCAGACCATAACGCTGGAAGTCAAATGAAAAATCAGCCATAATGCTTGCAAAAGAGCAACCAACAATGAGTAGCAAATGTCAACCAAATCAGCCCTAAACTGGCTCGAATCGCATCAACAAAAGTCTACAAATATGGCTGCAAATCAGCCCCAAAACAACCCCAAAATTCAGCTCTTAAACAGCTGCATAAACAAGTCACAAACGTGTCCCAGATCAGCCTACAAACTGAGCCATACATGGACACCTGCAAAGAGGAAACAATGGCTGAAAATTCAGCGCCCAAATAAGACCTCAAACCTGCCTGTAAACTTGTAAACCTGTAGCTGAAACCTGCTGAAAAACCTCAAGCCATTAGTGCTCGAATCCGGCTACCTAGCTCGTAGCCACACAAGCATACATCACAATACTCACTCCTGTGAGTGTGCCAAGATAACTGTACGCTTGTCAAACCCGTGAATCGCCAAGCCCACACTGTGCGGTATCGATGCATACACACGCACAAATCTCCCACCTGCAGAGAACACCGACACAAATGCTGAGTGCAACCCGCAATCTCTACCTAGATCGCATAAATGATGCGCATAAAACTCCTGGGAAAATTTCGCCAGAGTTTCGTCAGTAAAATGGCCACAAAACCAGTAACCAAATTGACTGCACGCTCAAAACCATGAGCAACCAAAGCGCATCAAACCGCACTCCAAATGCATGCACCAATCTCCACACTTTGCATACATCATTGCAAACACCTGCAAATCTAGTACACAAATATCTGCTCTACCTGTGACTGCCAAAAAACATGCTCGAGGCATACATTGCCAAGCTCAAAATGCAATAACATTAGTCTCCCTGAGCATCAAACCACATAAGGCATACATCGTATCCTCCCACCTGTGAGGAAACTTGCAGCAAATATCACTCTCACATCTGAGAGCAAACCATGTGTGGAATCCTCGACACACAATAAACAACTGCTGCTGCAGAAAATTCAGCGTTCCAAATTTTAAAATTTTAATATGACGAGCGCGTCCGGAGCGTGCCAAAACCCCAAGGTAGACTCCTGGATCACATGTATCTGAGTCCGGGTGTGAAAGCTATGCCAAAAACCTCCGTTTCGACCCAAAAACGCAGCATAAACTGACAAAAGAGGGCTGAAAGTTGCATCTCCTCAACCGTATCTTGAATGAGGTTTCTGATGGATCGAATGGCTTCGAAAGGGGGGTAAAACGCCAGGACACCCGGTGGAAACGCTCTCTAAAAGCTGAATTTGCCGATGCCGAAGTCGAAACCCTGTTTGCACTCTTGAAAGTGCGCGCACGCGCGGACGCGATTTCGGGAATGAAACTGGCTCTCGGCTGTCGTCGTGACTGTGCACACACGCGCTCCCTCCGCACCTATGCTTTGATACCAATTGAAGGGGATCGGGGAGCACCACAGACGGAGAGTGAGAGAGAGAGAAGGAGACACACACGATGTGGGTGGGGAGACTCAAAGAGTGAGCAGCCCCCTATACACTTATGCTATGTATAAAGTATACAAGTTAGTGGGCGCCCAGACTCTGGGCGGCCGAGCAAGGCATAGACGCCTATACCCCAACATATCCTACTCTTTCGGTGATGGTCCATTCAAGGCTGAAGTTAGACTCAATCTGAATGATTCAATGCGATGAAAACCTTGTGATATCATACTTACTAGTCACGTCTAAGCAATGAACAATGCAAGCGTTTGAAACAAACATGTACCTGGTGCTAGATTGTGCTGCTATGGACTTTCGGTCTGGGAAGAGGCAAGCGATAACTGATTTCCCGAATGTCCCTTGCAAAGAATAAGTATGAAGCGTTAGAAAAGTAATAGCACAATGTTGAAGGTTCTGAGAGTAATCTCATTATTTGTATGTGTTCTTTCATTCTTATGTTATAGAAAAAAAAAGAAAACATGCTGGTGTCCTTGCACGGGAGAGTTTGCACAGTCCTCCCCAATTTTTAATAATATGAGGGAACGTGCCATTCCCACGGCAACATGCAATTTTCGATGTGTTCTTTTTACTGTGTTCTCAGTGTTCAAGACTAGAATGTGACACTTCTTACTCACTGCACGCTGGAATATGTCGCCGTTGGGAAAGTAGAGGAGATGTGTCCAAGGTTCTCTTGATCTATTTGCAATGAAACACGGTAGAGTTAGACCATAACTAGTTGCACTTGCAAAAATGACATGAGTAAGGTAGTTGAAGCTGGACATACTATTCAACTAGCCACTGGGTCTTGTTACACACAAAGCTACTATGATTGCTACGCGGGGAAGGCGAAGAGGCTTTATTGCAAAAGAAGGTCGATTCCAATATGCCGATGAGGCAAACAGTGACATTGTCGACCTTCTACTGCTGGAATGAATAGGGAGGAGCTTGGCATACAGAATCTATGATATTGAAGAATGCTCTCGCCATGTCGACAAGGCAGTCTTTTCTTCATGGCTCTTTGCTTTCATATGAACAGGTATAAGGTGTTAGTACAACAACTAGCTGGGCGTTGCCACTTCCAACAGCATAGATGGGTGTTGCCACTCCCAACACCATAGATCAGAGAATGAGTGGAAGGCAGAAAGGTGCGATGGTTCCATTAAAGCTCTGCGCGAACAAGTACTTCTAATTTTTGTCTCCATTGCTTTCTCTTATATGACTTCATATGTGAGTTGAAACTGCTAATTAATCTCCTAATAAGTTGCTTAAGCGTAGGGTAAATACGAGCTATTTTGGAGCACATAAGAAAAGCATGGAAAGAGAAGGGTAATCTGTAGACCCACATGCAACAATGCTTGTTTGCTTCCTGTAGTACTAGCTACAAAGAAGTCACAGTCTCGTGTAGCAATTACTACTATGAGTATGTGTGTGCGGAAATTTTAACGTGCTGCGGTGATGTCTTTGGTTGAAAGGAGGAGCGTCAAAAGATGATACTGTGTGTGCAAAAATTTTAACGTGTTGCGATGATGGCTTTGGTTGAAAGGAGGAGCGTCAAAAGATGCTACTAGCTTCATAGCCTTCTCTCTCTCTCTCTCTCTCTCTCTCTCTCTCTCTCTCTCTCTCTCTCTCTCTCTCTCATACAGTGGCCAGAGACAAACTTGTAGACAAAACTCGAAGCTGATTACTCCTGGAACCTGCGAACTGCTTCTGGAGAAGATTGAATTGCTCCTGCAAACTGCTTATTTCTGGAAACTGCGAACTGCTTATGGAGAAGATCGAATTGCTATTGGGAGCAACGAAGTAAAGATTGCTTACTTCTGGGAAAGTGCAAACTGCTTGTGGAGAAGATTGAATTGCTCGTGAGAGAAACCTCAGCATGCCGTTATTCACTTGGTAGCTTCTGACAGCGTAGTTTTTTGTAGAGATTTTCTGCGGTGACGGCGCTGTTTTTTTTGAGCTTTTGAGCGCTGCGTTGGGCTTATGACGGGAGCGTTTTTTCAGAGCTTTTGAGTGCTGCGCTGGGCTTATGACGATGCCATTTTTTAAAGAGATTTTGAGCGCTACGCTGGGCTTTTGAGCGCTGTTTTTTTTAGAGCTTTTGGAGCCATGTGGGCTGTTGACGGGCCAAGGACTGGGAAATGCCCACTACGCTAACGAAGTAACTGTTGGAATTAGGGTTGCAGAGAAACGCACACAGCTTGGAGAAGACAAAGGAAGCTCAAGGCAGACAATAGAGAGTGTGTTACTTAGTGTGCAATGGAAAGATAGATAGCCCTAGAGTGATGGGCGTATATCCAATGCACGGGGGAAAAAACCTCCTAAAGAGGGAAAAAATGCCCCGGCGGTCCTAGTGTGTTCACCCACATCACTACCACATGTATATGGTAACAAATCCCCCCTGGAGTGATGCGGTGAATGAGAGCTGGCACATGAGTAAAGGGAAGTGCCATGCCCTGAGGATAGAATCAGTCCACAAAGGGGAGTAAGCCCAAAGCTTTGCGGAAAGCTTCAAGCTTCTCATGAAACAATGCCTTTGTGAAAAGATCTGCAAGGTTGTCCTGTGTTGGCACATAAGCCAAACTGATCTCTCCTGCTGAGAGCCTCTCCCTAACATAGTGGTAATGCACCTCAATGTGCTTTGTGAGAGCATGAAAAACTGGGTTTCTCGCAACTACCAATGATAGTGTTGGCAGTGTCCTGTCCAACACCCAAATCAGCCGTAAGGCGTCTAAGCCATACACACTCAATCGTAGCTGTGAAGACTACCTTGTACTCAGCCTCACAACTCGAAGTGGCCACAGTAGGTTTCTTCTTGCTCAACCATGATATACATGAACTACCAAGCATGAAACAAAAACCACTTGTGGACACTCGCGTGTCAAAACAACCAGCCCAATCTGACCGAAAAATCATGTAAGTCTGGCGGCAATGATCCCCCCTTCGGATAAAACAAGCCAAGATGTAAAGTGCCACTAAGGTAGCGGAAAATCCTCTTGACAGCCTGCCAATGCTTAGACCCTAGGCTATGCATAAATCTGCTGACCTGTGAGACTGCAAACTGAATATCCGGCCTCGTGTTGCATACATAAATGAGGCAGCCAACATCAGTTTGGTAAAGAGTGACATCAGAGGGATCGCCAACATCATGTAGACTCAACTTCAAACCTGTTTCCATGGGAGTGGCAATAAGTTTGCAATCCTCAAGTCCAAACTTACATAGCAATGTCTCTATGTAACTTTTCTGACACAAGGCAATACCACCATCACACTGCTTAAAGGGTGAAAGCATGTTAACCTGTCGCGCTTTTTGTGCTAGTTAGTAGTTTCAAGTTAGCACATCTTCGAAAAGTTGGGCGTCCGGTAAATTTTTTACAAATAATATCAACATTTAACGGAGGTTGTACATTTGGATTCCTTGTTTCAAGTGCTTTCTATTGATATATCATATGTCATATATCTTGGAGATGTAGCTCAAGTTATTGTACTAGTTAGCATATGTCAAAATTGTGCTAGTTAGCATTGTCCGGGACATGAAAAAGCATGACAGGCTAACATGATTTCACCCTAAACTGTATACCCAAGTAATGATGCAACAGCCCCAAATCTTTCAACTTGAAAGTAGCATTCAAATCAGCCTTAAATTCAACAATATGTCTCTCATTTGGTCCAGTGATCAACAAATCATCAACATAAAGAACCACAATGAGAAGTACATCACCCTCACGCTTTACATACAATGTGCTTTATGTTGGACTGTTACGAAAGCCTTGTTTGACCAAATGAGTGTCAGCTTTCTCATACCAAGCACGAGGAGATTGCTTCAACCCATACAAAGCCTTCTTACATCTGCACACTTTGTCCTCTTGTCCTTTTATGACAAAACTGCGAGGTTGCGTTACATAAACTTCCTCAAATATGTCACCATTCAAGAAAGCAGTAACAATGTCTGATTGATGTACATCCCAACCAAAATGAGCTGCCAATGCACATAGAAAACGCACAGTAGTCATACGACAAGTGGGAGCAAAAGTCTCTTCATAATCAATGCCTTTTTTCTGTGCATAACCCTTTGCAACAAGTCGAGCCTTATGGCGATCGATCTCACCATCCGGCTTGCGTTTTAACTTGTAAACCCACTTCGTACCAATGGCCTTTTTGCCAGGAGGCAAATCGCATAAATTCCATGTGTCATTTTCTATAAGTGCATCATATTCTGATTGCATGGCAGCCATCCAATTTTCTGAATTTTGTGCTTCATCAAAAGACAGAGGCTCCTCAACATCATGTAAGCTAGACACAGCCAAAGCATAACAATCTGATGCATAAGATCCATGGCGAGAGCCTGAACGAGTACGGCTAGACAAAGGTGCATCCAATTTACTATCACGCAAAGTGTGCACCAGCCATTTTGGCATACCTCTAGCCTGCTCATTTTCAGCCCTTTCCTCATCAAGTACATCATGTACATCTGCATCAGTAATAGGCTGATCTAAAACATTTTCAAAAACCCCCATAGGCTGTACATTTGCCTCATTGGAACTTACATTTGTATTTCCACCACTGAAAAGAGGCAACAAAGTGTTGTAAATGTCCTGTGAGCTTACATTACTGTCTCTAGTACATGACAGCAAGGGCTGAACAGAATCTTCCACAAACACTACATCCCGAGAAACCAGAATACGTTTTTTTTGAGGATGATACAACCTGTAACCTTTGCTTTCAGCACTATAACCAACAAAAATACATTTGACTGCCTTATCATCCAATTTTCTGCGCTGCACTTGTGGCACCAAAGCATATGCCAAACAGCCAAAAACACGCATGTGCTCAATAGAAGGTTTTCTATCATGCCATGCTTCATATGGAGTAATAGACTGCAAAGCTTTCGTAGGACACCTGTTAAGTACATAAGTGGCACACATAATGGCCTCAAGCCAAAAAGAATGCGGAAAAGCTTGACTTTTGACCATACATCGTGCCATTTCCGTCAGTGACCTGTTTTTCCTCTCAAAAACACCATTTTGCTGAGGTGTATAAGGCACTGTACATTGGTGTTTAATCCCACGACTAGCCAGAAATGCATTAAATTCATGAGACATATACTCCCCCCCTCGATCGGAACGGAGGGTGCCCATAGTACATTTCGAGACATTTTCAGCCATAGCCAGAAATTGTTTGAAGCACATAAAAACTTTGGACTTCGCTTTAAGCGGAAATACCCATGCATGCCTGGAGTAATCATCAATGAAAGTCACGAAGTACAGGTAATTGCCCAAGGACGGAGTTTGCATGGGCCCACAAACATCACTATGCACAAGCTGCGACTTGCATGTGGCCCAAACTGAACCATCCTTTGGAAATTTAGAACGCTGTATCTTACCCAAAATACAGCCTTCACAAACATGTTTGACAGGTGCTTCAAGAGGCGGCAAAGAAGCAACCATATCAGATTTTTGCAAACGCAGCAAACTGGAAAATTTCAGATGACCAAAACGTGCATGCCAAAGTTTTGCATCTGAAATAGCCCTTGAATCTGCAATAGCATTTGCAAAATTTTGTCCACACTTGTCATACAAAGTGAGCTTATACAGCCCACGGCACAAAAGGCCAGATGCAATAATTTCATCACCAAAACTGAGATCATGAACTGTACATCCGTCATCCACAAATTTGACTACGAGTCCAAGTCTAGCAAGTGCGGATACAGACAAGAGATTCTTCTTGATCCCAGGTACATAAAGTGCATCAACAAGTGTGAAGGAACTGCCATTAGCAGCAGTGAGCACAATTTTTCCAACTCCCTGAACTGGATAAGAGGCGTTGTTGGCACAAGTGACTGAATTCCCATGAGGGACAGACTCAAGAGAGGCAAACAATTCATGATGTGAGGTAATGTGCTTTGTAGCACCACTGTCAAAATACCACACATGTGAATCTGCAGCAACTGACAATCTTGCATCATGGATAATAGGATTGTAAGTGCACTTTGCGCTAAAAGCCCATTTTGCATCAACATCAGCATCACAATCTCCTTTCACAGAAGACTCGACAATGGCTGCATTTGTAGTGGAACCAGCATTTGCAGTGGAACCACCCTCTTTCTTCTTAGCCTCTTTGGCCTTCAACTTAGGAAACGACTTGATCAAGTGATCATTAGCTTTACAATAATGGCAATGCATCTTCTTTTTGCCCTTATCACCAGAATTTCAAGACGAATTGCTGCCAGCAGAAGCATTAGGAACAGAATTTTTCCCACTCGGAGCAGAACCATAAGAAGTGGCTGCATTACTGTTACCACCCTTTCTTTGAGAAGCAATAAAATCCTGTTCAAGTGCACGCTGCCTAGTCCTATTTTTTCTAGAAAGTGACTCTTGCAACAGCAATGTGCATAATGCATCAAACTTGACAACTTCAGGATTTCCTTGGGTCATGAGTCTCCAAGTACTAGCAAAAGTCTGGTAGGAATCTGGTAAGGCATCAAGAACAGTCTGCACAAGGGAACTGTCCGAAATGACTTCACCTACAGAAATGAGTTGCTCATTGATATCCTTGACACTAGCAAGGAAAGTGTCCATATCATCTTCCTCATGCATAATCTTCGACTCTAGCTCTTTACGCAGCAAAGCAATTTTAGCCTCATTGCGGCTTGCATAAAGACCTGCTAGAATATCCCAAGCCTGTTTTGCAGATTTTGCTGAACGGATGTGAGGAATAATGGTGCGCTTCACAGACAACGCAATCAATGCATGAGCCTGCGCATCCTTAACATCCCAATGAGATTGTTATTTCGTAGGCAAAACAACTCTAACAGCTGCAATCCTTGCAGCAAGACCTGCAACATCCTCAACATCGCCTACATCCTCAGAACCAGGATGTACATCAATGCCCTGCACAATGTTCCAGACACCCTTTGACACAAGAAAATGTCGCATCATATAAGCCCACATAGGGTAGTTGTCCCCATCCAACCTGTCCTCAACAGCAAACATCTTGAACACATCTGTGTTGTTGTTGTCAGCCATGGTAAATGCTGCACCTGATGTAAAAACTGCCCGAAAATAGGACAAACGGAGCGGGAACAACTTGTGCTATATAGCACAAACCGTAGAAGACTATAAGGCACATGTTATGCAGAAAACGGCACTGATAGAAATGCTACACAAAATGACGAAATAGCCTGTGCAGTACTGCTTGTAGTGGAAACGGAGGCCGAAATGAGCCCAAATCAAAATTCTGAGCAGATCAACCTCTTCGAGATCCCCCAAAATTTTTGTCGACCTGCAAACGCTCGCCAAAGCTCACTGAAATCGGAGAAAGTGAGCAGGCGTGTGCTAGAGCAGCTGGCGACTAAGCCCGAGAGGGCGTGACCTGCTCTGATACCAATTGTTGGAATTAGGGTTGCAGAGAAACGCACACAGCTTGGAGAAGATGAAGGAAGCTCAAGGCACACAATAGAGAGTGTGTTACTTAGTGTGCAATGGAAAGATAGATAGCCCTAGAGTGATGGGCGTATATACAATGCACGGGGGGAAAAAACTCCTAAAGAGGGGAAAAATGCCCCGACGGTCCTAGTGTGTTCACACACATCACTACCACATGTATATGGTAACAATAACTAGTGTCATTTATCGCATAACTGATCCATCAATAGCCTTAAGTAATTTGTGTCAAGGTGGGGTGGAGATATTAGAGTAAGAATAAAATCTCTTGAGAAATATCAAAATTGTGTGAGAACTGGGAAAATGGTGACGGCGAGGGTTTCACGCTGCAAAGGCGGTGAGGGATAGGAGAGCTTGTCTAGTCCTTCAGCTCAGCCTTGGGCTCATTGGTTTTAGGTTCTGTTGTGGGTCGCTACACTGGTGGATATTCCCTCGCAGCTACCGTGTTGTACCCATTGGGCCCCCGTCAGCGACCGTCTCACTGGCTCTCCTGTACCTTCCTTCCCCCGCCCCACTTGTGATTTTTGTGTGGCTTGCTAGTGGTGCTTCTTCTCTCCTCACTGCGACGCATTATATTAAGAGATTATTGTCTTGCCAAAATCGTGATTATTATATGTTAATAATCGCTTTGCTATCTAGAGTTAGTCTGCATTGCTATAACCGAGATAATACTCACTTTTTGAAAGCGATTATTCTCCACTAGGTGAATTTATCTCCTCGCTTTTTGAAAGGGATTATTCTCCAGTAGGTGAATATACTTTTGTGACTTGGTGTCGGTGAGGCCTTTCACCATGCCATTGTCAGCTCCTCTAAGCCGTCCTACACCGAAGCAGTGGCAGGCAAACAGAAGTCGGTGATCGAGCAGCCCGACGCTCTGAAGGCAGTCCATTTGACATGCGACTTTGCGAAACCGGGCGTCGATGATAGCGGTCAAAGCTCCCTTACTAATATGAGTAAGGAGGAACTGAAACAACAAAAGACGCAGGTGGAAAAAGACCTAGTGACAATAATTTGTGCACTATCATTGAGAAAAATCTCGCGCGAAGATTTGGCGACGCAGGAGGACGCTGTTGAAGTGGCCAAAGGGGACAGAGCTTTCCAAGCACTCAAGAAGGCGCTCCCGCAACATGTCGAGGTGGAAGATGTCATTACGGTGGTTGTTCCCCCTGCCATTGTGAAAAGAAAACTTGCGGAGGTTGCAAATTCCACTCTGGTCTTCAGGTTTATGGGGAGAGTTCCCAATAGAATTGAGCTCAGTAACTAGCTCTGCAGTCAACTGATTCTAATCAGCATGGCTTGGTAATGTTCACCCAATATATAGCGAAAGGATTCGTGTCAGTTCAGTTCAATGACAGTGTAATGGTTGAGAGGGTTTTGGCGAAAAGCCCACTGTTCTTCAATCGCGCGCCGGGGTGTGTGCTCCCTTGGGACCTTTTGTTTGAATCTAATGTGGCATTCAAGGATCTTTGCCCAGTATGGGTGGAGTTTGTCAACCTCCCCGTATGGCTTAGCAAGAACTTGAAGGACCTCACAAATTTTCTTGGTGATCCACTTTTTGTCCCATATGCTAGAGCCTCGGGTGTAGCAGCAAACTAGGTCTGTATCTGGTGGGATCTGCGGAAGCCACAACCAAAGAACTTGGTGGTGAATGTTGGGGCAGGACTAAAGATCATTCCTCTAAACTTTAACACCTTCTTCGGGGCCTGCTTCAAATGCAACAAATCTGGGCATTATGTGAGGGTGTGTCCCGCTAGGTGTTGAAGCCTACATACCAGATGATGGAGGGAAGCAAATTACAGGCTACCCCACAGGGTGGCAGGAATGCAGTAGATCCAACAAAGAAGCCTAATGAAAATCTTGCCAAGGCAGAGGGTGGTCAAAATAAAGTCAACTCGGATAAAGATGTGGAGAAACAAGATCATGGCAACCGGGGCAAGGGCAAGACCACCCAAAGCTATCGCTTTTCATCCACCGCTCAGCAAAGAACAACCACCCCAGTAATGCAGAAGATCGTGATGTATCTAACTCTTAGGTCAAAAGATGAGGGCTGGCAACAAGTATCTCATATATCATTTAAACGGTTCAAAGCGCAGGCTAGGGCCTTGGGACAAATGAAAGGTCTCCCGCTGGATTTCCCAAAGCCTCCTTTCTTATATGACAATTTATTCGAAGTTTTGGGGAAGACAAATCAAGAGGACCTTTTCACTTCCAGGTTGGATACCATGTAGGTTCCAGATGAAAAGGAGCCAATGGAAGAGGACAACCTGAAGGGGAACTCTGTTGAAGAGTTCCTGGAGGCGGAAGAATTGTCCCCCTTTCTCAATGATGGATACTCTCTCTATTTGATCTTGGAACGTGAAGGGATTAAAACCCAGAAGAAGGGCACTCTCTTCTGGGAAGAAGTGAAGAAAGAGAAGGCAGTCAAGTGCTGGGCCATCCAAGAGCACCATTTGGATGCTCGTAGCAAGATAAAACAAGTTGTAGGGAAAAAACTTATCTATTATGGGGAAGGAAGTGACGGTTTCAGTGGTGTCTTGCTTACTGATTACATAGATTTGGAGCCAAAGATGGTTCTAAACCACCCCTCTGCAAGAGTCCTTGTTGTTAGAATTAGATGGGACGATCAACCTATCATCATAGTAAATGTTTACGGCCCTTGCAACGCAAAGGCTAGAGCTAAACTGTGGATACAGCTCAGGGATACTTCGATCGAAGGGGAGTGGTTGATGGTTTGAGATTTCAATATGGTCGAGAAAAGCAAGGAAATAACAGCTCCACCAGTATATTGGCTGGCTCAAAAAAGTCTAAACGGCTGAGCTTATGTGAGAAGTGGGCTATGATTGACTTGTGGGAAGTGGGCCCATGGAACAACATGCCTGGATTCACCTACACAAGCCCTCAGTATGCCCGCATTGCCTCTAGGCTGGACAAATGCTACTGCTCTCATCAAGCTGACTAGATCTCATCAACGTTAGAGATGAAGGTATTCTCAACAAAAAGCCTCTTTGATATGCCATTAAACTTACAACTCAAGAAAGATGAAGGGGGGGGGGGGGCAGAGAGGGGAGAAAAATCTTCTGGTTACAGGGACACACCTGTTCAAAGACCCTCTCTTCAGAAGCATCACCAAGAAAGCATTGGGAAAGCTCAAGAAAGATGTCGGGATGAATAAACCTAGTGCTTGGAATCTATTTGTTCGGAGTGTACAAAAAGCTATCAAAACTTCAGGTCCTCGGGTTAAAAAAGCCAATGAGGCATATATCAAACATCTCACAAAGGAGGTTGTGCAATTAGCCTCTAGGAAGGCTGCCAGACTAGCTACCGAGGATGAGCACAAGCGATGGCTTGAAGCTAAATCTCACCTGGCCAACGAACAGCTGGAGGAAATCAAGAAGGCGAGATTGCTCTCTAGGGAAAATTTCCTTCAACAAGAGCCTTCTAACCAAGCACATTTTTTTAGGGCTCTAAAAGTGAGAAAGAGTTGAGGCTGCGTGCAAGTGCTCAATGATGAGAAAGGGAATACAATTCATAACCAAGATGAGATGGTTGGACTTATGCTCAATTATCTCAGCCAGATTATCGGTCAGCCAGAGACCTAGTCAGAGACCCAATCTTAGGAAGTGGAAGAAGCCCGAGCGTCTTTACTTAGGAGTGTTGAAAAGAAGGTTCCCTAGGAGGAAGCCAACCGCATGGAAATGGCCTTCTCTAAGGAGGAATGCTCAGCGGCACTAAAAGATCTTGGAAATGAAAAGTCCCCTGGTTGGGATGGACTGACGGCTGAATTCTTCAAGGAATTTTGGGATGATCTCAAGGGTCCAGTCACACGGATGGCCAATCAAGCTGTTTCCAAAGAGTCGTTGGATGCAAGTGTTAAGAGAGGGCTTATCAAGCCCATCCCCAAACATATCTGTTGCTCTCAACTTAAACATTGGTGTCCCATTACGATGATGTCAGTAGAATACAAAATTATTTTGAAGGCGATAGCTCTCAAACTTGCCCCCCTCCTGAGTCGGATCATTTCTCCCCATCAACACGGGTTCATTAAAGGGAGATCTATATATGACAATATCTTGGCAGCAATGGTAGGAATAGAGTATGCATCCTTCTCCAAGCAAGAATGCATCTTGCTGCAGTTGGACCTCGACAAAGCCTATGATAGAATAGAATGGTCCTATGAAGAAAAAGTCATGGGAGCTCTAGGCTTTGGGCCTTGCCTTTGTCGCCTCATACGCAGACTAGGCGTTGGTAGCCAATCAGAGCTCCTGTTTAATGACAGAATTGTGGGCTCTTTTGAGGTTAAAAGGTCTACTAAGCAAGGATGTCCCCTGGCCCCCTTGATTTTCGCCATCGGGTCGCATCCTCTCATTAGGATGTTTAAAGCCAGTGCTACGTGGGGAGAGATTCAAGGTCTGGCATTACCGAGCAACGACCAGCTACTGGCCAAAATGTTCGCAGATGATTTGATCCTATTCTTGAAGGCGTGTCCTCAAGTTGTCAGGAGAGCTCTGGAGATTGTGCAAACATTTTTCGTGGCCTCAGGATCCAAGTGCAATATAGAGAAGTCATGACTTATCTCCCTGTCGGAGAACGACTCTTTTGACCCTACAGTCTGTACAGGAGAGATTATCTCAAAAGGGAGTGTATTCAGACACCTGGGAGCCCCCGTAGGGGTGGATGTAACCCCAGGCAAAGATTTCAATGGGTCCTTGAAAAAATAATGAGAAGACGGGAGTTTGTTGTCCTCCCCTTCCAAAGCCAGATTAGAGTGATTAATGGTTTTATGATCTCGTATATTGCTTTCCTCAGCCCCGTGCTCAAGATGGCTAAGTGTAACTGGAAAGGATTCTTAAAACCAATGAAAGGGTTTAAGAACAACACAAAAACCTCCCGGCCATGGCAGTGGGCTAGATGGGAGGTAGTTGCTCGCCTGGTAGACCAAGGAGGGCTCGACATTCTTAACCCTGTGACCCATGCTGAGGCCCTTTGTGCCAAATTTATGGTCTTATTGGCTAAACAGGACCAAGCTTGGGCTTTCATGCAAGGAAATGCTTGATATAGTAAAACTGGGATCGAAAGGGGGAAAGTGGAAGGGGATTGTGATGCACGACAAACTTCTTGCCCCAAAGTGGTCTTATCTTAGATCCTGTGGACTCTCAGGGTAACTGATGAGGAATTCCAAAAGAGTAGCTGAGGTTTTGGAATGGCGGGAAGCAACCAGATACTTTAAGAACTCCATTTTGCATTGGTCTCCTTGGCTCTCTAAAATATTGGGGCCGCTGCAAAGCCCCTATTAGATAGAAATGGCCAGGAATGTGAATAAGAAGGGGCTTGTTCGACTAGAGCAATTCTGGGATGGCAACAATAAGTGTTGGAAACTGCTGACTCTTTAGCCATCCAATTTCAACTGAATGGCTTTGAGATCTTATTAGTCTACAGGGTGATGAAAGAGCTTGATAAGGTGGTGATGCCAATTTGTGAATCCAACTTTGAATAGGACACTTGGAGATGGCCCGGGAGTAGCCTCTTTTGGAAACCACATTCTAAAGGCATTTACCATGCATTAATGCACAAGGCTAATTGGTGTAGCCCCCTCAACAAAGTATGGAAGAGGCACTGGACGGAAAAACAGTGGGAGGGAGTCATGGAGAACATATGGAAGCCAAGGTGGCCTCAATATATGAAGATATTTATGTGGAAAGTGATGTGGGGTGATCTATCGACATGTGTAAATATACAAGAAAGAGGAATCGGGTTGGATCATTGCTCGGGGTGCAGAATAGCTAGCGAAGACCTAGCTCACCTTTTCATGGGATGCCAGGCAATCAGTGGCATGGCTGGGAAAATATGCAAGTGGATTCAAAGAACATGGCAAATTAAGTTTTTTAAGACTAATCCGTTCTTTGGTACTAACAGATTGGGAAGTCCTGCTCTTCTTGTCTGCAGTCAAATAATCAGGTACTACTTCTTTCACCATATTTGGCAAGCAAGGAACCTCCACGTGTTTGAGGGGGATCTCGCTGTGGTAAGCTTTTGTGAAATCATACAAGAGAGCAGAGTGACGATCCACATGATCCGAGGAAAACAAGCCTCAGAGGACTGGTCTAGAACAATACATGCCATGATGACATCTTTGAATAAGTAAAGCCTAGGAGTAGTTGTGGTTTCTCTGTGAAGTAGAAAACCTATAATCCTGTGACCCTCAAGGCTCGTTCTGAGCTCGAGTTTGGTGTATATTTATGATGTTCTTAATACTATCCACTCACAATTGTGAGTTTTGCAAAAAAAAAAAGAATAAAATCTCTTGTCTAGATAAGGGTGCGTGTATGTGTGTGTGTGTGTGTGTGTGTGTGTGTGTGTGTGTGTGAGAGAGAGAGAGAGAGAGAGAGAGAGAGAGAGAGAGAGAGAGAGAGAGAGAGAGAGAGAGAGAGAGAGAGAGAGAGAGATGTTCACCCCGTGCAAGATTTGCGTCGTTAGGGAATGCACTCCAAAGAAAGACGGCTTCAAGATCTTCTCCGGCCCGGAGGCATTATCACTAGATTCATTCACTATTTTCTTGCCCTTAGCTGCAAATACGAAATCCATCCCACCGAGCTTCCTTCTACCATGAAGAATCGCCCTGCATAAGCTGTATCAAGCTGCTAGAGTAACTGATGGCTATATAACAACATGTGCACCCCCACTAACACGGTAAGGACTTAAACTTAAAGCCTTTTGTACCTCATACCCAATGGATCATGATCCATAATCCTTGATGGGCACCACCTCCGACTTCAACTTGCGGCAACCAGAACCCCCACCCAGCTTGCACCTCCCTCGGCTAGTACTACGACCCACATACTTATGAAACTAAGGCAAGGGTTCGCGATCCGATGGGACAGATCTCGACCTGTGAGCTCACCACTGCGCTCAACACCGTTCGCAGCTGAACCCAGAAACCAAAGGGACTCCCAATCTCCGCTGCACAGTAACCACCCTAGAGCCTAGTGCAAGCATAAACCACGCGAGCTTGGCAACTTAGGCAGCTCGAAAAAATTAACGAGGCCAACCTAGGCACAAACCCACAGAACGTGAAGCGGAGGCTCTCCAAGAGTTTTCGAGCCCCTATCACACGCTCACACACTCGAGCTTGCCCAGACCTGCCACTTCCAAATTTGCGTACCGTGCCATTGTTGAAAACCTCACTCCCATATAATAAGATAAGGTTATGTTTAATCTCGGGGGGTTCACTATTCACTACCCCCTATATAACGTGCGTTCATGGGGTTGAAAAAAACCCCTCTTTTAACATGTTTGAATGAATAAAATGACCCCTTATTTTAGAAATTTTTTTCAAAATTGAATATTCAAACCCCTTATTTTAATGTATCTTTGTTAAATTGCCTAAAATTTTTGTATTTTAAAACCCTTCCTTTCTAATTCACGTTATACATTAACATGATTACATAGTACACCCTCGAGTGTTTAATATTCTTAGAACATGCAACCTCCATGTAAATGATAACATAGCTTTATCTTTGTGAATAGTCATTGTGGTGCTATTTTCAATTCATGCAGGTGCATGTATATGCTCATAAAGGTTTATCTTTGTATAGCTCATTTTATGTTATATATCAATATGCAATATGCCTAATGTACGTAGTTATGCGTGATAATCATATTTGTCGATGACTCTCATTAATCATTATCATTTTCCATGACAATTTTGCTTAAGGTTTGAAATTGGTAGAGTTAGGGTTGGTTGGGTGAGTACTTACCTAACTCCGCCATGACTTGGATCATGGGATCAAGTTCAGCCAAGCAACCCTAGTAGTGCTCACGAATGATCTATGACACCTCGCACAAGAAAGTACGATTTGGTAAAAAGAAACAAAGTTTTGAAATGGGTAAAGTTTCTTTAGATAAGAAAGTTTTCTACTTTGATTATGGACCTTCATGTTGCAAGTGACCATTGTTTTTTCATTGTTAGCATGTCTCATATGACAATGTCATGATTATTGGGTGGGAAAGAGCAAAGATGTTCTAGGGTGGAAACACAAGCGAAGATGTGATGGCCAAGGAGATAACAACTTCAAAAGGGATGTGAACATGATTATTGGGTGGGAGAGAATAAAGATGGTCTACGGTGGAGGTGAGGTCTAATATGCTATAATGGATGAGATGTCAAAAAGCAATAGTTGCTATTGATATTGATAAAAAAATTCAAGGCAAATAATAAGAATACAAGGCATGGGCTGTTATGGCTGTGGCCATGATGGACAATGCCAATATGTGCTCGCTAGGTGGGTAGTGGAAAGGGCTTGAGATACATGACAAGTTGCTTGCCCCTTGGTGGTCCAACTTGAAACTTGGGGGTACAATGGGCAAGTTAGTTCAAAAATGCAATAGACTAATAGAGGCCTTTGAATGGGGGAGATAACAAGCTACTTTCACAACTCTATATCTCATTGGTTCCCGTGGCTTTCTAAGGCAGGAAGTGTCCTTTTGAATCTATTCTAAAGGGAGGTAGCCAAAAAGATCTATAATAAAGGACTGCATCGGGCTGGGTAGTTTTGGGATAGTAGCAATGAGAACTGGAAAGGAACATACCAACTAGCCTTCCAGTTCCACCTTAATGGGAGTGAATGACTACTAACTAGTAGAGCTTTGGAACGGCTAGATAGATGTTGGCTCCCTAATGCAAGTCTAGGTTTGAGTGGAAGGCATGGCGATGGCCCATAAACGTGCATTTCTCTAATCCGCAAACCAAGGACATGTACAACTCCCTTATGGTCTCAAAGGACTGGTTTTACCCTACGGGGGTGCATCTTTAAGAAACTATTCATGTAACATACGTTCAAAGGGTATTAAAAAACCCATGCTTAAGTTAATAAAATGACCCTTTTTTCTTCAAAAATTATTGGTTTTTCTCTAAAATCAATTAAAAAAACCCTTTTAATAAAGTCCTATTAAAATGTTAAAATTTTGGCAATTAAAAAACCCATTCATTTGAACTCACGTGGTAACTTACATGTCTAAGAGGTGAACCCCTTGATGTTTTTTCCTCTGAACAAAAAATGGGGCAAGCAATGGCCGCGGAAGCGAGGTGGGCAACAATCACGAAGAATATCTGGAGCCCACAGTGGTCGCTTGAGATGAAGGTCTTTCTTTGGAAGGTTATGTGGGGAGCCCTACCTACTAGAGTAAAGGCCCTTGCCAAAGGGATTGAGTCTGATAGATGCCCGCAATGTAGAAAGAGTGCCCTCCTTGTCGATCTCTGGCCTAGCAAAGAAGATTTGCAAGTGGGTCCAAAAGACTTGGAAAATAGGTTTCTTTAAAAATGACCTCTTCTTGGGTGGGAAGGTAGTTAAGAGCCAAGTGCTTCTTATCAACACACAAATTGTCAGATTATGTTACTTTAAACACATTTGGAAGGCCAGGAACTATCGGGTCTTCAAGAATGCCTTGAAAACAGTTAGGTTCACGGAGATTATATAAGACAGTAGGGAAATAATTGTCACCTTTGGGAAGTGGATCAAGGAAATTGATGCTCTTTTGTCTAGTTAGCACAACAATGTTTAGCCAAGTTCCTACTTGGGGTCCTCCTCAGTGATGCGGGGTGGCTCCCCTGCTAGCTGATGTATCTTGTGTTATCGAGAGACGTCAGCATGACTAGAATTTCTTGTTACTATGATTTACTCACCATTGTGAGTTTGGCAAAAAAAAGACAAGGCAAATAATTATTTAGCACATGCTCAAAGGTAAATGCATGTTTAGGGATGGATGTACCTTTTAAATTTTTGTTGCACGCCTACCTTTTTTTTGCAAAACTCACAATGGTGAGTAGTTATATTAATAAAAGCATAAAATTACAGATATAAACCATGCTTGGAGTAAGACATGACATCATCACAAAAAACCAAAAAGAAATACAACATGATCCATGGCTAATCGAGGAGCCACCCCAAGACTACCATAATTACATCAGACCAGATAAAACAACAAACAAATAAGGGAACCACTTGACAACATAAAGTTCAATCACATACTCGTAGCAGCCGCATACAGGGGGAGCATGCAAGCTCCATTACCTTGCAATAGAAAAACCAAACCAAAGACCCAAACCACAAGCTTTCATGGGGAGAGAGTATCAAGTCCTCAAGGAGAACCAGCACCCGCCATGGATCAACATGCCATATGGGGGAGCCAATCCCCAACCCATGAGACAATTTACTACCACCATGGAGAAGCATCTGCCACACACCATCTCCATGCCAAAACACTACACAGACAACAGAACACCACCCTAAAACACATCTATGGAAAGCCTACGTATTTGAAGCTATGGCCCATTTATGGGAAATTCTATGTGGTGATTTGCTAGTAAAATTTACATTTTGATGAATATTTTGGAAGTGTCTTTGTAATCCAAAGGAAAATTTGAGTGTGTTTATGGAGTGCTCACTATGTAACTCTTCTACTTTGATATTTTGGGCACCTAATACCCTAGATAGAAAACAACACAAAGGCAGAAGTGATTTTCTATTTTACTAGAATCAGACTCATTTTGAATTAATACAATAAGGTCAAGCTCTTCTCTCAAGGTGGCCCATGGAAGGAGCTAGGGATTCACAACAAACTGTTGGCACCTCAGTGGGTGAACCTGAGCTTAGGTGGCATCATAGGAGAGCTGGTCCATAAGTGTAATAGAGCTATAGAGACCCTTGGATGGGGGGAGGCCACCACGTATTTTCAAAATTTCATAACACACTAGTCCTCGTGGCTTTCTAAGGTGGATAAAGATTTATTGAATCCATTTTGTAGAGAGATTGCTAGGAAGATCAATGACCAAGGGCCTCATCATGTAGCTCAATTTTGGGACGGGATCAATACAAGGTGGAATGAAGAAAACCAATTAACCACCTAGTTTTATCTCAATGAAACCAAAATTCTAACAATCAATAGAGCTATCAAAGATCTAGATAATGTTTTGATTCCTATTTTCAAGCTTGAATTTAAGTAGAAAGCCCAAGAGTGGCCAATGGCCATTGAGCAGAAATTTATGTAAATAGAAAACCAAGAAAATCTATTGCACCTTGATGCTTAAAACAAATTGGTTCTCCCCTCTCAATAAACAATGGCATAATGAATGGCCAAATGTAGGTGAGTAACGATGACCAATAACATGTGGAACCCCTAGTGACCCCTTGCAATGAATATTTTTCTATAAAAGGTGTTATGGGGGGATATTTGAACTGACTAAGATTCTCACCAGAGGAATTGGATCAAATAGGTGATTAGGTTGCAAAGCAACAAGTGAAGATTTTTCCTACATGCATACAAAATCTACAAATGGATATAGAAGACATGGAGGCTTACGTCTCACAAGAACGATCGAATCTTGGTAGGAAATATTATAAACCGAGATCTACTAATGCGCACCCAAATTGTTTGCCTTTTCTACCTTAAACAAGTCTGGAAGCTAGGAATCAACACATATTTGAAAATGCCTTCTCAACTATTGGATTTAATGAGGTTATCCAAGAAAGTGGGGAAGTGATAACATAAATTGGGAAAAAGGAGGAGCTCTGATGAGTGGAAAAAAGTAGTACAAGCCATCATTCTTAATTCTAGATAACACCACAAAAGATACTGCAATGTTAAGCTACATCCCCAAACCTGATCGTGGCTACACCCAAATTGCCTGCTACTGCTACTTTAGGCAACTGTGGAAGACCAAGATTGAAGCTTGGAAAAAGACCTCTCAATAGCTAGCTACACAAAGATTGTGCAAGAAAGCAGGGAAGTGCTATTCTCCATTGAAAAACATATGAGCTATAAAGTGTGGAGGCTATCTAAACTAGCTCAAGTTCACTACCCTCTGACCTCCAATGTAACTATTTGAGCAACTCTCTTATTCTTTGTAGTGAGTAGCCCCTTTGTGGGAAGGTTGTCCTCTAAAAGCACAAGTTGTGATTAAGGATTATACATTTTGTGCAAAGTTAATATAACATCTCCACTCATAATTGTGACTATGATTTTTTTTTTTTTGTCAATGTTTCTTATTTTTCCCACATAAAGTGCAGTATTAGCTTTGAGCTAAAGTAAGGACTTCCACAAACACCTAGTTTAAGGAAGGTTTTTTGTAAAATATTGCTAGCAAGTGCACCCTTCCTTTGAAATTATGTTTTATTTGGGAAAGGATGAGAAAGCTTAAGAGTTTAAATCTCCTTAGATTATAGAAAATCTAAGACCAAATTGGTACATGCTTCTAGGGTTTTGGGAGCGCTCCCAGGGGGGTGTCTGTAGGTTGCAAGGCACAGAGGAGTAGGGAGGCTCAAGATGGACATCTTATCTGGAGCTACTAGTGGTTCTTCGCCCCTTGGTGGCCACACATCTATAGAGATGGGTGTCCCTCAGGGGAGGCCCTTGCATCTCCTACCAAGGTTTTGTGGATCACCCTCTCCCTTCCCTTCTTTTTGGATATGAAGGAGGCCGCCCTCCTCACTCCTCCTTGGGGGAAAATGGAGGTTGGTGCTCTTCGTGGTCTTTGGCACTCAGCAAAGGCGGGTTTTATGGCAGGGCTCCTTCCTTTGGTGGCTACATCCATCTCGAGCTTGGATCTCTTGGATGGTTCATGGCTCGCCTTGCTCTAGCTTTCCATGGTGGTATCCTTTGGTTTGGATCTGGCACCATTGCGTGTGTAGTTTGTGGTCTCGTCCTATTGGATGTTGCAATCTCTTTTTTGTGGTTTGGAGCTCTCTCGAGGCATATGTTTGCAGGTGGCAGTGGCAGAGATATGGTGGATCCTCGAGGCTGGTTTTGGTGATGGGGCCTTTGGCCCTGCCACCTTTGGCATTTACAATCATGGGTCTCTTGTTATATGTCTGAATCCCTTGGGAATTATGGAGGATGGTAACAGAACTCTCTAGGGTGGTGGAAACCAAGGTCTAGCTTCTTATTGATTGTATGATTAGCTATGGTTGTCTTTATGTGGATTTGGGGGTCGCTGTAAAACCCCGTGGATGTTTGTTGTGGAAACATATTTGGTTGTGCTTGTAATTCTTTTTGCATCCCTGGATCGTATTGAGCGGAAAGTTTAGATGTATTTGGTTCTAGTTATATAATTTATCTTAAATCTCTTTTTTCGAGAGAAGAATGTTAGAAAAAACGACACAATTGGTAACACGAGTAAGAAAACGATTGGAGACACAAATGCAAACACAAGCACATGAATTTGAGTTTCCTCGATTTATCTTAACTCTTTTTTTTTGAGAGAACAATGTTAGAAAAAAGGACACAAATGGTAACACAAGTAGATAAACTATCATAGGGTTGGGACAAGAAGATATAAGCCACCCTATTAAATCACGAAGCTCTCCACAAATAATTAACATATTAAATCAATATCTAACATGTACTAACCAAAACATGTTAGATGTATTTGCATTTCAATCTAACATGTACATCGGAAAAAATTATGCTTCAAACATAGGGGTAAGACTAGAAGATACATCCCACCAATGTGACTGAAGTTAGCAACTTCCCTTTCCAAGAAGTTTCATTCACCGTCCGCTCATTGCATTGATCAAGCAAGAGCTATTTTTGCAAACGAGATGTCCACCACATTTACTTCTCTTGATTAAAGTTGGATACCTCATTCTAGAATAAACAGGCTTAACCCAACAATGGCCATCATACTTTTGATCCATCCTCAACATTTTGGGGACACCATTCGGCACATATTAATCCAGATCATAAACACAATCTCCATTGTACATCTAGAAACTTTTTCTTAATCAAACACCTAGATATCATTCCGCTCAACTTGGGGTACTTGTGGCTATTTAGCATAATGTACTCCAATGTACTCTGTGTTGTTTATGCTTGGTTGGAACCCGAAGATATTTTGTTGTCTTTCTTTTCTTCTTCTATCCAAACATTTTGGTTGATTCCTAGCGCACAAAAAATGTTTCCTGAAGTTTCTTGGTTGAGTTTCCAGTCACAAAACCTTATTTTTCATTAGTGGAACTGTCAGATAACTCCACCATTGACACATTTCATCTTGAGGACATACCACACCCATATTTGTGGCCAGCATAAACTTTGTGGACAAAGTTGAATCCAATGCAAATTGAAATTGAACACCTAATGTCACACCATCTTTCACCTAAGTTTGAATATTTCCATCTGGAGCAGAAATGATGGCAAACATCTCACTCTTACTACTACCCCCATAATCTCTAGGATTGAAGAGAGAGAGAGAGAGAGAGAGAGAGAGAGAGAGAGAGAGAGAGAGAAGAGAGAGAGATTAAGACTTAATGAAAGTAGCAAATCATAACTAATGTGCAAGTTTATACAAAGTGAATTAAAGTGATGGTAATAAATGGGGATGCAAAGTGGAGATGAGGTTGGATACAAAGTGTAGCTTAGGCTTCTTGTATCAACTTAAGAGAGGGCATTTGATGACCTAATCAATGATGTCAATGTGTAGGCTTCCAAACTAGAGAGGGTTCTCACTGGTGCAAATGTGTCATACACCCCAACAAGACCCCCGTGTGTGTCATAGTAGCACCCAAAAGTACAAAGGTATCCTCCCCATAGAATTTTCAATTGGGTGTAGGACCAAAGTCAAAACATCCTCTCCAAAGAATTATCAAATGGGAGTAGGATCAAAAGTATGCATGTCCCTTGAGAATTTGATAGAAGGGTATAGGCCAAATAGACCCCCCTATGGTAGGCACCAGGTGTTAGGTCAAATCAAAATACAAATGGGACTTTATCAAAGGTGGAGTCCTACTTCAAATTGTCAAAGTATGTCATTATTGCCAATGTTGGCTGCAAATTATCAGTGTCGTTGATGCTCTTCCCCTCCAAATATGTCTTCAAAATGCTTAAAGTGAATGCCAATGTTGGCATGACATGTGTACCAAATATTGTGCAAAAGTGTGTGAGGATGGTTTTACTCAATGCTGGGCAGTGCCTGATCCTTGTACAATAATTGTCATCTTTGTGAAGCCAAAAATGATCGCACTTTGTATCAAATGCAAAGGTGAATGTAAAATGCATATAAAAACTGCAAAATGCAAAAGCAAATTTGTGCATGGCTTGGTGCTTTGTGAAGATTTGATAATCTGATAATTGGTTGACATCTCACGGGGTGTACTTTGTAATCATGTTAATGTATAACGTGAGTTTGAAAGGAGGGTTTTTAGAATGAAAAAAAATTAGGTAATTTAACAGAGACATTAAAATAAGGGTGTTTTATATTCAATTTTGGAAAAAAATCTTAAAATAAGGGGTAATTTTATTCATTCAGACATGTTAAAAGAGGGGTTTTTTTAATACCCCACGAACGCACGTTATATAGGGGGGCATCCATTGGTGAACCCCCCGAGGTTCACATATACATATAATTGAGCTTGTCGTAGAAATGACTTCAACAATGAATTTTCTCCATACAAGAATTTTCCTTGAAATTTGGAGATCCTTTAAGAGGCTTCTCAATGCTTGATCTTCTTTAAAAAAGCATTATATTCAATGTTGGCCTTTTATGTTGCTCTTTGACTCTCTGCAAGTGTGGGAATTCCTACTCGGCAGGGCTCAAGGTTCCGTTGTGGGAAGCTCCTCCAAATGGGGAGGGAGCTCAAAGCTCAAGGGACTCCAACTTTGTAGGTTGTGCCATGGGAAAGACCTCCAATAGGGGGTGTGGCAGACCCAAAAGATATCATTGTATATAAGTGGAAAAATCTTTGAGACTTCCTACTTTAGAATGCAAATAATTGAGGTCAAAGAATAAAAAGAGGATGGGTTTTTTACCAGAAACATTATAGCTGCAACATTTTAGGATATGATCCACAAGCCAGCTAAAGAATTAACCCGCCTCTTCCACCACCATTTCCATTTCTCTTCAAAGAGACCACCCTACTCTACAAGCCCCAATCATGTAATAGCATTGGCATTATTTATGGCTTTGAAGACAAAAATGCCAATGCATATAGATCATGCCACATATGTGTTGAACACCCTAAAGAGAATAAAGAAGTCCAGTGGTATCAGCTCTTTGGGAGCCCCAAAAGTGCTGAAGTGAATAGCCTATCATGTAGTGGGGATAGAAGACAACTTACCATGACCTCTTAACCAAAATGCATGGTTAATAGCCAACATCATATATGAAGAGAGAGAAGAGAAGGAGTAGGATGTAGCACCTCTCATCACAAGAAGATCATAGAGAAAACTGGTTCAACCACTTTCAGACGAAGATGATGAGAGTGACGAAGGCCCATTGAAGGATCCTGACCAACCCTTTGGTGAGAGTACCTCTTATATGGATATAGAGAGAAAGAAATCCACTAAAAGAAAGCAAAAGGTAGGAGAAAGAAGCTCAGACTGAAAATTGCACCACTTCTTATCATTGAGGAACCTGCACAAAGAGCAGTTTGACTTTAATGAGAGAAAGAAGATTTTGAGAGAGAAAGAGGACTTTGAAATGATACAATGGTATCCAAACCCTCAAAAAGTATGCACTAAAAATTTTATGTACAGAGAGAGTGAAGATCCATTGGCTGACCTGGAACATATTTATGGACAAGAGGAGAAACAAAGAACAAAAAGTGGGGATGCCACCGTGGATACAAACACACCTAAGATGGGCACTTCCACAACTATCAAAGCTTAGAAAACCTCCACTAAACCCCTCTCTCCTACCCAAGAAAAAACACAAGAGCAGATGTAAGAAGAGGCCTCTCAATCGCCCAAACCACTGAGATTGTACCAGAGTCCATATACGAAGAACTCGAAACTACAAAGTAAGACCAAGCACCTACCAGACTACTAAAGAAATGGACATGGATGGAAAGAAGATCAAAGAAGTTCTTCCAGAGCAAGAAAAATTGCAAGAAGGAAAACAAATAGAAACAAGAGATGCAAGCACATCTCTACCAGGGGACATGAAGGAGGTAGAGTAATATGCACAATTTTCCCATCATATCATTGAAAAATGAAGACAAAAATATACACTTAAAAGAGCATATTCAAAAAGGTATAAGTAGCTAACCTACACCTCTTTGCTAGAATGGAAGTAGCAAATGCATTTGTGGAGGAATTCAAAAAACTGCAAGCTGTGATCAATAGCTTAGAAGAAACAAACACAAAGAAATTGGTAAAATTGAGAGAGACGATGACACTTGTGAAAAAGATGACCTATGCAAGTGAGAGCTGTAACATTTAACGGTCTAGTAACTTGTGTGTAGCGGAAAATAGCATGAACATAGTGAGCATGTCATTTGAATAGCTTCCTAATGAGAATAACAAGAGTGCTTGGGTGGAGAGACCAACAAAAAGCATAACACCTAGTTAGATAGCATGAACAATACTTCAAAAGTGAGAGAAATTAAGCAATTGATAACAGTTGAGGACCGGATTTGCATGGAGCCGGTCCCCCCTCCAAAAGTCTTTGTATTATGGTTTCTCCCATCAAGAGAGACATTTTACAATACAATTTCTTGTGTTCCTTCAATACTAGCTAGTACAATGAAGATGGAAACTTCATGCACTATGCAAAACACTTATCAAACACAACATCAATTCCCTCACGGTCTCAGACCCAAGACCTCACACACCTTCGAAGATGGTGAGAGCTAGCGGGGTATGAGAGTAGATTGAGAGGAAGAAGGAGTATTCTTACGAAAAAGATGTACATCTCCTCACATAATCACTCATATTAGCATAGCTTAGCTTAGTAATTAGCATGGTAGAGGAGATGAGCATGCATTGAAGCTTGGATCTTGGTTGGATTTGCATCACAAAGCCAAGAGTTGTTGGTGTAGGCCTTCCTTCTCACAAGCTTGGAGAAGGTGATAAGCATTCCATTAAAGCTTGAGAAGGAGAGAGAGTCTTCTTTACTTCACACATGAGCTAGTCTGAGTGTGTAGGTGATAATGCCTTTGAAAAATCAGTACCCTCTCTCTCTTGGTCGACCCCTCTTGCTATTTGCTCTTGCTAGCATCCTATTGGACCTCCCCAGGCTTAGCCAATGGTAATTAAGAAGCATAAGTGACAGCCTTCTCACATGTGTCCCCCTTTCCCCTTTTGTGAGAGGTTTAGGTAATTATTTAATTCAACTAAACTCTCATTGGACCCCTTTGCCTCCTGGCCAATAGGAATCAGGCAAGCCATTGGGCTACTGAATGCTCATTGGTCCCCTTGGGAGAGTACTATCCAATAGTCTTCTAGAGAGCTTAATTCTTATTGGTTCTTTTAGTAAGTGTTTTTAAATTAATTTAACTAGATTTACTCTAGCCTATTCCTCATTGGTCCACCTCCAAGGCAATCCAATAGGAATTGGGTACACCTTGTGGGCATCTGGGCTAGGGATCTGACATGTGTCCCTCATTCCCTTTGTGTAAAGGGAGCTTGTGTGTGTGTGTGTGTGTTTTTTTTTTTTTCTCTCTCATCCCCTACTTGCAAGGCTCGCCCCCTCCTATGTAGGGATTGCTAAAGACTTTTGGGACACACACAAAGCATCCAATTCCCCCAATGTTTGACCTTTGGACACAACCTTTGAATTTTGGAACCTAAGCATTTTGGAAGTCTTAATGGGCTGAACCTTAGGGTCTTTTAAGCCCATTGTTACACATGGCTCTTTTATAGATGGCCCCCCCTTTGGATCCCTATTTTCCCTCCTTTGGATCCCTACTGTGATCGGTCTGCTAGCTTAACCAATATTCTAGCTTTTTCTCCCCTGGCACTTCCCCATATTAAATGATCAGTTTAACATGAGAAAATCATGGCTTTAAGTTTTCTAGTTTAAAGTTATCAATTGAGTCTGAGGATGCATTTAGAGGATGTAAGGAACAGAGCGATGTGTAAGGAACAGAGAGTGGCGTATGAGTGACGTTGTTCTTCTCCGGAGGGCTTGTTTGCTGTGCAGAAGTGATCGCAAGTGGTGGTGAGCCTATGTAAGTATTCCAAGGGTGGCCGTAGGCTTGAAGTCGACAGCCTCGTGTGCCTTTTGGGATTTGGTTAGTGCAGAAGGGAGGAGTTTGAGCATTTAATATTGCTCTCAGTCTATTACCAAGGTCTCCCTCACCTGCCACTGGCTCTCATCGTTGGAGTCTTCAACGCGCGCCTGCTGACTGCAGTGCAGTTTGCCCTTCATCCTTCTCCTAGCATCTCTTGGTTCCATTGAGCAGTTAATAATTGCTTTTCCAGTAAATAATTGCTTCTAGTAAATAATTGCTTCTAGTAAATAATCGTTTGGATGCTAGTGCCCTTATCAAGTAAATAATCGTTTGATCACCCTTGCTTCCATTTTATCTACTTTTTGGCAAAGCAAAGGTGCTGCTTGTGTGAGAAACCTACTTTTTGGTAATTTGGGTTAAGCTTGGAATAGAGGGGGGGTGTTGGTGAGGTCGTTCACCGCGCCACTCGGTAATGGAACCCGACACGTTAGTAATAGGCGAAGAAATTGTAGAAATTTCACAGATGTTAGCGGTGGGCAAATTATCTGAAATGGAGTTTGCAATGCCGATGGATGAAGGCGACGGCTCGGTTTTGAAACCGTAACATGATGCGGAAATGTCAAGCCTCGATTTGCCAAAGGATTTAACCATGAAAGTGGACAAAATTGTACCGATTGGGAAAGTGCCTTCTTAAGAACCAAGAGAGAAAATGGGCTCAGCTCAAGGGTTCAAATTCGAGGTTAAAACCCTCAAAGAGGGGGCTCCTCAGGGTCCCATCTGTATGAACATAAATATGGTGTCTAGTGCATCTGCAGTTCGCACGCCAGGCATCTCTATTGCTAGCATACTCAAGGGGCCTAACTCTAAGGATTGTGGAAAAGGCTCAGCAGAAGGGTTGTCGAGTGAAGGAGATTTTGAAAAAATGCAGAATATAAGAGCTAGACTTCAGCAAGAGCTTAAGGAAGTCAACAAAATGATTGAATCCGGCCCTAACAACAACAAAAGAACTAGCTCCCTAGCAGATTGCCTTGGGCTAGTGGAAGACGGGTTGGCAGATTGGGTCTTTTCCGCGTTAAAAAAGTCTTTGCCCCAGTAGGTGGAGGTTGTCGAGGCTATTACTGTAGCGATACCACCAGTAATTATCAAAAAACAGTTAGCTAGGCAAGCTCAGCTAGCGCTTGTATTTGTGTTCAGTGGAAGAATCCCAAATAGGTTTAAGATGATTCAATGGCTTCAGATTCTTGGCCATGGAGGAGCAGTTGAAAGTACTTTCTACCTAGCTAAAGGATTCTATTCAGTGAGATTCAAAGAGGCCTCATACGTGGAAAAGATCCTTGACAAAGGGCCCCTAGTTTTTAATAGGACTACGGTTTGTGTGGTGCCTTGGCAGCCAGTGTTCGACTCAGCTGAATCTTTACAAGGGTTTCATCCAATCTGGGTTGAGCTTATGGGTGTGCGTAGCTGGCTGTGGGAAAATCTCGGGATGCTTGCTAGCCAATTGGGCACTCCCTTATTTATACCTAGCAAGAGAGGGTTTGACAGGACCTCAAACAAGGTTTGTATAGACTGGGATGTGTCTAAAACACCACCTAAGAGAATGGTTATCAATGTCGGAGCAGGGCTAGTTACTATTCCGCTAAACTTTGGAACATACTTTGGGGGATGTTTTGAATGCAACCACTTTGGACACTTCACCAAGGACTACCCCTTGAAGTCTAATGATACCGCAGCTCTGGCAGCACAGGCCCTTAGTAAAATGGATTCCCTGGTGGAAGGGCCGAAGAAGCAAGGAGGCAGTAACGAAGGGGTAAATGCAGAGAAGGATAAAGCAGGTATGGTTTATGACAAAATGGATATCAAGATACAAGACAAGATTGTGGAGGAATTGATTCCCATACAGAGAATTTTTGAAGGTGCAGGAAGTAATAATAGGAGCAGTACTTCCGCTGCTGCCCCCAAATTTATGAGAGTGACAACGGTGACGGTTGTCCAAGTCCCTGGTCTCAAAAGAGCACGAAGAGTGAAAGTAGTGACAAGAGATTCTCCAGAGTGCTTCAAGTTGTGAGAACACTTGAGGTGAAAGGATCTAATTCATCCTCCACCCCATCGAAAGGAGGGGGGTTCACTGTCCCATTGCACAATCCATTTGCAGCACTGCAAGAAAAGAAATCCTATGACTTGGAACCCCCAGATTTTCCTATGACCAAGGAGAGGGGGGGAGGAATGATTCGGATGATGAAGAATTTGTTACTCTATCCCAATAATGATGGAGTCTCTCACTATCCAATCTTGGAACATAAAGGGGTTGAAAACCCTTAAGAAGAGTACCCTTTTCTGGGAGGAAGTAAAAAAGGAGAAGACAGTCAATTGCTGGACCATCCAAGAACACCACTTAGATGCCCATACCAAGCAAAAATAGGAGCTAGGAAAGAAACTGGTATTCTATGGAGAAGTAAGTAACGATTTCAGTGGCGTCCTCAGCATTGCGGATAAAGAATTGGAGCCGAAGGTGGTTCTTAACCACCCATCCGGCAAAGTCTTGGGGATTAGAATCGGATGGGAAGGGCATCCCTTCACAGTTGTGAATGTGTACGGCCCTTGCAATGCAAAAGAAAGAGCTAAATTGTGGATGCATCTTAGAGATACTCCTATTGAAGGCAAGTGGTTGTTGGTTGGCGACTTCAATATGGTAGAAAAGAGCAGGAATAGAATAGGATCCTCCAGTATGTTGGCTGGCTCGGAAAGGTCTAAATGGAAAATTTTGTGGAAAAAGTGGGCGATGATCGACTTATGGGAAGTCGGCCCATGGAACAACAATCCTGGTTTCACCTACACAAGCCTCCAGTATGCCCGCACTGCCTCAAGGCTGGACAGATGCTATTGCTCACACCAAGCTGACTAGATACCGTCGTTGATGGAGATGAAGGTAGTCCCAACAAAAATTCTTTGGGATCACATTCCTCTGCACATACATTTTAATAAGAATAAAGGGGAGGAGGAGACCCCAAGAGGTGGAAAAAACTGCTAGTAACAGGGGCACACCTATTCAAAGACCCTCTCTTCAGGAATCTAACCAAGAAAGCACTAGGTAAGCTCAAAAAAGATGTCAACCTCAACAAACACAATGCATTGGACCTCTTTGCTCGGAGCATCCATAAAGCAATCAAAACCTCGGGCCCCCGGTTCAAGAAAGCTAGGGAGGTACACCTTCTGCATCTTACAACGGAGGAGCACAAACAATGGCTCGAAGCCAAATCTAACCTTGCTAACGAGCAGTTAGAAGATATCAGAAAGGCAAGGATTGTCTCGAGGGAGACTGTCCTTCAACCTGAAGCTTCCAATCAAACTCAATTTTATAGGGCTTTAAAAATCAAGAAGAGCCGGGGCCACTTCCACTCGCTCTATGATGAGAAAGGGACATTAGTTCATAACCAGGATGAAATGGCTATCTTAGTCAAATCATTGGACGGCCAAAGATCCAGTCCCAAGAAGTGGAAGACACTAGAGGGACCTTACTATAGAGTGTCAAGAAGGAAATTCCCCACTTAGAAGCTAATTGCTTGGAACGGGCATTCTCCGAAGGCGAATGTTCACTAGCATTGCAAGCCCTTGGCAAGGAAAAGTCCTCTGGTTGGGATGGGATGACGGTGGAATTCTATAGAGAGTTTTGGGATGATCTCAAGGCCCCAATCACAAGATTGGCCAATAAAGCCATGGTCGAAGGGTCGTTGGAGGTAAGTGTAAAGAGAGGGCTTATCAAACCCATCCCAAAACAGATCTGTTGTTCTCAACTGAAACATTGGTGCCCTATAACAATGATGTCGGTGGCCTACAAAATTATAGCTAAAGCAGTGGCCCTCAGACTAGCCCCCTTACTAACCAAGATCATCTCTCCCTATCAACATGGGTTCATAAAAGGAAGGTCCATTTATGATAACGTCTTGGTAGCAATGCTGGGCATTGAATATGCAATTGTCACAAAGTAGGAGTGCATTCTGTTGCAGTTGGACCTGGACAAGGCTTATGACAGAATAACATGGAAATATATAGAAGTCGTCATGGAAGCTCTGCGCTTTGGGCCTCACCTATGTCGGTTGGTACGCGTACTGGGGGCTGGAAGCCAGTCAGAGATCCTATTCAAGGATAGAATTGTGGGATCATTTGAGGTCAAAAGTTCTATCAAGCAGGGATGCCTTTTGGCCCCCCTACTTTTCGCCATAGGATCACACCCTTTTAATCACGACGCTCGAAGCTAGTGCGGAACGAGGGGAGTTGCAAGGCCTCGCTTTGCCAAGAAATATCCAACTCCTACCAAAACCTTTTGCAGATGATTCTCTCCTCTTCTTGAAGGTGTGCCCCCAGGTCATCAAAAGAGCTCTAGAGATTGTGCAAATATTCTCAAAAGCTTCGGGTTCCCAGTGTAATATAGAGAAGTCAGGGCTGATCTCCCTATCGAAAAATGACTCATTTGACCCTTCTCTCTCGTTGGGGGAGATTGTCACAAAAGGGAATATATTCAGGCATCTGGGAGCCCCCTTGGGGGTGGACTGACTCACAAGCAAAGATTTGAGTGGGTGCTTGAGAAAATAAAAACCAAAATGAGTAGGTGGGAGTATGCGCTTCTCCCTTTCCCAAGTCGGATAAAAGTGATAAATGCCTTTATGATTCGTTACATTGCCTTCACTAGCCCGCTTCTCAAGATGGCTAAGCGTCACTGGAAAGAGTTCTTAAAACTAGTAAAAAGGTTTTTATGAAAAAACAACACGACATCCTCCAGGCCATGGCAATGGGCCCGGTGGGAATTAGTTGCTCGACTGGTGAATCAAGGAGTCCATTGAATTCTCAACCCTGTGGCCCATGCAGAAGCTTGTTGCACCAAGTTTGTTGTCTCCTTGGCTAAACAGGATCAAGTTTGGGTTGTCATGGTCAGAGATATGATAGAAACATCTAAACTTGGCTCGGATGGTGGAAAGTGGAGAGAGGTGGAGGTTCATGACAAACTGTTAGCCCCAGAGTGGTCTACCTTAAGAATGGAGGCAGCTCAGGATAATTGGTAAGAGCAGCAGGAGTCTTAAAGTGGGGAGAAGAAGTCAGATACTTCAAGAACTCCATTTTGCATTGGTCCCCTGGCTATTCAAAGTTGTAGATCTGCCACAAACTCCCTATTGGATTGAGACAGCCAGGAAACTGAATAATAAGGGTCTGAAGCGGCTTGGACACTTCTGGGACAGTGGCAACAAGAGTTGGAAAACCATTGACCTTCTGGTTACCCAGTACCAACTCGATAGCTTGGAGATATTGCTGGTCCACAAAGTGATGAAGGAGCTTGACAATTTAGTGATGCCGATCTGTGACTCGATGTTTGACTGGAATGCCTAGAAATGGCATTCCAACTCAATAGCTTGGAGGTCTTGCTGGTCCACAAAGTGATGAAGGAGCTTGACAATTTAGTGATGCCGATCTGTGACTCGATGTTTGACTGGAATGCCTAGAAATGGCCCGAAAGCAGTCTCTTAGGGAAACCCCATCCTAAAAGCATTTATCAGACAATGATGCATAAGAAGAATTGGTCTAGCTCCCTAAACAAGCTATGGAAAAGGAAATGGCTGGAGGAAAGGTGGGAGCAAGTATTGGAGTACATATGGAAGCCAAAGGTTCCGCAGCACATGAAGATCTTTCTATGGAAGGTAATTTGGGGTGCTCTACCGATGGGGATGAAGATTCAGGAGAGAGGGATTGGGTCATATCGATTCTTGGGGTGCAGGATGGGCTAGAGAAGATCTGGCCCCTATTCATGGACAACCCAACTATTAAAGGCCTCAAAGGGAAAATATGCAAGTGGGTCCAAAGAACATGGAAAATTAGGTTCTTCGAGACTAACCTATTCCTTGGAGGCAAGAATTCAGGAAGTCCTGCCCTCCTTCTCAGCACTCAAATCCTTAGATATTTCTTTTTACATAATGTATGGTAGATAAGGAACCGCCGTGTGTTTGAAGGAGGTTCTAAGGTGTCAAGCTTCGTAGAAATCACTCAAGAAAGCAAAGTGCTAATATGGACGCTCGGGTGCAAGCATCACTTAGAGGATTGGTCTAGGACTACTTGTGCATTGTTGTCAGCAGATGGAATGCCTAGGATGGCGTAAAGATCTCAAAAGGACAATTTTTTGGACCATGTGTATCGGTGGGGGTGGCTTACCTGATGTAATTACTGTCTCTGGATGATTTCATGGCTCAACAAGAGCATGACCTTGTAATTTTTTTGGCTTGCTCAATATAATTTACTCACAATTGTGAGTTTTGCAAAAAAAAAAAACATGAGAAAATCATTTAGGAGAATTAGATATTGATTATTATGACATTACCTCTCTCTTGAAATCATAGTCGTCCTCGACTATGGGGTAGAGAAGATAAAGCATATTCATTAGTCCTTTTCTTAGCTGGTAGAGGATCCCTATGTTAACCTACGACATCATTCCACAATGGATGACTACTCCATTTGGTGCTTGAGAGCCTGAGGCTGCCGCAAGCATGTCTACACATTAGTCCTATCATCTTCCATAGTAGAGTGACAAGATCTACTTGGTGTTCGGGAGACGTCTCCGCAAACTTGATTTAAGCATGCATACTACTTCATTTTTGTGCACAATAAAGAAAAAGAGAGTCTTATAAGACAAAAATTTTGTTCATTTTTAACATTTGTACATTTGCTTACTCTTGGGAAGCATTGTAAGCATTGACAAGGTTTAGGTTATCCTTTAATTGTATGCCTTGCATCCATCTAGCATCTTCAAAAGGATAATTCTTAAACTTAATAAGATATCGTCGGATAGTCTTATCGCCTCTTAGTACCTTGTCTTCATGTAGGAGAATGGACTCGGGCTGCAGCACCTCTTCTTGGTCCTCGGTCTCCGGTGGGTCTTCAATAGTTGGTTCTTGAGGTGGCTCTCCTTTGTAAGCCTTTAGTAGGCTCACATGGAAAGCATTGTGTATGAGCCAATGACTGGGCAACTTGAGTTGATAGGCCATCTCATTGATTGGCCTAAGAATCTGGAAAGGACCATAGTACCTTTTTGCTAACTTAGCATAGTACTTTTGGTGTCCCGTAGGATTCTTGCCCGTCGTGTGCCTTAATCGAGCCTTGTGAAATTTTAATAAGACCCAATCATGTTCTTAAAAGGATTGGGCTCTTCTGTGCTTGTCAGCAGCAGCCTTTTGCCTTTGCTGTGAGATAGAGATAGCATCCTTAATCTTTTGGAAAGATTCTTGTAGGTCTCGGCTATACTCATCTGCAGCGAAGATCTTCCCGTGTACCTTAAGTAGCAAGGGACTTTTTGATCTTCCCTCAATTACCTCAAAAGGTGCTTTTCCCATGGAAGTATGTACAGTGTTATTGTAGGCATACTCCACTAAGGGTAAGTACTTCTCCCATTGGGATCTTTGATCTACTTCCATTACATAGGCTTTTAGTAGATCGAGAATTGTTAGGTTAGCTATTTCACTTTGGCCATCCGTTTGCGGGTGATAGGCCGAAGAGAAGTTTAGCCTTGTTCCTAAATTCTCAAAGAGACCCTTCCATAAATTACTGGTCATTCTAGGATCTCTATCCGACACTATGGATATTGGCAAGCCATGGTACTTGAAGATTTGTGAAATGAAGAGGGTTGCCATTTGATGGGCTTTGATAGTCTTTTTGACAGGTATACAACGAGTTTGTTTACTAAACCTGTCGATTATCGTCCATATTCCCACATTCCCATGGATAGACTTAGGCAATCCAAAGATAAAACCATGGATATGCTCTCCCATGGTGAATTAGGGCTTGGCAAAGGTTGAAGCAATCCAAGTTTCTTCCCTCTATCAAACTTCGTCTTTTGTCATACCACACATTTAGAAACATACTCTTGTATGTTTGATTTCATGGTAGGCCAATAGAAATATGTTTCAATCCCCTTTAGGGTAGACTGAATCCCTCTATGCCCTACATAAGGAGGATCATGAGATTCATACATTACTTTCTCACGTAGTGAGCTAGTAACGCATAGTCTATTGCCATAGAGAAGATAACCATCTTGTAAAGTAAATGGTTCCTCTTTCTTCCCTAGTGCAAGGGCTGAAATCACATCTCTAAAATCGAGATCAATGGCATACTAATCTATCATAGAAGATAGATCATTGTGAGTTGCTATGGAAACCACATTCACTCTCGGCCGTCTTGAGAGTGCATCGGCTACTTGATTATTCTTGCCAGCAATGTGAGCAATATGAAAATGAAATTGCGAAAGAAAGTTTGCCCACCTCATTTGTTTGTCAGAGAGCTTGGTCTGGATCATGAAGTACTTAAGACTTTGGTGATCCGTTCACAGAATGAAAGGAGTACCCAATAAATAGTGCTTCCATGAGTCTAAGGCATGTAGAACTACAAGGAGTTCCTTTTTATATATGCCTAGATATTTCTCAGCACGGTCGAACCTTCGACTTTCATAGCCTATGGCGTGCCCTTCTTGAAGCAAAACAACTCCAAGGCAATCACCACAAGCATCACATTGGACCTCAAATGGCTTTGAGAGATCCGGTAGTGTAAGCACAGGTTGAGAGATAAGCTTTTCTTTAAGATTTTTGAAAGCATTGTTCTCCTTGGCAGACCATGCGTACTTAACATTTTTCTTTGTTAGGTCATGTAATGGTCCTGCTATTAGTGATAACTTTTCTATGAAGCACCTATAGTATGCGCACATACCTATAAATCTTCTTAATTCATGAAGATTTCTTGGTTTAGGCCATCCTTTTATTACCTCTAACTTTGATGGATCCATTTGGATGCCATCTTGAGAGATAATGTGACATAAATACTGAATCTCTTGTAAGAAAAATTCACTTTTCTTTCGATTAACATAAAGTTTATTCTCTCTTAGAACTTGAAATATTACTTGGAGGTGTCGCTTGTGTTCGTCTAATGAATTAGAGTAGATGATGATATCATCAAAGAACACTCCAGCAAAGGTTTGGTGAGGCCTGAATAGCTCCTCCATCAAGCGGTTGAATGTGGCTGGTGCATTGGTCAAGCCAAAAGGCATGACAATGTATTCATAAAGACCAAACGTAGTGCGAAATGCAGTCTTTACAATGTCTTGATCAACTATCCTTATTTGATGATAGCCACTTTTTAGGTCAATCCTAATGAAGTAGGTGGAGCCTTGTAGCTTATCAACTAGGTCTTCTACCCGTGGAACGGGAAACCTATTTTTGATAGTGATCCTATTTAGTGCTCTATAGTCGACACACATACGATATGTGCCGTCTTTCTTTTGCACTAGTAGCATAAGAGAACAAAATGGAGATGAGCTAGGCCTAACCATGCGCTTCTCAACTAACTCATGCACTGGCCGCATAATCTCCTCTTGTTGAGCTTGAGAAACTCTATAAGGAGGTTTGTTAGGCGATGAACTTCCTGGAAGAAATTCAATTGCATGGTCATCATTGCCTCGTTTAGGAGGTAGTTCACAAGGGATGTCGTCAATAAAGACATCTGGAAACCCCTTGAGACAATTGGATAACTCTAATTCCTTTTGATTGTGTAAAGTTTCTTGTGCTAAAACATTAGGTTCATTTTGAGAATCTTTAACAAAAATCATGTGCATGGAAATAGAGCTCTTTATTGACTTGTTGAAAGCTTGCATATGTACAATGGGTATAGTGTTACCCATTTCCTTAGCATCTATATACAGATATTTTTCCCTGAATTTAAAGGAGATTCTCCTTTCAGGGATTTAACATTGGTAGCCATGCAATCAAACCATGGTGCCCCTAAGAATACATCCTCATGCTTGAGAGGAGGGATAAAGAATTCTTCTTTGTCCACATAGCTTTGGACATGGAGCCTCAATTTTCCGATTAAGGGAGTGATTGAAGCTTCTTGCCCCTTGAAAGCACCGTCTGTGGGTAGGAAATCTCCCATCTTGTAGGTTTGTATGCCTATCTTGGTGGCCAAATCTATAGATATAAAATTATGAGTAGAACCGGGGTCAAAGAGAATAAAAGCATCATGTTCTCTTACCTTTCCCCAAGCATGGCATAGAGGAGATCCTTTGTGGTGAGTTTCCTCCTCTTGGATTTCGACCAAGGTAACTCTAGGAGGATCATGGCAGTTGTTCTTTTGGGGACAAGTGCGGTACGCATGCCCTTGTTCGCCACACTTGAAACATCGGTTATCCTTGCGATAACGCTCAAGCTCTTGAGGAGAGAGTTTATTTTTTCCTTTGTAAACGCCCTTCTCCTTAGCTTTGCTGGAATTTCCCTTAGGAGACTTTTGGACATTGTCCTTCCCCTTAGGCTCATTGAAACCCTTGTTTTTAGGGGGCTTAGAATTCCTCTTAGCCCCTGTTTGGAAATTGATTTGAGAGGCCACCATAGTATGATGCATTAGCCGATATGGTGCGTGGCCTTTGGGAGTTGACATACTCTACCATTTCTTTAGTTAAGCCCGCGCAAAATTGCTGCTTTTGCTCTCCAAAATCCAACTTTTTGAAGACAGTGGCCTTGAGTTGTAGGTCCCAAAACTTGTCTACATATTTGTGGATGGATTCATAGGGAGAGAGCTTCAAGATTCTCCATTCGGTGAGTACTTTGTCTTTGGCATCGGTGGCCAAAAACTGCTTCATACTGGAAGCTCTTAAAGCTTTCCATGTTTGTGGAGCTTCACCATTGGCCCGTAGGCTAGACCACCATTGTCTTGCAGACTATTGAAAGTGCATAGCTACATGGCGTAGCTTAGAGGACTCCGTGAAGCCCTTATCTCCAAACGCCGCATCAAATTGTTGGATAAAGGCCAAGACTTTGTCCGTAGCTCCAAAAGTGCCATCGTAGGTAAGGAAAGAGATTCTCTTCCCTCCCTCTTTGAACTTCTTAAGCTTGGATGACCTCTTCCACGCGGCATAGGATTTCCTATGGCCTCTTCTTTTTGATGGTTCAAAGGTTGCACCATCACTTTCTTCAAAAAATGAAGAATTTGAGGAAGATGGAGAAGAGGGTGACCTCTTTCTCGCCTTTTTCTTGCCTTGATCATTGTTGTCTTGACCATCACTTTCATAAGAGGAAGACGATGAAGAAGATGGAGAAGAGGGTGTCCTCTTTCTTGCATTTTTCTTCTCTTGCTTTTTATCATCCCTCTTTTAAGTATGGTGTGGAGAAGTATGCGATGGTCTTCTCCGTTTTGGAGGTGATGGAGAGTGTTTAGCCCACCGTCTTCGTGGAGCCATCTCCGCCGAGGTGGCGGGAGACTCACTTATTTCTTGTTCCTTCGGTGGAGGCTCTTGAATTCTCCTTTGAGAAGGAGATGCGTCATCAAGAAGAAAATTTATGAGCCCTTCATAGGGATTCTCTTCTTCTTCCCGAATCGGAGAGAGACCTCTTTTGGAAGTCTGACAAGGAGGCTTCCTAGTGTTCTCTCGTCATGGTAAGGAGCTTGGAGAATCCCATGAGTACGAAGCTGCCGTTACACTTCACTTTGGAGAATGGATTGCCCATGGCTTGTTGAAGCCTAGAAACAAGATAGTTAACAAGCATCGGGGCATCATTAGTAGCTTGCTCATTAGCAAAATCAAAGTTATGAACATTAATTTCACTCTCTTTACTATTGTGAACCATTCTAATAACTTTTAGGTGTAAACTTTTTAGGCGTACTTTGGCCCTTCAAAACCTAGTTGCTACTCCTCTTTACCCCTTTAGAAAAAGCACTCAAGCTACTGTACCTGTGGCTCGAATACCATTTATTGCAAGGAATAGAAGAGAGGGTTGTTCAACACCAAAACAACACTGTCTCTTGTCAAGCTTCTAATAGCTCAATAGTGGTTAAGCTATAGGCAAGCCCCGTAGGACTCCACTATTAAGACCATAGCTCTCGACGCTGATGCCCCGTTAACTGCACAAAGGCAAGCACACTGCAAGGCTGAAAAATCCCTATTCTACTTACTCACATGCAATTAATAGTACCAACCATTTATAGCTAGCTTGAGGACCTCCCTTCTTGAGCAAGAAAATAGAAACCTTGTGCTGTGATACCAATGTAACATTTAATGGTCTAGTAACTTGTGTGTAGCGGAAAATAGCATGAACATAGTGAGAATTTCATTAGAATAGCTTCCTAATGAGAATAACAAGAGTGCTTGAGTGGAGATAGCAACAAAAAGCATAACACCTAGTTAGATAGCATGAACAATACTTCAAAAGAGAGAGAAATTAAGCTATTGAAAACAGTTGAGGACCAGATTTGCATGGAGCCGGTTCCCCCTCCAAAAGGCTTTGTATTATGGTTTGTACCATCAAGAGAGACATTTTACAATACAATTTCTTGTGTTCCTTCAATACTAGCTAGTGCAATGAAGATGGAAACTTCATGCACTATTCAAAACACTTATCAAACACAACATCAATTCCCTCACGGTCTCAGACCCAAGACCTCACACACCTTCAAAGATGGTGAGAGCTAGCGGGGTATGAGAGTAGATTGAGAGGAAGAAGGAGTATTCTTACGAGAAATATGTACATCTCCTCACATAATCACTCATATTAGCATAGCTTAGCTTAGTAATTAGCATGGTAGAGGAGATGAGCATGCATTGAATCTTGGATCTTGGTTGGATTCGCGTCACAAATCCAAGAGTTGTTGGTGTAGGCCTTCCTTCTCATAAGCTTGGAGTAGGTGATAAGCTTTCCATTGAATCTTGAGAAGGAGAGAGAGTCTTCTTTACTTCACACATGAGCTAGTGTGAGTGTGCAGGTGATAATGCCTTTGAAAAATCAGCCCCCTGTCTCTCTTGGTCGACTCCTCTTGCTATTTGCTCTTGCTAGCATCCTATTGGACCTCCCCAGGCTTAGCCAATGGTAATTAAGCAACATAAGTGGTAGCCTTCAGACATGTGTCCCCCTTTCCCCTTGAGTGAGAGCTTTAGGTAATTATTTAATTCAACTAAACTCTCATTGGACCCCTTTGCCTCCTGGCCAATAGGAATCAACAAGCCATTGGGCTACTGAATGCTCATTGGTCCCCTTGGGAGACTGTCCAATAGTCTTCTAGAGAGCTTAATTCTTATTGGTTATTTTATTAAGTGTTTTTAAATTAATTATACTAGATTTACTCTAGCCTAATTCTCATTGGTCAACCTCCAAGGACATCCAATAGGAATTGGGTACACCTTGTGGGCATCTGGGCTAGGGAGCTGACATGTGTCCCTCATTTCCTTTGTGTAAAGGGATCTTGTGTGTGTGTCTGTGTGTGTGTGAGTTTTTCTCTCTCATACCCTACTTGCAAGGCTCGCCCCCTCCTATGTAGGGATTGCTAAAGACTTTTGGGACACACACAAAGCATCCAATTCCCCCAATGTTTGACCTTTGGACACAACCTTTGAATTTTGGAACCTTAGCACTTTGGTCTTAATGGGCTGAACCTTAGGGTCTTTTAAGCCCATTGTTGCACATAGATCTTTTAAAGATGGACCCCCCTTTTTATCCCTATTTTCCCTCCTTTGGATCCCTACTCTATGGCCGGTCTACTAGCTTAACCAATATTCTAGCTTTTTCTCCCCTGGCACTTCCCCATATTAAATGATCAGTTTAACATGAGAAAATCATTAGGAGAATTAGTTATTTATTCTTATGACAAGAGCCACAAGAAAAGAATACAAGATATAAATACCACATAGCTTGGCATGAATTCCCATGCTCAGTGGCATCAAGCACAGCTTGAAGTAGCCAACTCCAAGTAGCACAAGCATAGGCTAGTCTCAAGTAGCAAAGAGAGTTGCTAGAAAATCTAAAGGCCAACCCAATCTTTTTAACTCTCCATGGATCAAACCTCTCCTATCAGACCATGGAGAAGCGGAGCAATGATTTATAGGTGGAACTTACGTTGGAACAAATGCAAAGAAGTGAACACTTCCTTACATTCATGAACAAAGAAGATGACTATCAGAAACAAACTGCAAAACTATAAAAAGGCCTCAAGTCGGCCCAAGATAAACTAAAAGGCAAGCAAAATATTACTAAAGACAAAGCTTATTTATGTTTACTGAAGGAAGCAAAAGCTTTGCAATTTAAGCAATATGTAGAAGAGACTAAAGTCATAGCCTCGCTTCATTAGTTAGCTCCACTTGATCTTGAGGTAGAGCAAGGATCCATTGGCAAATTCACTACAAAAGCCAAAAAAGAATTGAAGGTGAATATAGAACAAGAGATAGAGAATATTTGGAAGCAGGCAATAGCCTAAGAGCACCGGATCTTATATTCTTCCAATGTTGCACAGTTGACGTCTCAGCAAATTATAGATATATGCCATCACTAACAACTTCCATATCCTCTTGTCAAATACAAAGTCCTCAAAGTCAAGGAAAGGCTACTTAAAGATCAATCTATAGAAAATGCAGAATTGCACCTTGCATGGAGAAAGTTTTGGTTGAATAGGCATCTGAGATACATGCTTTTGTTCATCCAAGCTCCTCCAGAGATCATAAAGGGTCCTGCAATCTTCCCAGTACCGAGAGTGAGGAGTTGGTTCTGCCACCAACGAGAAAACCCAAATACAGAGCACATTTCTCGAGCAATAGAAAAACCGAGCAAGTAAGGTAGCCAAAAATCATAGAAGAATTGATTTGTGCTTCAATGAATTAAGAAAGCTAAGAGTCAAACTCAAAAATCACTCAAAAGAGTTCCATGGTGACTCTAGAAAACCTTATAATATCTTCAAGATTTATTGACCTACGAAGCAAAATGGTAATTTCAATAGCACTGTCAAGAATCAATTGGTTGAAAATCCTACATCTTTGTAGATAGAGACTATTTACGTTCACAATAACATTAAAAGAAAATAGAGAAGACCTAAATCATGTTCAAATGAATTAAGATACTTGAGGAGTTAGACAAAACACAACAATATCATTGTCAAATATCAATTAGGTATAGATTCCCACATCTTTGCAAACCAGATCTGCTATCTACTCAATGTCAAAATTCAAATTATCTAAAGAGACAACAAAAAGACTTGAATTACTTTCAAGTCAATGAAGGAAGTAGAAAAACACAATAAGAACTCAAGACTGAGTCACATAAACATTATGATACTAATATTACTTCTCAAGGTTGCAATGGTTTCTTAGCTAAATTAAGAACTAGAGAACACACAATAACAATGGCATCAAAAATTCATTCAAGTCTAGACATAAAGCTCTGTAAGATTAAACCAAGACTCAAGTCTAAGATTAAGATGAAAAAAAATTTAAAACCAATAGAGGTTCTCGGAAGCGCGTGAAGGGGCAATACTTAAACTATGCAGCTGCAACTTGTCTTACACCACCCAAAGCCTAAAATAATTCTACCTTTGTGAGAGCATCTTGGTGTATGAATACATGTGCATGGCAATTGAGACCCAGAACCTACAAAAAGATGAAGTACATATGCTTACAAGGAGTATAAGTAAGCCTTTTTGCCTCTCTCTTCTGGAAATATGAAATTGTCATAGAGTATGTGACCCCTTTAAAAGTTGAACCCTTGATGCTGACATAAAAAACATGTGTCTCATTGCACACCACAACCATTTCTTTAACCAATTGTGCTTCCATGCTTCTACCCAACTTCATTCTGATTTGAGAATCTTTTGTCAAGTTTCCTCTCCACTTCACAACCTTACCATCTCTATATCTTGGACAAAATGTGCTTGGAACTCTGTGTGAATTATGGGACCCCTCCATACCTTGTGTAGGATGTACTTTCTCTTCAAAAACAAATCCATTCTCTTGCAGTTGCTTAACTTCATGCTGCAACAAGTTTGTGCCTTCATCAACTACCCGCATCCCAGGCTGGACCAGGTGGACAAACAATCATGTCGTGGATTTTCCACGTGTACATTGTGCTTGTGCTAAAAAACCACACAGATCCTTTAGTAAGTCCTGTAGGGTTATCATTATATGATGGATACTTTCAAAGCCCCCAAAAGCATGGATCTGGGACTCTCATTCTAGTTTTTTATGATCCATCATTGATATACCTACCACACCTTTGTCCTTCATCCAACCAACACAAAGCATGTCACTTTTTATTGCGGTGCAGTCCTCCATATTGCCCAAGTTTTTTTGGAACGGGAGACACTGGCCATATCTGTCCACCTTGTAGAGTTGAAGATGTTGGTAAGCTAGTGCCAATATCAAGTTCGGTGATAGTAACAAATTCAGGTCTATGGTTGTCATCATCAAGTATCACTTCAATATCAACAAGCAATGAACGCTTTTTTTTAACACTTTTCTCTCTTACAGTTTCTTTGTTCATCTCGAGGTTGTCTAATCCCATTTCATGCATTGAAGATTTACTTAAGTCAAGCAACTTTTTTGAAGCAGAAGGAGTTGATCGTTGATTGAGAAACCTTTGTTCTAAATATTTTAGTCCTAGGCCATGTGACATATGCACCCCTTTCAAATAATCATTTTATCTCACACTTTTCAGAATAGCCATTGTCATGTCTACATTAGATGCTTTGTACAAACTAATATGGTCTTTGTAACCAATTGATTCACACATGTGAGCATTTTTCATCTCTAAGAGATTTGTTGTAGGAATAAACATTTCCATCTCATCATGTGTCACAAACCTTCCTTCCCAATGTGAGACTCTTATATGCAACCATGCCACCATGCCAGCCATGTTTCCAAGCAAGAAACCTCTCCTACTATAGCATGGTCAGCTGTCCAAAATTGATGTAGCTCTCCTTTGCAAATAATGGTAGAATTCTCTACTGGTGCATCCCTCCACTTCCTATAGAGTATTTTATGCTCTTCCTGAGAAGAGGGACGAATGAATTTAATTGTATGTCAGACCATTGATTGCTCACAATGAAAGCCACAATATCTCTCTATGTCTTTCATCACCTTTTTAGCACCTCCAATTAAACCATTCTAATGTCTAGCCAAATATCATTGGCCTCACCTTGAACTCGGGCTTGTCAAATCCTTGACCTCCACCACTACATTCAATGTTTTCCAAAATTCAATCTGTGCGTGTTTGTTTTCTACTATAAACTCGTAGGGTTCTATTGTCATGAGTTCTCTCAAAGAAGGATCATACACATGGGTAGACATTGTAGGCCATCTTGAACTCTAAGTATGTGATTGAAGTGAATCCATATATTTTCTAGGTTTCCACTTGGATGCATTTTGTTCACCAAGTCAACTCCACTATCGGGACTCATAATTGGCATTTTAAATATGTGTGGTTGTTGTTGACTCCGTAAATGACCAAGAGATAACACGCTATGAATAAATGGATATCTAGATTTCATTTTAAGAGCCTCCAAACCTTTTGAGGTCATGTTTTTAGATTTTTTAGAAAGCTCAAGGCTCCTTTCAATCCTTCATTTATTTGATAGAGCAGTTATTTTCTCGAAGAACTCTGCAAGGTCTTTGTCATTAATCATGTTTTCTTCATTGTTTTGTTTTGCCATGAGCTCTTTCATAATGAAGTCTTGAGCTATCATTTGCTCAAGTTGCTTTGGTGTAGTGAATGGATCAAAAGAAGATCTACTTGGTAGAGTAGTATCTACTCTTTCATCTACTTGTCTACTTTTTCCAGCTACACACGGATGCTTGTGCTCACACCTTGTGCACGTATACTTTTCTCTAGGCAAGTAGTAGTAGATAACAGCAGGACATGAAGCCACACAAATAGGCATTTGAGAGTAATGCACACATGACAACGTTCCGTAGTCTGGTCCAATGAATCCCTTTGGACAACACTTTGAAAGACGACCATTTGATTGGGTCTCATTATGTGTATTGGTTTGTAAGAAAAAAGAGCTAAATCACTAAAGATGGCCTGAACACCTGCTAAATCGTGACAGCCCCCTAAAAACAATCACTACTACATGTAACATACTCTGTCCACACATGGTTGTCATATTTTTGCTCCATTATCATCCTCTTTGGGTGATATGAAGGTGGTAGTTCAAAGTCAATATAGCCATTCTAGTGTATAGAATCTCCACAACTTTCAAGATGTTTATTGCTTGTCAAAGAGCTATGTACAACTTTCTTTGAGCATATTTTTTATCATGTCAATGACACTAAGGTGGTTTTCTTCTCCATCTTCTAAAGTTAGTGGATTTACTTTGCTTCCTCGTTGGTCTGCAGGAGCAATGTCAACACATTCACGCACCTTGTAAAATTGAAACATATTGTGATCTAGAACATATATATCATCTCCATCAGCACCTTGGACAGGTTCCATCTTAACCTCTTCCATTGACAAGGATAATGGATGAAGGGTGATTGCAGGAGAATTAATGCCGAAGTGCAACTTCAATGTTGAATTTTTCACTTCTATGGTTCTGCTCTCAAACATCAGAAGTAACTTGTTACCAAGCTTAGGGCCATATATAGTAATATGTCTTCCCATATTAGTGGAGAAGAATAGAGAAGTATCAGGAATGGTGCTTCAGCATAGCAGGAATGTGTAGTAGGAGAGCAGCAACCTTGAAGACGATATATATAAACATTTAAAAGATATCAAAAATAGTTTAAAAATTTTATTTTAAAACACCTAAAAAATATTCTATTTGATTGATAGTCCAAGGCCAATCATCCTAAATCATCATTCTAAATCTTAAAAATAAGTGTTTTTTAATTTTCAAGGAGTTTTAAATAGAGAGAGAAACTGTGAGGATATTATTATCATAGTGAGATAGACTGATATGACATTGACAGGGCCTTAAATCACCCACCATTAACTAGATCACGCATCATTAGAGCTTGCGCATTGAGATCATGCATCATTAATGAGATGAGATTAATGCTCTTGAACTTAGATTTTTAATTATATATAAAAGGGATATTTTTTTAGAGTAGTGGAACTGGTTGAATTAACAAAGGAGGAAAAGAAAAATATTGAGCTCGGGCCAAGACTTAGAGCTCTAAATCTAATGAGTTTGACTTCTCTGAAAGAAAAAAGAGAGAATAGCACAGAGTAAACAAGAAAGCCAAAGGCATGGCGAGAAGAGGTGAAACAAAAAGTAGAACGACGTCTTCCTCTGGGGCAAACCAACGTGGGCGACCTCCTTCTAGGTACTACTCGTCCCTCCAACTACTCCCTCTAGCTATGCACGACGACGAGCACATGTTGCTTGAATGTGCTAGTGAGCAATGAAAGCATCCCAACTTTGGTCGTGTGCTTATGTGATGTCCGCGAGCAAAGGGGTTGCAGATGAGCTCACTGGAAGATGAACTCAATTTGGCTCATGACACTGCAAGTTTGTGACAGCTTGCTCATGGGCTCATTGGACTAGAGGTTCGTATGCAATACACAAAGAACTACCCGACATAATTGGGTATGGTCGGACAGCCAATAGAAGAAGTCATTTGAGGTGGTTTTGTTGATGCACAATAGGTGCACATTGGTGAGCAGCACTTTGGAGCAGTTTTCATAAGATATCAAGATGTTCCAGGATATTGTAGCTCTTATTCTTGTTATGCCTGCTTCAGTTTGTGACTATGTACATGATCACTTTTTGTATGAGCCACACACCAAGATGGTTACTAGTGGTGCAAACGAACGTGCTCCACTTCAGGCATAGGTTGGGTAAGATGTACCCAATTGAAGAGGTTGGCAGTTTAGGCAGAGGCTCGATATATTGACGTCTAAACCCAAATAGCCTTTACAAATGAATCTCGCCAACTTAAGCACTAGTTTGGGAAAAAAATTGAGAAATTTGATAAGGAATTTTTTATATTCATTTTTATACATACGTCGGTTGTGAAATGTTCACAACTAGTGCTCGTCGACAAGCACCAATAAGAGATTATTACTAGTGTGTATAGGTGAGAGATTTACATAGAACAAACATGAGCCCAATAGCAGCGCATAGAAGCTCTTCTCACTTGCAATGGAGGGTGTCCTCACTAGAACTTTGAGGCTTGTGTCACATCTACTAGTTTGTGAAATGTCTCATAACCGGTGCTCATTGCCAAGCACTTTTTGTAATAGTGAATATTCTCTTAGTAAAATATCATGTTGCATAGTCCATTGATGCATGTGTGATGTGTAGCATGGGCAATGTGGCAGTTTGGTCACTGCACTGGCTCGTGGGGCAACCTTGAATGTAGGACTGCATCAAAGTTTTGTTTTTGCACAATGGCTCTGCTTTTTTTGGGGATAATGATGAGTCTAGTTCAATGATAACGTCATTGTGAAGCAACCCTCATCATCATCTCTCTCTCTCTCTCTCTCTCTCTCTCTCTCTCTCTCTATATATATATATATATATATATATATATATATATATATATATATGTATGTATAACCCTTAATGGGGGTTGTAGCTGAACGGCGTGTAGAGGCACTGTAACTCCTTGTGGAATGTGCTCTGCACGCTGTTCGGGTACGACCCCCTTAAAGGGATTTATATATATATAAAGAACATATATATACATATAGATACATAGATATGTACACACACACACACACATATTCTACTCCTCCCCACCTCTACTCCTGCTTGTCAGCAAGCACTTGTTTACACATTTGAGGAATAGTAGAAGACTTTGTCTTTGAAATTTCTAATGCCACATATTCTGTAGGTTTGAGCACCACTAAAGGGCATTGTTTTCTTGGTCTTTAATCACCATTTGTTCAAATGTGGAAGTTCTCCTGTGAAGCCTCATTTGTGAATAAGTTTTTTTGTCTACTTGTGGAGAACTACAGTTGGTGCTCATCGGCAAGCACTAGTTTGTGTAAGTCAATTTGGATCATCTCCTAACCTTAATGTCCATCTTTGAAGCACCACAATGGGTGCTCGTTGGCAAGCACCGGTTTATGTAAGTCAATTGGAATAAGTTGTTGACTCTGATGTCAAGGCAAAACTTCAAATGATGCAGTTTGTGGGGGACTTGGGCTCGTCGATGGGTACTAGTTTGTATAGTAATATTAGCATGAATGAGTGCAACAAATGAGTTGGTAAAGTGATGATGATGATCTTTTTTAAGGGTTTCTTTAAAATTTAAGCTTGTTGTCACCTTGATCTGAGAATGAAGTGAAGTAGGTGTTGTCACCTTGTTTGTTACAAATGAATGTTGTCACCTTGTTTGTTGCAATTAAATGTTGTTCATTAGATTGTGGTGATTTCAAGTAGAGTTATAATCCCTTTAATGATTCCATTAATCAGATAAGCCATAACCCTATAATGATGTTCTCTAATTTAACTTTTTGTTATGACTTTCAATCCATCCCTACGTGGTAGAGGAAAAAAAATGCATGAATCTTCAGAACCAATTGAACACAATGATCAAGTGAGCATAGTGTTAGACACTAGGTTGATCAATGAAAAGGATATACTTGACCAAGAGGAAAACACAGAGATCATGGAAGAGGCTACAATCATTGATGAGCCTTGTTATGATATTGTTTCTTATGTTGTGCGAGAGGAAGCTGTTCAAGATCCAAGCCTTGATGAAGAGCACAAGATGTTCATGAATAGAGGAGAGAATATTTTGGAAAGCACTCGAATGTTTACATGTTTTGATTGTCCATTTGTGCCTTTATGTTTCTTGATTCCATATGCCAGGGTAAGAGGTCTACATGATGACATTAGTGGTTTGAAATCTGCTTTCAACATCAACATCAAATATGATGTTTTCACTAAGCATTAGTGGTCAACATCAAATATGATGCTTTCACTAAGCAAGAGTGTATCCTGTTGCAATAATTGGATCTTGATAAGGACCATGATAGGATCACATGGTTGTTCATTAAAGATGTCACGAAGTCACTAGGCTTTTGGCCATGGATGTGCTGGCTATGCAACACCCTTAATGCTAGTAGCCAATCATTAGGAAGAGAATGGACTCTAGGAAGGCCTCTTTATTTGCTATGAGATTATGGAAGTAATTAACATTTTGACAAATAGGTGCATGCCATGTGTGCAAGAATGGTGGGTGTGTAAGAGAGGTGTAAGAGTGGTCAAAGGATGCACTTTTCCCCCAAAAAAGGGGATGGATATATAACTTTACGATTTTTGGCCTTCCATAACTCTTACATACAATCTTTGATGTGAGCGGAGATTATAGATTTGTGATCTACACGTCGAGATCTTTTTGTAGATCTGTTACATGATATGGTTTTGTTTGCTAGATTTTAAATTTCATTTTTGCGGGGGGGGGGGGGGGGGGGGGGGGGGGGAATTTAAATTCAAATAAACTAGATATTTTGCCTGTTTGTAATCAAAATCTGTCCTTTGATTGCTTTCTTAATACTAGAGGTTTGACTCCCTTAAACTGCCAAATAAAGAGGCCCTCCTAGACCCCATTCTCTTCCTTATGTGGATCTCCTTTTCAATGAGAAAATTGTGGGTGCATTTGAGGTCCAAAGATCAATAAAATAGAGATACTCTCTTGCCCCTTTAATGTTTGCCATTGGATCCCATCATGTGCTTTTGATAGCTACTCTCAAACAATATAGAGATGTGTTTGCTTGGTCATATAAGGGTCTTAAGGGAGTGGATCCAAGTGTATGTCAGCATATAATACCCCTTAAGAGTGATGCTAATCCACGTAGACAATGTCCTTATACTTATAATGAGACATTTACAAAGAAAATCAAGGAGGAGATAGATAAGCTTAAAGAGGCAAAGTTTATCTATGAGATCGAACACACAAATTGGGTGTTGCCAATCATGGTAGTGCCCAAAAAGAATGGCAAATTATGAGTGTGTGCAAACCTCAAACAGGTAAATACTGCCACCATAAGAGACAACGATCATGTGAGAGAGAGAGTTGCGGACAAGGAAGCTTACATCTTTCTTGATGGCTTTTTGGGCTATAATCAACTCACTATAAAGCTAGAGGATCAACACAAAATGGTCTTTGCAAGGCTTAGATTGTAATTGATCTATCATCATAATCAATCAAGCATTTCTATTTTCATCGAGTACACTCTCTCAAGCTCATTTCAATATAAATGCTTTGCTTGTTTATCCACCATAGCCTTTCAAACATGGTAGTGGCCTACGAATAGTCATTTCCTAAAACCACAAATTAAGGAAGTGTACTTCATACTTATGGTTTCAAGGGATTGGTTCTCCCCACTTAACAAGTAGTGGGGTAAGCACTGGACAGTGTCAAGATGGAACACAATCATGAAGAACATATGGCGCCTGCAATGGCCGCATGGGATGAAGGTATTCTTATGGAAGTTTTTATGGGGAGCCTTGCCAAGTAAAATGAAGGTTCTCACTAGGGGAATTGTTTCGGATAGATGCTCGCAATCCAGACGGGCTAATGAATACCTCCCTCACCTTTTCAAGGAGTGCCCAATGATATGTGGCCTAGCAGGGGGGATTTGCAAATGGAGTCAAAAGACATAGAAAATAGGATTCTTCAAGAACGATCTCTTCTTGGGAGAAAAGGTGCTCAAGAGCCAAGTGCTGCTCATTGCAATGCAAATCATGAGATTTTACTACTTCAGCATGTTTGGAAGGCAAGGAACTATCAAATGCTCCAAAACACCATGGAAACAGCTAAGTTCACGAAGATAATCCAAGAAAGCAAGGGGGCGATCATCTTCATATAGAAACAAATAAACTTTGATGAGTGGAATGGGGCTATGGGTGCTACAAATACTAACTTGTATGGATAAAGGTGTGGGATCATTCATTATCATGGGGTGGCTTCCGTGTCAGTCGATGTATCTATGACCCTTTGAAGCTATCATGTCTCATCACAAGCATGGCATGAATTTGTAAATTTTTGGTTATGATAATATAATTTGCTCCCATTGTGATTTTTTGGAAAAAAAAAAGATCCACAAGACCAAGAAGAAAATCAACCAGGCTATGAACTTCTAGCACTATTGCGTCCAACAATGAAGAAGACATCTTCAACACTAATGTGTATGTTTTCTATTTCAAGGTGTGAAAGGGACATGTATGTGGCTAGCTAGGGCACAATGCAATAGATACATTCACCAAGAAACCTTGTTGTGAGCTCATTGATTTCCAAGCCTCGCTATCTTATTGTAGGGATAGTGAGAACCACATACATAAATGTCATACCGTGGGACAAAGTTGACTTGACTAGTGCATAGTGTCTACAAGAGGTTTTCAGGCTCTTGGAAAAAACACTCAATCCTTATCTACCCAAAGTTACACTCAATTGCAAGCAACCAAAACTAATCAAGACATACACAAGACAATATCATCGATTCACTAAGAAAATGAAGTCTAAATGTGACGAAGCTTGTAGGACGGATAGGTAATGACTAAAGACACATACCTATGGCCTCAAATCCCCCTTTGGAGCACTTGCCAAAATCATGCTTATTATCTACAAGGCAAATTTGACCTAACTATTTTTTATCCTAAATGCAATGTAGAGCTTAGCAATGCTGTTCTAATTCTCCTCTTATTCAAAAAAATGTGATTTGGATATGTAAAACTTGAGCTATGAGAGCAAATTTAGAAGAGGATTAGCCACAAAAAAATCACAAATTTATCACAAGAAACTTAAAATGTTGCCTAGAGCTTTCACCTACAAACCAAATGGAACAGACGATGCTCCAAATGAACCATTTGTGAGAGAGTTACGAGCTTGATAAAGAACAAGGAGAGTACATAGTGCTCTGTAATCATTTTGTGCACTTATTATGCAAATATAACTTACCAATGTTCTACAGAAATTGGCTTTTATACCTTAGCAATGGAATGTAAACCTGCCTCAATTTTGGGTAAGTAGGGACTAGAGATAGCCTATAAATAAGTACATTGTGCAAGCCCTAGGCCCCGACTACCCACTTTACATTCTCAAAATAATAATCAAGAATACATCTTTGGACATGATAGGATTTCTCTATTAAAAATGATAGGAAGTACAAAAGTGGGCTAAAAAATGTTCAAAATTGTGTTGCGGAGTTAGCCTGCTGCTAACATTCTCCCTCTCCTAGCCTAGGTTGTCTGCGACATATCTTTAGATAAATAGATAGATAGTAAGATAGATAGATAGATAGATAGATAGATAGATAGAGAGAGAGAGAGAGAGAGAGAGAGAGAGAGAGAGAGAGAGAGAGAGAGAGAGAGAGAGAGAGAGAGAGAGAGAGAGAGAGAGAGAGAGAGAGAGAGAGAGAAGGGCATAGGCACTTTTAGTACTAAATTGATGCACATTATAAAGAAACTTTCTTTTCTCATCAAAACAATATAACCAAGGGCATGACTCAATTACATCCATAAAAAGGATAAGTCCATAAGGTTCATCAATAAAAAACAATGAGTAATGCAACTATGCAGTGTCACATTCGTCATCGATGAAATCTGTTGGGTGTCTCCTTGGTCCGTCATGCAATCCGTAATTATATTGAGTGTCTGTCACCATGGAACTCACCACAACTGCCTCAATGTAAACTAGAAATACACTTAACAAGAATGCGTGTCAAAATGACTTTTTTTTTGTTAAAAAAAAAAACATGAACTATGAATAGCAATGCAACTAATATCCAAATACATAAAATGTCTATGTAATATAATCGTCACACAAAAGTGAAGGCAAAACCCAAGCCAAAGAAAGAGTGGGAGTCTCACTAGTCATCATAGGGATTCAATCCCATGTCAATATCAACATCCTCCTGCACATCCCAGGATGTGCTAGCTTCATCTGTGGCATGCTTGTGATATTGACATGAGATTCAATCCCATGTCAATATCAACATCCTCCTGCACATCCCAAGATGTGCTAGCTTCATCTGTGGTGTGCTTGTGAAACTAAAGCAAAGGTTGCACAAAAGTAGATACTAGCTGCTCATCAAGATCAATAGATGCACATGTGTGCCTAATAGCCAAACATGCATGTAGTAGTGGTACAATGCCATCACCAGAATACATATTCCACCATCACAACAAAAATAGATGCACATGTGTGCCTAATAGCCAAACATGCATGTAGCAGTGGTACAATGCCATCACCAGAATACATATTCCACCATCACAACAAAAATACTCCACAAAGCAAGCCATAAAACTATGGCTCCTCTGTAATGGTCCCCTCCATTCATCACCCATGATAAATGTAGAAAAATGATCCTCTAGAATGTAATGCGTCATGAAGAAGTTTGTAGAGTGCATTCCCAAGCTCTCAAATTGACTTTGACTAAAGGTGGGAGGTGGGACACGTCCTTTGTGCACCATGAGCAACATAGAGGAGTTGCAATGTACACAAAAACACTATGATTAAAACACCAAAGTACACAAAAAGAAGATTCACAATGAAAGATAGAAATGAGCATGGCTTATTACCTTTATACATCCACCATGAATCTCCACATAGACATAACTCTCATGGTGGAGAACATAGATACGACGAGCAATGGCCATGTTCAACAATCTACAATATCTCTCAACCCATCCTATCACATCACCTTAATTGCAAAAGAATGCACATGTCATAGACATTGAATGTAGTAATATACATATAATGCGTCATATTAAACATAAAGAGAAAATACCAGATAGAGACGCCATAACAAGAAGCCATCCAGAGTTTGCAAGTGTGGTAGCTTCCATCTAGAAGCCACTACAAACATGACCGTCTGCCAAGGTGTCCCATCTAGGCCTAGCCACAATTCCTAGGTGCAATCCTCCAAATAGAAGATCTAGGAATATAAAATCCGTTGGCCAACCAACAGATCTTCCTACTCGTGTGTAATGTACTAAGTCGGGCCTAGCTTTAAACACGTGGTCATGCACGGAAGACCAAGTTGGATTCTTCCTTTTTTCTTGAAAGTTTGCTGCTATGGTAATATAATCACCCACAAGAGCGATGCAACGTACATCGAAAGAAGAAGCAAGCGTAGGTAATAGGGGCTCATTGGTGTACACAAAAGAGAAACTTTTCTTGGTGATACTCTTGCCAAAAATCCCTGAAACCAAGCTAAAGTAACCAACATTAAGTAAAATAGACTTTTAATTAAGCCACACTACAAGAGAAAGCAATCCCCACATAAAAACTTGTCTACCTAAATCACACAACAAATGTTGCTCATCAACACTCTCCTTGATGAATTCCTTTCCTTTATTGAGAGAAAGCTCATTTGAACCATATAAAGGTACTTCATGACAATGCGATAAAAGTAAATGTAATATATTTTAAGTACTAACCATACCTACCCTAGTCTCCTTTGTAGCATGCATAGATGGTGGCTCCTGATCTATTGAACCCTCGTTCTTCATGGCCTCATGAAGCTCCTTATCTTGTGTTCAAGAATATGCCCTCTAGCCATATCAATCCACCATGGGCAATTCTCCATCTCCCAAGCAGCTAATTTATGTAAAGAAAATGAGTACATGCAGCCATCCTTTGATGAGAGAAGGGCCCATTGCTTTAGAAAAAATGGTAGAGCTAGTAGATGAACTTTAGACACTAAATACAACAAAAAGCTACAAAGCAAACCATCACATTCAAAGATCCTACTTAACTTTGCAACAACCAAGAGTTATAGCACACAAAAAAACTTGTGAGCCAAGCATTGAGTCGCCATGCGTAAACTCTCAACTTTTTTCAATGCTTTTTTTTCCACATCTTTTGTCATTGCTTCAAGAGATACTTCAAGGGGAAAGAGATGCAACCTTGCTTCATACTTTATCTCATCAAAATAGTACAAATTCGTACACTCATAAGGCAACACAATACCTCTTTTGACATTGACCACATCTTCCACAAGTGTTTTGGCACTCTCCAAAACACGTATAAGAAGCCCTTCTTTACGAATCCAGCTTTTTGAAAAAAACACAAACAATAGAACTCTCATAATAATAGACTGATATTACATAACATAGAGTTGTGTGAAAAGGTTATACTTTAAAAAACTCACTTGCAAAAAATGTGATCTTCGTTTTGAAGTCCATAAGCCAACCTTGTGATCTTATCAGCTTCAAGCAAAGACAACCAAAGAATCTTGATTTCAACAGATTCGTCATATGTTGCAATCAAGTTTAGCATCTCCAAAGTAGCCCAACTATGTTCTCCTCATTTCAAGGACAACACTTTTTCAATCCAATCAGAACCCAAATTAGGATCCATAATGTTAAGCAACTACATGCCAAAATAAAATGCAAAATTACTTTTATACCAAAGGAACCCTCATCAATAAAAAATATATATTTAAAAAACCCTCTTACATTCCCAATGCGTTTAGAAAATTTGTGGATTACATCATTCATGATCTTCACTTCTTATTTTTTAAGATCAAGCCCATGCCTTTTTTTATCAAGCCTTGAAGCAATCTCCTTACTTATTTGGACCTTCATATTAAAAACTTTTTAAGACAAAACTATGAAAACATTTGATGCATCAAATAGAATGCCTTCAACAACAAACTTACATTGTACGTGAGTTTGGCTAGGTAACGTCTTGTCAAAGGATACCAAGGAGATTCTCCTTTTGAGTACTTAGCCCGCATAGAAATAATAAACTTTTGATCTTTCTCATGTAACCCTTTGAGATACATATCATGATCTGCAAAACATATATGTGAAACATTGACAAGCTTATCTCAAAGACCAGTTGCAACCAAGGAGTGTGTATTCATTCTTTAAAAGTGAGACAACTGTCTATATATAAAAAAAAAGAACATGTTGCAATGAAGGAGCAAAGTCACACTTACAAATTCATTCTTTGCAATCCACTCAAAAGGGCAATCTCTAAGACCTTTGTATGGTCAATAATCGTGCAAAAAATTGTGCAATGATTTTCTCTCACCTTTGAAAATCTCTCTTTGATTGATGCTATCCATGCAATTGTTCAATGATTACCTTCCCATACATACATCATGTTAGACAATGATAGATAATACATAATAGATTATGTTAGACAATGATTACCTTCCCATACATAATACATCATGTTAGATAATGATTTCAAAGCATTATTCCTTGCAAGCTCCAACTCATATTCTCTGTTGATATCTTGCCAAATTGGATCCCACGTTTGCATGATATCATCTCCATATATAAGAAATTGTTTAAAAAAACACAAGAGAGAGAGTGGCTACCTTGATAGTAAATATATGATCTCACCTGTGACCATAGTTTGTTCTCTGTGACAAGTCCACAAAGAAACAATGAAGGGTTATGGGGTGCTAATACTTCAAATGGGAACACCAGACTTGCTTGGGGATCGGCTTAATGAGGCCTCTTTTAATGCTTTAGTCCATAACTCCATCAACCAGGGCTTGATTAGCCACTCCCATGATTGGGGACTTAAGGTCCTTTCAAAATTCTTTGAATAATTCCATAGTTTATCCATCCTAACCAGGGGACCTCTCTTTGCCTAAATCTTGTAGCACAAGAGAGCATTCATCCTTAGTTAATTCCTTCTCTAGTAGTTTGGGTTCATAGAGGGATATCGTTCTTTTGATGCTCCCAAGAAGAGTAGATTTTCCATCGTCCATCTCAGAGGAGCAATTCTTGGGCTAGCGTATAATCTATCATAGGTGGTTAAACATTAATTGAGCCATTTCATCCAGATTTTGAATATCATTTCCATCCCCATCTATGAGACAGTGGATGAGGCCCCAGTTTCTTTTGAATTTGAGGGCCCTAAAGAAGTGTGCATGACTGGCCTCCTCTAGCTAGAGAAATGTTTCTTTGGACAATATTTTGGCCCACCTTACCTCCTATAGTTGATGGTTTGGTTAAGTCCACTTTAGCTTCTAGCCATCTTTTGTGCTCAGCCTTTGAGGCAAACCCTTCTTGTTTTCTGGTGGTTAGAAGGTCAACTTCGTCAGTGAGCTACTTAAGACATCCCTCCTGGTATTTCTTCCTTCTAGGGCCTATAGTTTTAATTATGTTTTGCATATTCTTAGAAAAATATCCCATGCCCTAGGGCTTCCCAAATCCACATATTTTTGGAGCTTGCTCAAAGCTTTGAGGCTCAGGCTTTTGATGAGCGTGTCTTTAAGGAGGTGAGCCCCTGATGAAAGTAACTTCTTAGACCCTTGGAAGAAGTGATCTTCTCCTTTGGTTTTTAAAAATTTATTCTTAATGGCAGGTGATCAGACTGACACTATGAAGTTTCCACCTTCAGCTCAAGCCATGGGGTAGCCAATCGTCTTGATGAGAGTAGTAGCAGCAGTGGTCCAGCCAAGATGCCATACCATCATATTTTAGGCTGGTGTTTGTGAACCCAGGCATGTTGCTCCACGGGCCTACCTCCCACATGTCCATCAATGTCCGTTTCTCACAAAGGCTTAGCCATTTGGATCTTCCAAATCCAGCTAACATGTTTGATACACCGATCATGTCCCTTCTCTTATCTACTATAGTAAAATCTCCCATCAAGACCCATTCCCCTTAAACATGGTTGCCCTTTAGCTGCTCCCAAATATTTCCTTTTTCCTTCATTGAGTAAGGTCCATTTATGGTTGATGGTGATATGTTGATCTATCCACTTTATCTTAACTCCTACAGCTCTCCCGAAGGTATGATTGAACACCACTTCTGGGCTCCACATCTCTTTTCACAACCAAAAGGATGCCATTGTACCCATTAGCATCTTCTCTGTAGAAGACCAATTTTGTCCACATAGCTTGCCATCTTTTGCTAGGAGCATCCAAATGATGTTCCTAGATAGCCCAGTAGTTTAATACCCTTGTCTTATTTTACTTCCATCCAAAAAAGGAAGCTCTTTTTTTGGGTGTTAAGCCCCTTCACATTCCATGAATGGAGTACGAGCTCTTCCATTATTGAGAGGAGGCTACAAACTTCTTCACATTTGGGAACTCTTCTTTGTGCCCTCTTTCTTGATGCTCTCCTCCATTAGATCAATCCCATTCCCCTCAGTAACCTTAAAGTTTTCAAGGTTAGCATCTCAAAAAACCTCAAATATATTATCATAAAGGAATGGGGTTTTGTGAATATTTGGCGGATCTTCTTTCAGTCACGTGCCTAGGATTTGAAATTCTTACAAGATATGTTAGATACTTGGTGCCATCCTTGTTTTTTCTTTCTAAACATGGGAGATAGAACAATATTCTAAACCATAGGGGATGAAATTTTTTCTCGATAGTGGACATAAAACAATATTCAGGGGTGGCCTTACCATTGCTAGGATGGGCTTTTGCAGGTTTCTCCATATTCCCTAGGGTTACCTTGTCTGAATTAGGTTGCCCCTCTTCATGTGCCTTCTCAATAACCTTATGTGAAGTCTCCTCTTCAATATCCATTTGGCTTGTTGCAGGCATGGATTTCTCACTAGATAATGGGCCTGGTCTTGTTACTAAATCAGTTGAACATGATCTATCAAAATGCCCAAATTTGTTTCATTTTAAGCATGCCTCAATGAAGGTGTCAAAGTTCAATGGAATGACCTTGAGATTAGCCACCACTTTTACTACAAGATTCCTGGATTGGGACTTTCTGAGATGCCACTAGATACACACCTTATTGGTAATAGTGTCTATTGCTCTATTTGATGGTACAAATAGAGGGGTACCTAGGGATACTACCAATTCTTTTAAGTTACTTCTTAGTCACATCAGGAGGTTGATGAGTTTCACCCTTATTGGACACATGTCATGGAATGCATCAAGGGATTCAAAGGAGGGATCCCAAGGGAGCACGCATATTGGTGATTGGTTTAGAGACAACGGGCTTTTGCCTAAGACTTTGGCCACGGACTCCTCATCATTGAATTGCATAGAGAAGAAGCATTTTTCTAGGTATTGAGCAATAGAGACACATCCACCATAATTTAGCACATTGGGACTATGGATCCAATTGATAAGCTCAGATCTAGCAAGCACCCTACCGATAAAACCCTATCGTTTGCCCCCCCCCCCAAATGTTGTGACAAGGTACCACCTCCCACGCCCTGGGCGCCCCCGATTGTTTACGGGCCTTTCTCTTTCCTGTTAAGTGAGGAGACTTTCATCTCCCCTTGGGTTACCACCACTATGTCTACATAAGTTGGCTTGTTCACATTTTCAATGTCCATTTACCGACCAGCGCAACTAGGCCCTAAGTCTAGACACCCAATGAGTTTAATGAGGATGCTTCAACCACTCGGTGATCAGTAGCTCACAAAAAATATTGAAGGTGATTGATTGTGATCCAAGATGAGGAAACCTACCAACTTTAAGCTTATGAGGTCAACTTGCCCACTCTCGCAAGGAAACTTGGTGCTCAGCAAGTTGTTGTAGTTTTGAATTAGATTATACTTCGTTGATCATGATCTGTGGGAAGGATTGTGGTCCATGAGTTGAGTAGGACTCGAGTAGGACTCCAAGATTACAAGGTTGACCCTACGACAATTCAAGGAGGGGACAAGGATGAGGGAAACCAAGGGGAGAATTGTGGGAATGAGGCACACCCATCCCATCTCCTCAGTCATCCCACTCAAGCAAGCTCCTCTGCAACCCTTCCTGTGCACGCCATACCACAATGCATAGACCTAGACCTGCACAACCCCAAATGGCCTTCCATCTAGTCATCTTGCACAGCCCTGAGCTCCTTGCCTTGCACAACCCTCACAGTTCTCGATCCATCTCGCACCTCATATTTTCTCTTGTGGATCTTATTCTTGTTTTTGGGGACCTTTTCTCTTCTAGCTACAAAATCTTAATGGCATACTCAAGTTGTGGAATGGTCATATTCTACTCAAAGGAGAGTGACTATTTGGAGAAAGTGATTGTTGTCTTGAAGAGGTTTGAATAACATTGCAACCTTGTCATCTTCTTCAATAATGCATCCCAAATAGATTGATTTGGTGCAAATAGGGAGCATTCTATTGATGAGGCCTGACACGTCTCTTCTCCTTCTTGCAACATCAAGAAAAAGAAACAAGTTTCCAAACAAAACTTAGATCATGTGTTTCTCCCCCAAACCCCTCTCCATCTTTTTCCAACCAACCCTAATTTGGATGGTCTCGCCTATCATCCCATGAGGTAGCCTCTTGTCAGGACCTGCCAAACATGAAATTCAAAGCCTTTGAACTTTTAAATACCTTCCTTATTCTCAATGTGAGTGATGAGGGGCTTGAGGGGTGTACTATGTAATCATGTTAATGTATCATGTGAGCTCATCAGGAGGAGATACAAATATGCTAACAAAACGGGTTTTTATATTCCATTCTAACAAAAATTCCTAAAACAAGGGGTCATTTATTCATTCAAATATGTTAAAAAAGGTTTTTTTTTATTACCCCTCGGATGCATGTTATATAGATGGTTTTAAAAGTACAACCTACAAGGAAGAGGGCAATATCTAACTATTTGACAAGATAATCAATGCAAAATTTTCACCATAAATATGAATAAATGCATACATATAAAAAAGGAAGGGTTGAACTAGCTTCCATATTAGAGGGGTCAAAAACAAGCAAATAATGGCCCCTATTACACTTGAATCCCCCACCCCCTCTTTTGTTGAGTGTCGACCCTTGCCACATAATTAACTCATTGAAGATCAAATGTTAGCAGGTCACCTCAATGGGAAATGCAGTCTAAAATGTTAGCAGGTCACCTCAAAGAGCAATGCAGTCTAGCTATCTACACAGTAACATAGGTCAACATCACTACACAAGGAGTCAACACGGTTGAGCAAGAAGACTATGTCACTTGTCAAGCATGATGGAATGGCTTATCTACAATTATTAACGAGATAAAAAACAAACAAAAAACATGACTAATGAGTAGACAATCTTGGTCCTATGCCTACAAATGAGATTGAGTGTTTCAATGAGCAAAAAAATCTTGGTCCTATGCCTACAAATGAGATTGAGTGTTTCAATGAGCAAAAAATCTTGGAAGGTAACAAAAAGAAAGAGGGAGTCTTATACTTGAATCTTAGACCACCTATTAGACTTGATCACACATCAATAAGAGCATGCTCAAAATTGAAACGTATCATTTCTAGGGTGCTCAAAATCAACACAAAAGGTCGCTAGCACCTTATTAATGCCTTTCTAGCTCTTTATCTAATTAAAATTACTAGAAAATACTTCAATTAGACCACTCAAATAGCATATTCAAACCATAGATAGCCTATAAATTGCACGATGAAATCAATGAAATCAAAGAGAAAAAGTATAAGACTTTCATGTATAATCGCATTTTCACTTTGATACAATGGATTCAAGATATCTTGATTACCATCCTTAATAGAGGCTCATTAGCTAAAGAGTGTTTCTCAATTTAAATACTCAAATAAGTCAAAATTCCCTTTTGTACTTAGGGCTCTAAAAAGTTAAATTCATAAGGCACCTAAGGCTTAAAATCAACTCATTTAATCACAAGCTACGCACCTAGGCTATTCATCTATGAATTCACTACAAGGGGGGACTCTTATTGAGATCGAGTAGTTTTATACAATCCCAACTTGTGGAAAACAAAATGAGATTTACCATTGAATGGGAACTTTAATGCTTTCTTTCATTCTCACCTTGGTAATCTTCATTACTCCATCCTCTAGCCATCTTTGTAGAAAAAAGAAATGCAACTTCAAAGGGTATTTGTATTTTTTAGAAAATAAGATTTTAAACACACATCATGTCAAAGGTTGTGGAATATTGTGTCAAAGTGCATGAGAGTCAAGCAACAAAGTGGACCGATGGAGATTCCAACAAAATGAGGATCCACAACTTCAAGGAAAAAGGATAATCAAAGTTGAAGTAGATCTTGTCAAGGTTGATGGACAACGGCTTCATTAAGTGGTTACAATACAAGGAAGGATTTTTTTAGGTCTTATGAACAACCATGGAGATGATAAGGTTGTAATCAACATAAGGTGTAGATGACTATAATAGGTAGAACTCTATTGAAGAAGAGCATGGCTGTGCTTATCAATCATACTCAGATGCCAAAAGAAGTCTATCTAGGACAAGACAATAAGTACTATTGGATGATCTTTACTTTGCAAGAGCAACGCTCCTTCCCTTCCACTACCAAACCTTGTGTCTCCTCTTGGTGGTTCATTGCTTCCTTCTAGTATGACCTATCACATGCCTATGTCTCTTCTTCCTTGTCTCTAGATGTCCAAGCCTTTGCAACCTCCCACCTCACAAGGAAGGAGTATGTTCGCTTGATACATCATGGGTACAACCTGGTGGCTCACAAGGACAACAGCTCGAGGATGGGGTAGTGGTGCTCGAGTGGGAGAATAGAAGCAATGAGGGCAGGATAGGAGCTATAGGCTAGAAAGTGGATGGTTTGTACAACAGAGAGAGGGTGAAGAAGGGAACATGGGGGCAGTGGGTGGGCTTGCTTGACATGTAGGCGGTTATAGCACAAGTCCAAGGTGCTAATGGCAGAGAAGAAGCCGCACAATCAAGGGGACGAGTGGTATGACTAGAGTTAAAGCTGGATAGGTCAGCACACGTTAAATTGAGGCTGGTTCGAAGCTATAGGGGCGGCTCAAGGTATATAGCTTTAGCAAGGAGCTCTAGCCTCCATTCATTGCATTAAAGCTTTATTCATAATCAATAAAACAACTTTGAACATTCAACTTGGGTGCCTTGGACAACGGGGACTTTTAACTCCAAGAAGGTGTTAGGACCGAGTTTGGGCGTTGACCATGCCTCAAAGCTCTGCAACTCTACAAGCTTAGTAGGGTTATGAAAAACAATTTAATTAGCTACTTCATCCAATAGTCCACCAAATTTGCAATCACAAAATTGTACCAACGAGAGTGGGCATTACTACCAATCACTCGTGTAATGTCCACGGAAGGTATGTATATCATGGATTTTGTTAGTGCTTTAGACAATTCGTGACAATTATACAACAAAGCAAGAATCTCATAATATCAACTTTTTCTGCTTCACGTAGAGAGAGAGAGAGAGAGAGAGAGAGAGAGAGAGAGAGAGAGAGAGATGATGAAATGAAATGTTATATTAACGTCTTCAAAAGGCACGGTAAATCTGATACAATGTTCGAGTACCAAAAATTTTAAAAAAGGAACTCAGAGAGAGAGAGAGAGAGAGAGAGAGAGAGAGAGAGAGAGTAGTCTTATGTGTTATTATATCATGTTTTCATTTCTTTTGTCATATGTTATTTGAGGCATGCCTTGTGATTTTATCACTTGAAATGGTGGTACCTTCCATTGCTCCCCTCAAGAGCAGGCCTCGGGATTTTATCGCTTGTTTTGCTTTGAGGTAGGGGGTCTCGTTCAAAGAAATCAATTCTTGTGAATATTGGGCAAGGGGTAAAGGGCCCAAGGGGTACCATGCCAAAGTAGAGTTCTCTCTATTTTATTTTATTTTTTGTAAGGTATAAAGTGAAGCCAAAGCTTCACAAAGACCTGCTATAATTACATTCTACTCCTTGAGAAGCGTAAAGATGTTGATAGTTTTATCATTTACTGTAATAGAAATTGATAAATATTTATTTATTGCAACTGACAGGTGGCGAAAGCATAAGTGAATTATGAGCTATGCAAAAGGATAGTGAATTTATGGATATTCCATTATTAAAGTACTCTCTTTGACTCATAAAGAGCACTTTAATGAAATATCCATAAACTTGCTATCCTTTCGCATAGTCCATAATTCGCTTATGTTTTTGTCACCTCTCACTATAATAAATAAATATTTATCAAATATTATTACATTTACTATTATGATGGAAAGCCTTCAAAATTTAAAATCTAGAGAATTTAGTGTGAAATCACTCTAATGTTATGTTACAATTTTCCATAGAAAGGTTTTCCAAGGTAGTATTAAGTACTTTATATGGAATCTAAGTTTATAGAACGTTGCAAGGGTGGATTTTAAATCTTCCAGATTAGGACGGGAAACAATATATGCTAAAAAAGAATAGAATTTTAAAAATCTTTAGGTAGCCCTAACAAATTTGGCTGAAATTATGTAGGGTGACGTATGCCATATGATTTTGGAGAAATTACTTTCTCAACTTTGAATGAGAACAATATCCCTCTCAAATTATATATATATGTATATATATTTATTTATTTATGGTGCAATGAAGATGGAAACTTCATGCACCAAATTATGCTTGAAAAACACACCTAGTGTCCCTAACCTCGGTCCCAAGACTTCACACACCTTTAAAAATGGTGAGAGCTAGCAGGGAATGACGATAGATTGAGAGGAAGAAGATGTATCTAACGAGAAAGAAGTATTCTCCTCACATAATCACTCTAACAACATAGCTTAGCTTAGTAATTAGCATGGTAGAGGAGATCAGCATGCCATTGAAGCTTGGCTCTTGGTTGGATTTGCGTTCCATAGCCAAGAGTTGTGTCTGTAGGTCTCTACTTTTCAAGGCTTGGATAAGGAGATGGAGTTCTTCTTGCACACATGAGTTGTGTGTGTGTGTGTGTGTGTGTGTGTGTGTGTGTGTGTATGTAGCATTGTGTTAGACTAAAATGCAAGCCTCTCTCTCATCCTGGTCGACCCCTCTTGCTATTTACTCATGCTAGCCTCCCAGTGGCTCCTGTAATGCTTAGCCAATCACAACTTAGAAGCATAATTGATAGCCTTTTGACAAGTGTCTCCCTTTCCCCTTTTGTGAGAGCTTTAGGTAATCAAATAATGCAATTAAACTCTCATTGAACCTCTTATTCTTTTGGCCAATAGGGAATCAGGCAAGCCATTGGGCCGCTGAATGCTCGTTGAACCCCTTAGTAGACTGTCCATTAGTCTTCTAGGGAGCTTAATTGCTATTGGTTCTTTTATCAAGCATTTTTAAATTGATTAGACTAACTTTACTCTAGCCTAATTCTCATTGGTCCACCTTTATGGTCATCTAATAGGATTTGAGGGGAGCTTGGGGCAATTGACCTAGGAGCCTGACATGTGTCCAGTATTCCCTTTGTGTAAAGGGGGAGCTTTGGAGTGAGTGTGAGTGTGTGTGTGTGTTTCTCTCTCATCCCCTACTAAAAGGGCTCGCCCCCTCCTTCCTAGGGATGTGGGAAGACTTTTTAGTCTTCCCATGACCATCTAATTTTCCCTTGCTTTGGCCATTGGATAATTGAGTTAATTTTTGGAACTTTAGCCTATGGAGGTCTTAATGGAGCTGAAACTTAGGTCTTTTAAGCCCCATTGAAGCACATTGCTCTTTTGCAGACTGTCCCCTTTTGGATCCCAATTTTCTCTCCTTTGGATCCCTCCAAAGACCGGTCTAGTAGCCTTACCAATATTCTAGCTTTTACTCCCCTGGTACTTCCCCATATTAAATGATCAGTTTAACATGAGAAAATCATTTGGGAGAATTAGATATTAGTTTTTTATGACATTAACTCTCTCTTGAAATCATAGTCGTCCTCGACTATGAGGTAGAGAAGATAAAGCCTAGTCATTAGTCCATTTGCTAGCAGATAGAGGACCCCTATTTTACCCTATGAAACCATTTGAGAATGGATGACTAGTCCATTTCGTGCTTGAGAGCCTTAGCTGTCGCAAGCATGTCTGCACATTAGTCCGTATCAATCTTCCATAGCAGAGTGACAAGCTCTACTTGATATTTGGGAGACATTGTCTCCATAAACATGATCCTAAGCATCCATGCTTATTAACATTTGTGCACAATAAAGAAAAAGAGAGTCTTATAAGACAAAAACTTTTTTCATTTTTACATATTTACATTTTCTTACTCTAGGGAATAATTGTAAGCATTAACAAGGTTTAGGTTATCCTTTAATTGTATGCCTTGCATCCATCTAGTATCTTCAAAAGGATAATTTTTAAACTTGATAAGATATCGTCGGATAGTCTTACCGGCTCACATGGAAAGCATCGTGTATGAGCCAATGGTTGGGGAACTTAAGTTGATAGGCCATCTCAGTGATTGGCCTAAGAATCTGAAAGGGACTTTTGCTAACTTAGCATAGTACTTTTGGTGCCCTGTAAGATTCTTGCCCGTTGTGTGCCTTAATCGAGCCTTGGGAAACTTAAGCAATAACCAATCATTTTGTTTAAAGACTGGGGCTCTTTTGTGCTTATCAGCAGCAACCTTTTGTCTTTGTTGAGGGATGGATATAGCATCTTTAATCTTTTGGAAAGATTGGCAGTTCTCGGCTATATTCATCTCCAGGGAAGATCTTCCCATGTACCTTGAGTAGCAGGGGACTTTTTGATCTTCCCTCTATCACCTGAAAAGGTGCTTTTCCCATGGAAGTATGTACAGTGTTATATATATATATATATATATATATATATATATATATATATATATATATATATATATATATATATATATATATACTATGTATATATATATATGGTTTTTGTTTGAATCACAATGACAAGGATGTATAGGACAGGCTTAGCCTAAAGCTGGTTGAAACATCAAAATAGACAACTGAAGACAAGGGTTAAAGGGAGAAAACCATTAAAAGATAGAAGAAAACAACTCAAAAATGTTGTAAGTGCTTTCGGTTCACATCAGGGAAAAGGATTTCTCTTATAGTAATGAGTAGGGGATACCAGCTGCGACAAATTCATACAATCAAACAATAACTAAGTAGATTCTCTCTATTTTTTGGGGGCACAAAGAAGACGTCTGAGTGACATCCTGCAGACAAGGGGGTGGGGGAGCTAGGGGGGTGATGCAAGAGGCCTTCCAATTATGGCAGCCTGCGGCCATGCTCTCATGTACCTTAGAGTTACAACCCTCCAAGCCAGCCTCCTTGCAGTGCTTGGTGTCTCTTGGAAGCCTCCTATCTTATTTTCAATTTGGGAATAACTCCCTTATGTGATATCTAGCTCTACTCGCATGCCACCCTAGCTCACGACAACCCTTTCTCCTGCTGCTCTAAGCCCTTTGTACCATCTTGCGGCCAGAGGAGGGGTGTGAGGTGAAACCGGAATCTGGCAAGGGAGACGTGAGGGGCATCTGGCAAAAGAGGTGAGCGCACAAAAGGCTCATATGTGTTTTTTACATGTGTGTTGCCCGGCATAGCTACATCGCGTGGACGTTAAGTCAGCTACGCGAGTTTCAATGTAGTTAGAACAAGCCGCTGGTGCGTGTTCAAATCCTGTATACACCTTTTAGAGGGTGAGAGAGATCTCATATGAAGCCTTGGGATCTGGCTGATCTGAATTAATAGCCTGTAGTATGTAACATTTAATGGTCTAATAACTTGTGTGTAGCGGAAAATAACATAGACATAGTGAGCATTTCATTAGAATAGATTCCTTATGAGCATAGCTTGGATGGAGAGAGCAACATAAAGCACAACACCTAGTTAGATAGGCATGAACAATACTTCAAAAGAGAGAGAAATTAGGCTATTGACAACAGTTGAGGACCCAATTTACATGGAGCCAATCCCCCCTCCAAAAGGCTTTGTATTATAGGTTTCCCCCATCAAGAAAGACAATTTACATTACAATACTTTGTGTTCCTTCAATAACTTGCTGGTGCAATGAATATGGAAGCTTCAAGCACCAAGCTAACACTTGTAAAACCAACATCAATTCCCTCACGATCTCAGACCCAAGACCTCACACACCTTTAAACATAGTGAGAGCTAGCGGGATATGAAAGTAGATTGAGAGGAAGAACAACTATTCTTACGAGAAATAAGTATATGTACTCACATAATCACGTATAATAGCTTAGCATAGTAATTAGCATGGTAGAGGAGATAAGCATGCATTGGAGCTTGGCTCTTGGTTGGATTTGCATCACAAAGCCAAGAGGCATTGGTGTAGGCCTCCCTTCTCACAAGCTTGGAGTAGATGATGAGCTTTCCATTAAATCTTGAAAAGGAGAGAGATTCTTCTTTTCTTCACACATGAGATTGTGTGTGTGTGTGTGTGTGTGTGTGTGTGTGTGTGTAAGTGATAATGCCTTGCAAAAATCAGCCCCCTCTCTCTCTTGGTCGACTCCTCATGATTTTTACTCATGCAGACATCCCATTGGACTTTGCAAAGCTTAGCCAATGATAATTAAGAAGCATACGTGATATCCTTTTGACATGTGTCCCCCTTTCCCCTTTTGTGAGAGATTTAGGTAATTAAATAATGCAATTAAACTCTCATTGGACCCCTTAGTCTTCTGGCCAATAGGAATCAGGCAAGCCATTGGGCTGCTGAATGCTCATTGGACCCCTTAAGAGACTGTCCAATAGTCTTCTAGAGAGCTTAATTTCTATTGGTTCTTTATTAAATGTTTTAAAATGAATTAAACTAAATGTACTCTAGCCTAATTCTCATTGGTCCACCTCTATGGCCATCTAATAGGATTTGAATGCACCTTGGGGGCAACTGGGCTAGGGAGCTGACATGTGTCCCCTATTCCCTTTGTGTAAAGGGAGCCTGGTAGAGTGTGTGTGTGTGTGTGTGTTTCTGTCTCATCCCCTACTAAAAGGGCTCGCCCCCTCCAAGATAGGGATGTGGGAAGACTTTTGAGTATTCCCACAAGCATCCAATCTTTCCTAGATTTTGATCTTTGAACTTAACCTTTGGATTTTGGAACCTTAGCATTTTGGAAGTCTTAAATGGGCTTAACCTTAGGATCTTTGAATCCCATTGTTGCACATTGCTCTTTTGCACATGGCCCCCCCTTTAGATCCCTATTTTCCCTCCTTTGAATCCCTACTATGGCCGGTTGGCCAGCTTAACCAATATTCTAGCTTTTGCTCCCCTGGTACTTCCCCATGTTAATTAAATGATTAGTTTAGCATGAGAAAATCATTTAGGAGAATTAGATATTAGTTATTATGACATTAACTCTCCCTTGAAATCATAGTCATCCTTGACTATGGGGTAGAGAAGATAAAGCCTAGTCATTAGTCCTTTTACTAGCGGGTAGAGAATCCCTATTTTACCCTATGACATCGTTCCAGAATGGATGACTAATCCATTTTTCAGAGCCTAAGATGCCGCAAGCATGTTTGCGCATTAGTCCTATCAATCTTCCATAATAGAGTGACAAGCTCTTCTTGGTGTTTGGAAGACGTCGTCTCCGCAAACTTGATCCTAAGCATGCATACTACTTAACATTTGTGCACAATAAAGAAAAAGAGAGTCTTATAAGACAAAAAATTTGTTCGTTTTAAACATTTGCACATTTGCTTACTCTAGGGAAGCATTGTAAGCATTGATAAGGTTTAGGTTATCCTTTAATTTTATGCCTTGCATCCATCTAGCATCTTCAAAAGGATAGTTCTTAAACTTAATAAGATACCGTTGGATAATCTTACCACCTCTCAATACCTTGTCTTCATGTCAGAGAATGGACTCGGGATGCAACACCTCTTCTTGGTCCTCGATCTCCAGTGGGACTTCAATAGTTGGTTCTTGAGGTGGCTCTCCTTCGTAAGGCTTAATTAGTAGGCTCACATGGAAAGCTTTGTGTATGAGCCAATGACTGGGCAACTTGAGTTAATAGGCCATCTCATCGATTGGTCTAAGAATCTGGAAGGGACCATAATACCTTTTTTCTAACTTAGCATAGTACTTTTGGTGTCCTGTAGGATTCTTGCCTGTTGTTTGGGAAATTTAAGCAAGACCCAATCATTTTCTTTAAAGGCTTGGACTCTTCTATGTTTTTCATGCAGCCTTTTACCTTTGTTGTGAGATAGAGATAGCATCCTTAATCTTTTGAAAAGATTCTTGTAGGTCTCGGCTATACTCATCTACAACGAAGATCTTCCCGTGTACCTTAAGTAGCAAAGGAATTTTAAATCTTCACTCAATTACCTCAAAAGGTGCTTTTCTCGTGGAAGTATGTACAATGTTAAATCTTCACTCAATTACCTCACCGAAAGGTGCTTTTCTCGTGGAAGTATGTATAGTGTTATTATAGGCAGACTCCACTAAGGGTAAGTACTTCTCCCATTGGGACCTTTGATCTAGTTCCGTTACATAGGCTTTTAGTAGATCAAGAATTGTTAGGTTAGCTATTTCACTTTGTCCATCCGTTTGCGGGTGATAGGCCAAAGAGAAGTTTAACCTTGTCCTTAAATTTTCAAAGAGACCCTTCCAAAAATTATTGGTCATTCTAGGATCTCTATCCAACACTATGGACATTGGCAAGCCATGGTATTTGAAAATTTGTGATATGAAGAGGGTTGCCATTTGATGGGCCTTGATAGTCTTTTTGACAGGTATAAACTGAGCTTGTTTGCTGAACCTGTCTACTATCGTCCATATTCCCGTATTCCCATGGATAGACTGGGGCAATCCAAAGATAAAATCCATGGATATGCTCTCCCATGGTGAATTAGGGATTGTCAAAGGTTGAAGCAATCGAGGTTGCTTCCCTCTATCAAACTTTGTCTTTTGGCATACCACACATTTAGAAACATATGCTTGTATGTTTGCTTTCATGGCAGGCCAATAGAAATATGCTTCAATCTCTTTAAGGGTAGATTGAATGCCTCTATGGCCCGCATAAGGAGGAGCATGGGATTTATACATTACTTTCTTACGTAGTGAGTTAGTAACGCATAGTCTATTGCCATAGAGAAGATAACCATCTTGTAAAGTAAATGGTTCTTCTTTCTTCCCTAATGCAAGGGCTGAAATCACATCTCTGAAATCGAGATCAATCGTGTACTCATCTATCATAGAAGATAAATCATTGTGAGTTGCTATGGAAACCGCATTCACTCTCGGTCATCTTGAGAGTGGATCGGCTACTTGATTATGCTTGCCAGCAATGTGAGCAATATGAAAATGAATTTGCGAAAGAAATTTTCCCACCTCATTTGTTTGTCAAAGAGCTTGGTCTGCTTCATGAAGTACTTAAGGCTTTGGTGATCCGTCCGGAGAATGAAAGGAGTCTGGAGTAAATAGTGCTTCCACAAGTCTAAGGCATGTAGAACTGCGAGGAGTTCCTTTTCATATATGCCTAGAGCTTGCTCAATAGGGTCGAACCTTTGACTTTAATAGGCTATGGCATGCCCTTCTTGGAGCAAAACAGGTCCAAGGAAATCACCACAAGCGTCACATTGAACCTTAAATGGCTTTGAGAGATCCGGCAGTGTAAGCACAGGTTGAGAGATAAGCTTTTTGAAAGTGTTGTTCTCCTTGGCAAACCATGTATACCTAACGTTTTTCTTTGTTAGGTCATGTAATGGTCCCGCGATTTGTGAGAACTTTTCTATGAAGAGTCTATAGTATGCAGACATACCTATAAAGCTTCTTAGTTCATGTAGATTCCTTGGATTGGGCCATCCTTTTACTACCTCTAGCTTTGATGGATCCATTTGGATGCCATCTTGAGAGATAATGTGACCTAAATACTGAATCTCTTGTAATAAAAACTCACTTTTCTTTCAATTAATATAAAGTTTATTCTCTCGTAAGACTTAAAATATTACCTGGAGGTGTTGTTTGTGTTCTTCTACTTAATTAGAGTAGATGATTATATCATCAAAGAACACTCCAGTAAAGGTTCGGTGAGGCCTGAATAGCTTCTCCATCAAGCGGTTAAATGTGGTTGGTGCATTGGTCAAGCCGAAAGGCATGCCAATCTATTCGTAAAGACCAAACGTGGTGCAAAATGTGGTCTTTACAATGTCTTGATCAACTATCCTTATTTAATGGTAGCCACTTTTTAGGTCAATCCTAATGAAGTAGGTCAACCCTTGGATCTTATCAAATAGGTCTTCTACCCATGGAATGGGAATCCCATTTTTGATAGTGATCCTATTTAGTGCTCTATAGTCAACACACATACGATATGTACCGTCTTTCTTTTGCATTAATAGCATGGGGGAACAAAATGGAGCTGAGCTAGGCCTAACCATGCCCTTCTGAACTAACTCATGCACTTGCTGCATAATCTTCTCTTGTTGAGCTTGAGAAACTCTATAAGGAGGTTTATTAGGTGGTGAACTTCTTGGAAGAGGTTCAATTGCATGGTCATCATTGCCTCGTTTAGGAGGTAGTTCACAAGGGATGTCGTCAATAAAAACATCTTGAAATCCCTTGAGAAAACTGGATAACTCTAATTCCTTGTGATTATTTATTTTTTCTTTTGCCAAAGCATTAGGTTCATTTTGAGAAACTTTAACAAAAATCATGTACACGGAAATAGAGCTCTTTATTGACTTATTGAAAGCTTGCCTATGTACAATGGGTATGGTGTTACCCAAGTCCTTAGCATCTATGTACATATCTTTTTCCCTGAACCTAAAGTAGATTTTCCTTTCAAGGAATTTAACATTGGCAGCCATGCGATTAAACCATGGTGCCCCTAGGATTACATCCTCGTGCTTGAGAGGAGAGATAAAGAAGTCCTCTTTGTCCACATATCTTTGGACATGGAGCCTCAATTTCCCAATTAAGGGAGTGGCTAAAGCTTCTTGCCCCTTGAAAGCACCATCAACAGATAGGACATCCTCCATCTCATAGGCTTGGATGTCTAGCTTGGTGGCCAACTCTGTGGATATGAAATTGTGAGTAGAACCAGGGTCAAAGAGAATAAAAGCATCATGTTCTATTACCTTTCCCCAAGCATGGCATAGAGGAGATCCTTTGTGGTGAGCTTCCTCTTCTTGGATTTTGACCAAAGTAGCTCTAGGAGGCTCATTTCGAGTATTCTTGTGGGGGCAGGCATGATAAGCATGCCCTTGCTCCGCGCACTTGAAACATCGGCTATCTTTACGATAACACTCAAGCTCTTCAGGAGAGAGTTTATTTTTGCCTTTCTAAATTCCCTTCTCCTTAGCTTTGTTGACCACCATTGCCTGGCGGACTTTTGAAAATGCATAGCTATATGGTGTAGCTTAGAGGGCTTTGTGAAGCCCTCATCTCCAGACGCCGCATCGAATTGTTGGATGAAGGCCAATATTTTGTCCATAGCACAAAAGGTGCCATCATGGTAAGGAAAGAGATGTTCTTTCCTCCTTTTTTGAACTTCTTGAGCTTGGACAACCTCTTCCATGTGGCATAGGTTTTCCTATAGCCTCTTATTTTTGGTGGCTCAAAAGCTGCACCATCGCTTTTTTCAGAAGATGAAGAATTTGAGGAAGATGGAGAAGAGGGTGACCTCTTTCTCGGTTTTTTCTTGCCTTGTTCCTCCTTGTCTGCACCATCACTTTCTTCATACGAGTAAGAGGATGAAGAAGAGGGTGACCTCTTTTTCGCCTTTCTCTTTTCTTGTTTTCTGTCATCCCTCTTTGAATTATGGTGTGGAGAAGTGTGCGATGGTCTTCTCCGTTTTGGGAGGTGATGGAGAGTGTTTTGCCCGCCGTCTTCGTGGATCCATCTCCACCGAGGTGATAGGAGACTCACTTCTTTCTCGTTCTTTTGGTGGGGGCTCTTGAGTTTTCCTTTAGGAAGGAGATGTGTTTTCAAGTAGTAGATTTTTGAGCCCTTCTTATGGATCCTCTTCTTCTTCCCGAATCGGAGAGAGGCCTCTTTTGGAAGTCTCACAAGGAGGCTTCCTAGGTACTCTCTCTTTATGGTGGGGATTTTGGAGAATCCCATGAGCACGTAGCTGTCGTTGCACTTCACTTTGGAGGGATGGATTGCCCATGGCTTGTTGAAGCCTAGAAACAAGGTATTTAACAAGCATAGGGGTGTCATTAGTAGCCTGCTCACTAGCAAAATCAAAGCTATCAACATTAATTTCACTCTCTTTACTATTGTCAGCCATTCTAACAACTTTTAGATGTACTTTGGCACTACAAGCCCTAGTTGTTGCTCCTCTTAACCCCTTTAGAAAAGCACTCAAGCTCCTGTACCCGTGGCTCAAATATCATTAATTGCAAGGAATAGAAGAGAGGGTCTTTTAGCACCAAAACAGTATCGGCTCCTGTCAAGCTTTTAATAGCTCAATAGTGGTTAAGCCGTAGGCAAGCCCCATAGGACTCCACTGTTAAGACAATAGCTCTCGACGGTGATGCCCCGTTATCTGTAAGAAGTAGGAGCACTGCAAGGCTAAAAAATCCCTATTCTACTTAGTCAATTGCAGTTAATAATACCAACCATTTATAGCTAGCTTGAGGACCTCCCTTCTTGAGCAAGAAAAGAGAAACCTTGTGCTTTGATACCAATGTAACATTTAATGGTTTAGTAACTTGTGTGTAGGGGAAAATAACATAGACATAGTGAGAATTTCATTAGAATAGATTCCTAATGAGCATAGCAAGAGTCCTTAGATGAAGAGAGCAACATAAACATAACACCTAGTTAGATAGGCGTGAAAAATACTTCAAAAGAGAGAGAAATTAAGCTATTGACAACATTTGAGAATTGGATTTACATGGATCCGGTCCCCCCTCCAAAAGGTTTTGTGTTATAGGTTTCCCCCATCAAGGGAGACATTTAACAATACAATACTTTGTGTTCCTTCAATAATTGGCTGATGCAATGAAGATGGAAGCTTCAAGCACCAAGCTAACACTTGTAAAACACAACATCAATTCCCTCACGGTCTCAAACCCAAGACCTCACACACCTTTGAAGATGGTGAGAGCTAGCGGGGAATGAGAGTAGATTAAGAGGAAGAACGGGTATTCTTACGAGAAAGAAGTATATCTTCTCACATAATCACTCATAATAGCTTAGCACACCTTAGTAATTAGCATGGTAGAGAGATGAGCATGCATTGGAGATTGGCTCTTGGTTGGATTTGCATCACAAAGCCAAGAGGCACTGGTGTAGGCCTCCCTTCTCACAAGCTTGGGGTAGATGATGAGCTTTCCATTAAATCTTGAGAAGGAGAGAGAGTCTTCTTTTCTTCACACATGAGATTGTGTGTGTGTGTGTGTGTGTGTGTGTGTGTGTGTGTGTGTGTGTGTAAGTGATAATGCCTTGCAAAAATCAGCACCCTCTCTCTCTCTCTTGGTCGACCCCTCATTTTACTCATGCTAACATCCCATTGGACCCTGCAAAGCTTAGCCAATGATAATTAAGAAGCATAAGTGATAGCCTTGTGACATGTGTCTCCTTTCCCCTTTTGTGAGAGCTTTAGGTAATTAAATAATGCAATTAATCTCTCATTGGACCGCTTAGTCTTCTGGCCAATAGGAATTAGGCAAGCCATTGGGCTCTTGAATGCTCATTGGACCCCTTGGGAGACTGTCCAATAGTCTTCTAAAGAGATTAATTTCTATTGGTTCTTTTATCAAGTGTTTTAAAATGTATTAAATTAAATGTACTCTAGCCTAATTCCTCATTGGTCCACCTCTATGGCCATCCAATAGGATTTGAATGCACCTTGGGGGCAACTGGGCTAGGGAGCTGACATGTGTCCCCTATTCCCTTTATGTAAAAGGAGCTTGCTAGAGTGTGTGTGTGTGTGTTTTTGTCTCATCCGAGGTAATAAAAGGGCTCGCCCCGTCCAAGATAGGGATGTGGGAAGACTTTTGAGTCTTCCCACAAGTATCCAATCTTTCCTATTTCCTAGATTTTGATCTTTGAACTTAACCTTTGGATTTTGGAACCTTAGCATTTTGGAAGTCTTAATGGGATTAACCTTAGGGTCTTTGAAGCCCATTGTTGCACATTGCTCTTTTGCAGATGCCCCCCCCTTTGGATCCTTATTTTTCCTCCTTTGGATCCCTACTATGGTCAGTCTGCCATCTTAACCAATATTCTAGCTTTTTCTCCCCTGGTACTTCCCCATATTAATTAAATGATCAGTTTAGCATGAGAAAATCATTTAGGAGAATTAGATATTAGTTATTATGACAAGTCTCTTTCCTTTGGAAACATGCACAAAAAAAATAAGTTTACAAAGGCTTAATCTAGTCTATGAGTTTATGGAAACGAAGGAGAGTTTTATATGTCCTTGTACTTGGGATCATAACATAACTAGGTTAGAGAGATGTGTATCCTTGCTCATGTGAGACATTGGAGAGATGCTTGAGTTCTTCACAGCCACAACCTTACCATATTTGTAGCACCCCCTTGTACACCACCGTGACCTAAAAGGTTGACTGACATGAGAGTACCCTTGAGTTGCTTCTAGGATAAGAAACTTTTTATACACCACAGAGTGGGTCATCATCTTATAATGCAACACTAACAAGAAGATCACCACCAAATCATGAAGTGATGGAAGCAACAATACCCTTCGAGGTCTTTACTTGTAGAGACAAATTATGTCCCCATTTTGGGATTCTATAAGTTGTTCTTTTAAAACAGGAAGTCTTGGTTCTCCTTCCAAGGCATAAAACCATGTCTTTGCTCTTCCACACATCAGCAACGGAATTGTTTGCATTTTGCTATCTTCATTTGGCATATGAAGTGATAGCATATAAGATCATTTCCAGGTTTTTACTGACTTTTGTCCCTCATCCCAATCAATTGTTGTAAATTAGACGGAGCAATCATGCTAGCTCCAAGGGGCATCATGATGATGATATTGTCCACCTAACCCATGAGCTAGGCTGTCTCAAAATCAATATTATGTCCATGAACGGGGTGAGAAGCATCCTATCACTAAGAGTCCTGCATCATCACCTCTCTTAAGGAGCAAGCTAAACGATTAAGTTGAGCCCACACCCTCCTAACTCTCAAAATGCACCTCACGCTTCATTAGCTCAACCAAACACCTGCTTAGGTTGCTTTCAAATGTGGAAAGTTCACGTTGTCCTAGCTGTTAGAACCACCTTCTTAATCAAATTCTTTGTGGAACATCATGCATGATTAGTAGGATACTTAAAGTCCTTCATTTCAATGAAAGTAAAATTCAAAACCACACCATGCCTCCCAAACAATATGTGTTCTACTGGTGAGGAGTCAATACTTGTCGTGGAAGTACATGTTGTAGTAACCTGCCGTCAACTCTCACAAGGAGCTTTGGACCAATTTACACCTAGAAAAATTTATCCCATTTGATTGATATACGAGATTGAACCGGAAAACCTATAGCAAATATAACATTTGCAACTAGTAAAAGTGTGGCCTTGCCATGTAATTGCTAGATTGAACTAACAAAATAGTGCTTCCTAAATGTTTGCTATATCTATACTATATATGAAGCAACTTAAATTTTTCAATGAAGGAGAGACCCTCCATGTGTCACTCACTCCTTCACTTAAGATAAAACCTTATAAAACCCCTATTCTAAAATGCAAAAGTCAAGGGCAGGAAGATTTAAAATGCAAAAGTGAATAGTAACATTGGAGGATATGAAAAGAATTTTGGGAATGGAAAATCAAAGACTTTCTACTTTACACAAAGTAATTTGTACAGTTTAAGTATACATAACAAAAAGACCTCTAAAAGTGTAAAGTCAAAAGAGTTTCTACTTTGCATAAAGTAAATGTTCTAGCTTAATTGCACATTAAAAAAAAATGACAATTGTTGTGGACATCTTATTTTTTAATGAAATCTAATTTTTAAAGATAAAATTGACTTTGTCTTTTCAAAGGGTTTTCTTAATACCAATTTTGATATCTTTTAGAAATTTGTTCAGGTGTATTTTCAAATATATATTTTATGGCCAGACTCACAATAGTGAGTGAATGTATTTAAATCTCAAAGAAATTACAAAACGGCCTCAAGCTCAAGCCGAGCTCTGAGGTACTAAAGATTACACATTTTTCCTCTCCCCAAAGCTACAAATGTATTTAAATCTCAAAGAAATTACAAAACGGCCTCAAGCTCAAGCAAAGCCTTGAGGTACTAAAGATTACACGTTTGTCCTCTCCCCAAGGCTACCAAGATCATAATAGACATACTATAAGAATAAACTTTTAATTATTGCAGCTTGCCACAACGGCATGGGTAGCCTACCAATGTATTTTGGAAACAGAAAAGTGTATTTTCAAAATTTTAAAAATAACTATAAAAAGACATTTCTATACCCTTTCTTAAAGTGCTTGAAAAATTGTTGAATATTGGGTATATGTGTTGTTGTCCCTTCTCTCCCAATTTATCGATTACTATAGTGAGTGCGTATATATATGTGCATGAACATGGTAGAGACATTAACAAAAACTTGAACTTTGAGTGTGTTTTTATGAAGAGAGGAGGGTTTGCCTGATTACGACAAAGCACATTCATCCATGGGGTAGCTCTGGATGAACTCAAGTATGTCACCGTGGGGGGGGGGGAGAGAGAGAGAGAGAGAGAGAGAGAGAGAGAGAGAGAGTTGGAGAAGAGAGGAGTTTTGTGGATAGTCCACTATCAGATTTAGCAAGAGTACATCTGCTTGCATGAATCATGTTTTGGGATGGTAGATAGTCCAATTTGAACACGTGCACGTGCATGCATGTGTGCGTGTGTAGCTGTTTTAACATAAATAATAAGACATAATTGAACTTTTATATCCAAAAGACAATTGGCTCCAAAGAAAGGAAAAAGATAAGTACAAAAACAAATCAGTCTTAGAATTATTTTTGTACAATGTTTATAAGAATGAAGCTTCAATCCAGTATACAGATATCAGAAGTACTTCCCTTGCACTAGGTGTATGTGTAATCAAGGGTGGACAACCGCTATAAGCCAAAAAAAACTTTCCAAGATAAGATAAGAGTCCTTACTTGCATCAACCCAAACAACACAACAAATATGTTAGCCTTGGATGTGTTTTAATATAGGTATCAATGGACTATACTAGTTGTTATCCATGTCCATCTTACAAACTTTCTTTTAAACTTACAAGCTTAGTCCAAAGTATTTATGTGTAAAAAAATGTTCTTTTTAGAAGAAAACCCCAAAGTTTCTAGCAAAAAAATATTATTTTGATTAGAAGTCCATCACCCGTTCTAATCCAAGTGTCTTAATCCCCCATCAAAATTTTTATTAGTTTATAAGTTATCTTTCTAGATTAATGAAACTCCACCACATGAAGCTATAAAAGAAGCTTTAGAAAATTTTGTTTATAATTCAAAAAGTATCAGGCTCGTTTATGTTTGTTTAGGTCAGATACAGTTTATGCCCATCATGGTACATGGAACGCAAATCTTCCCCCAGTTTGTATATCACTTACCTTATACATCTCTTAGCATACCAAGTGGCAAGGAGCCCTTGCGATATCAAGCCACACCTCAAGTCAAACATGGAGTCAAAGGAATAAGTGCCATTTTGGTTTTAGTTTCCAACTTTACCTGTCATTGTGAATGCAAAAGTATTGTATTACCTTAACAAGACAACCAATATAACAAAATAAGCCCAGTATCTTTAAACATTCAGGCCAAAAACCTCGAAACCAAATAACTAAAAAACTTTCCAATATCCGTATGCAGCTGAGCCAAGCCCCCCAATTTACCATAAGCCAGAACAGTGCGCACTGTAACCAGTAACGAGTCTAAAACCAGAAGATACCTGGTGTATACCCACCCTCAATAGAGGTCCCTTTGAATGATTATGGTGTTTAAGCAGCAGGGGTATCCACAAAAAAACCCAACCATTGTTAAAAAAGCCAGTAATAACAGTACGCATTTAGGGCAAAACCCCATTAATCAAAATGTAATATTGCGCAACCTGCAACATCTAACAGTAAAAAAAACCATTAAAAATGCAGGATAATCCGCCCATCCCACAGATTTAGCAGCATCAACAGTACGTCATGCTATCAACAACAGGGCCCTACATTGCCAAGTCATGCGGTAACAACATACCCCAATACTATATGAATAGTGAAACGCAAAAAAGCCAAAAAATCACAGAGTTGTAATACGCCAGGTCAATCTGAATCGAAACCTAGTAGTGAGACCATACATGTGTAATTTAAACCATCCAATGTATTGCCAACCCAATCAGTGGGCCTTACTAGGCATTAAACGACAGTGATTACCCTAGCCAGTTTTTTTGAAGAAAACCTTAATAACAAGCTTAGTGGTCAATCTGTTGTTGGTTGGGTAGCAAGTTCCATGTTCGATGTAGCAGAGAATAAACAAACATACAGTCCTATTACTTAATGCAAGTAAAACACATCAGGCTCAGTGAAGGGCAGAATGCACCCTCACCTCTTTAAATAGAAGAAGGAGGACCACCACCACTCAAAGCATGCACATATCACACTTAATAGAGCACGCTCCCTCTGGGGAACCAAAACTGAGTAGCCGCCCTTGATGCAGCCCGCCATAGTAGAACAGAGCTAATCATTGCGCCTCAGGCAGGGTAAGTTATGAACAAAACATTTTTACCACAATTTTTTTGCTGCCCTTGCAACCATTATAACCCTTATAAGGGTTCTAACACCACACGGTGGACACCAACTTAGGAGTAGTGTAGGACTATAGTGGATAATTATAGCCAGAAAGACAACTTTCTAGGGTTTTAGTATAACATTCCTACTATGTTGAAAACATAAAGTGTGTGTGTGTGTACAATGTGTGTGTGTGTGTGTGTGTGTGTGTGAGAGAGAGAGAGAGAGAGAGAGAGAGAGAGAGAGAGAGAGATCACAAAGGTTCTAATCGATGAAAGGAAGATAGGGGGAGAGAGAAAGAGAGACAAAGAGATCAGAGAGAGGTTGATTTTCATAACTACTCACATTAAAATATCCTCAATTTTTGGTAAAAGATGATTAACACGATTTTCCTTGGGATGAAACAATGGGTCGACTACACGCACACATAGATAGATACATATAGGGGGGGGGGGGGAGGAGAGAGAGAGAGAGAGAGAGAGAGAGAGAGAGAGAGAGAGAGAGAGAGAGAGAGAGAGAGAGAGACTTATTGAAGGTATAATCATCATCTTCTTATTCTTCTCTCTCTCTCTCTCTCTCTCTCTCTCTCTCTCTCTCTCTCTCTCAATGAGAAGAGGCTAATTTGTATGACTTAAAAACAACTCTAAGAATTCCCAAATGGTGATGATTATGAGGGCACTAAAGAAACAACTCGGAACTTTGAGAGCTGAGTACAACTAGCCACATGGGAAAATTGGAAAAATCAAAAACCAAATGAAAAACCTCTTTTAAAAAATTAAAATTTTCCCATGGTAAGCTAAATGGAGAGAGGGTGATAGTAGCCTCAGAAAGATATGCACTTCCATCAACTGCACACTCTGCAATCTCTCTCTCTCTCTCTCTCTCTCACACACACACACACACACACACACACTATGGTACTTAATATAGTTTCTAGCTTATATTTTTTTAACTTCACCTCCTCACCATGGGACTAGGCCCGTATCTAGTACCTGCAAGTAGGTTTTTACTTAGTGGTTTACTACCCTACTACCAATACTTTCCATGAAGGCACAGGGGCTTTCTCTCTGCAACCATGGGTGCCTCATTGTTGCATAATCAATTCGGTACACTCATGGTGATTCTACTCATGACTACAATCTCGCGGGCCGCCTCCCTCCCTCTTCTATATAAATAGGTGAGGGCGCTTCTCTGGCCCTCCTTTAGCTTTGTTTGGTTGTTGCCTTGCCTAGAAAAATCAGCGTTGTTTTTTGACATTGAAGCATGGAGCTCACTAGTACTGGCACACAGGTCTGCTTCCTTGGCCATGTGTTTTTTGTTGTAGGTTTTTCATAAAAAATGAAAAGGGGAGCATTGGTTTGAAATAACTACTATTGAGGGGTGTTTTTTACTAAGCATGTTGCTCATGCTCTGTACCTGGTTGTGATACTCCTTGATGGGAATCATATATGCTAATCATGCTATGTCATGGTGACTGTAGTAAGTTGGAGCACTTTAAATGATAAAGGTGTTTACTAGTTGCTTAATGCATGAGGTTTTTCTGGCCTTTTTTGATGAGGGCTCTTTTTGCCGCTCTATTGAACCTGACTCTATTTTGTTGAGGGGTACTAAGCATACCATGATGGCCTAATAGGCGTCAGCATACTATATGGATTAAAAAAAACTGTTGTTGTTTTTGCTATTGGTCGTAAAAACTGTCTTTTTTTTTTATAGCCGGGTATGTTTTCCAACTACTGGACCACTTGGTTAAATTCTATCAACTAGGATTGAGTATGTGACTACTCTAATGTAGCAATGGGTTGTCCTCTTGGGATTGCCGTTGCGTTACCTTGCTTGAAAAGGGCCTACCGAATACGTGTTGGTTCATAGATTTTGTTAACTTGCTTGGCATATTTAACTACTTAAGTGGTTGGAAATTTTTTTCTTACTTTGCTCTAGCTCTTGGAATATTTTGAGCTCGGTTGCACCATCCGGTTATTTTTTACCTTATAGACTTGGTTAAGCTATTCACTACATTGCCTAAATCATACATAGACTGGTGGCTAGCCGTGATTGTTCTCTATCTAGCTACACTGTATTTTGTTTCTGTAAAAAATGTTGGGCCGCTTTTACCATGGCCGCACTAAGGACTATACTGAATTCAGTTTGGATATATATACTTAGGTTAATGATGCTCATCTCATAAACTGTAAGTACCAAGGTAAGTATAGACATGGTAAATTACATGACATATGGGGTATATTTTTTCAATGAATGAGAAAAGATGGTGATGTGGTTATGGTTATTTTTAGAGATCATTCTACCATAATGGACTGCTGACCAAAACTTTTTTACTACTAAAGTTTGAGAACTTGGAATAATTTTGAGAAAAAATTCTCATTTATATTACACTTGATTAGGTTTTTAGGAACTATATTACTTCAATATGATGGAAAATTCAGACACTTGCATTAGAAGGGGTGATTGCCTTCTAATGAAAATAATATTTTGTTTTTAAAAAAAAACTCTGGTTTTTCTGGGGATAAAAATTAACATTTTTAGGACTTAGCTTGGTAAGGTTTTTTTGTAAAAAGCTTGTAAGATGGACATGGATAACAACTGATATGGTCCATTGATACCT